>NC_080704.1:69036921-69345804 GCF_030445035.2 Dasypus novemcinctus | reverse complement strand
TTTTGCAGCTATCTCCTTTTCTTCGGTTTTTGTGCTAACATCCATGTCTCTAAACCTATCATTTACACTATTGGAAAGCATAACCGAGGGTTTAGCACCTAACTCTTTAAACCTAAATGAAATAAAATAGCACATATGATTTAGTACTGAGAACTAAGGATTGTGTGCAGAGATTTTACACCTATCTCCTTTCCTTCAGTTTTGGTGGATTAAGATTCCCATCTCTAAAACCAAGTATTTCCTATATAGGAAAGCATAACCGACGGTACAGCACCTAACTCTTTAAACTTAAATGAAACCATACGGCACATATGATTTACTTCTGAGAACTAAGCATTGATTGTGTGCAGAGATTTTGCAGCTATCTCCTTTCCTTCAATTTTGTGTGCTAACATTCCTAAATCTAACACTGGCATTTCCTATATAAGAAAGCATAGCCGAGGGTATAGCACCTAACTCTTTAAACCTAAATGAAACCACATTGCACATATGATTTACTTCTGAGAACTAAGCATTGTGTGCAGAGATTTTGCAGCTATCTCCTTTCCTTCAGTTTTTGTGTTACCATACCTATGTCTAAAACAAGCATTTCCTATACGGGAAAACATAACCGAGGGTATAGCACCTAACTCTTTGAACCTAAATGAAACAACATGGCACATATGATTTACTTCTGAGAACTAAGCATTGTGTGCATAGATTTTGCTCCTATCTCCTTTTCTGCAGTTTTTGTGCTAACATTCCTATCTCTAAAACTAGCATTTCCTATATCGGAAAGCGTAACCGAGCCTATAGCACCTAACTCCTTAAACTTAATGAAACAACCTGGCACATATGATTTACTTCTGAGAAGGAAGCATTGTGTGCAGAGATTTTGCAGCTACCTCCTTTCCTTCAGTTTTTGTGCTAGCATTCCTATGTCTAAAACTAGCATTTCCTATACAGGAAAGTATAACCGAGGGTATAGCACCTAACTCTTTAAATCTAAATGAAACAACATGGCACATATGATTTAATTCTTGGAACTAAGCATTGTATGTAGATATTTTGCAGCTATGTCCTTCCTTCGGTTTTTGTGCAAACATTCCTGTATCTCACACTATCATTGACACTATAGGAAAGCATATCCGAGGGTATAGCACCTAACTCTTTAAACCTAAATGAAACAACATGGCACATATGATTTACTTCTGAGAACTAAGCATTTTGTGCAGAGATTTTGCAGCTATCTCTTTTCCTTCAGTTTTTGTGCTAACATTCCTATGTCTAAAACTAGCATTTCCTATATCGGAAAGCATAACCGAGGGTATAGCACCTAACTCATTAAACCGAAATGAAACAACATGGTACATGTGATTTACTTCTGAGAAGTAAGCATTGTGTGCTGAGATTTGCTCCTATCTCTTTTTCTGCAGTTTTTGTGCTAACAATCCTATCTCTAAAACAAGGATTTCCTATATAGGAAAGCATAACCAAGGGTATAGCACCTAACTCTTTAAACCTAAATGAAGCAACATGGTACATATGATTTACTTCTGAGAAGTAAGCATTGTGTGGAGAGATTTTGCAGCTATCTCCTTTCCTTCAGTTATGTACTAAAATTCCTATCTTTAAAACTAGCATTTCCTATAACGGAAAGCGTAACCGAGCGTATAGCACCCAACTCTTTAAACCTAAATGAAACAACATGGCACATATGATTTACTTCTGAGAACTAAGCATTGCCTGTAGAGATTTTGCTTCTATCTCCTTTCCTGCAGTTTTTGTGCTAACAATCCTATCTCTAAAACAAGCATTTCCTATATAGGAATGCATAACCGAGGGTATAGCACCTAACTATTTATACCTAAAGGAAGCAACATGGCACATGTGATTTACTTCTGAGAACTAAGCACTGTGTGCAGAGATTTTGCAGCTATCGCCTTTCCTTCAGTTTTTGTGCTAAAATTCCTGTCTCTAAAACTAGCATTTCCTATACAGGAAAGCATAACTGAGGGTATAGCACCTAACTGTTTAAACCTAAATGAAACAACATGGCACATACGATTTACTTCTGAGAACTAAGCATTGTGTGCAGAGATTTTGTAGCTATCTCCTTTCCTGCAGTTTTTGTGCTAACATTCCTGTCTCTAAAACTAGCATTTCCTATACAGGAAAGCATAACCGAGGGCATAGCACCTAACTCTTTAAACCTAAATGAAACAACATGGCACATATGATTTAATTCTGAGAACTAAGCATTGTGTGCAGAGATTTTACAGCTATCTCCTTTTCTTCGGTTTTTGTGCTAACATTCCTGTCTCTAAGCCTGTCATTTACACTATAGGAAAGCATAACCGAGGGTTCAGCACCTAAATCCTTAAACCTAAATGAAACAACATGGCATATATGATTTACTTCTGAGAAGAAAGCATTGTGTGCTGAGATTTTGCTCCTATCTCTTTTTCTGCAGTTTTGTGCTAACAATCCTATCTCTAAAACAAGGATTTCCTATATAGGAAAGCATAACCAAGGGTATAGCACCTAACTCATTAAACCGAAATGAAACAACATGGTACATGTGATTTACTTCTGAGAAGTAAGCATTGCCTGTAGAGATTTTGCAGCTATCTCCTTTCCTTCAATTATGTACTAAAATTCCTATCTTTAAAACTAGCATTTCCTATAACGGAAAGCAGAACCGAGCGTATAGCACCTAACTCTTTAAACCTAAATGAAACAACATGGCACATATGATTTACTTCTGAGAACTAAGCATTGCCTGTAGAGATTTTGCTTCTATCTCCTTTCCTGCAGTTTTTGTCCTAACAATCCTATCTCTAAAACAAGCATTTCCTATATAGGAATGCATAACCGAGGCTATAGCAACTAACTCTTTAAACCTAAATGAAGCAACATGGCACATGTGATTTACTTCTGAGAACTAATCATTGTGTGCAGAGATTTTGCAGCTATCTCCTTTCCTTCAGTTTTTGTGCTTACATCCCTGTCTCTAAACCTATCATTTACACTATATGACATCATAACCGAGGGTTTAGCACCTAACTCTTTAAACCTAAATGAAATAACATGACACATATGATTTACTTCTGAGAACTAAGATTTGATTGTGTGCAGATATTTTGCAGCTCTCTCCTTTCCTTCAGTTTTTGTGCTAACATTCCAATCTCTAAAACTAGCATTTCCTATACCAGAAAGCATAATCGGGGGTATAGCACATAACCTTTTAAACCTAAATGAAACAACATGGCACATATGATTTACTTCTGAGAAGTAAGCATTGTGTGCTGAGATTTTGCTCCTATCTCTTTTTCTGCAGTTTTGTGCTAACAATCCTATCTCTAAAACAAGGATTTCCTATATAGGAAAGCATAACCGAGGGTATAGCACCTAACTCTTTAAACCTAAATGAAGCAACTTTGCACATAAGATTTACTTCTGAGAACTAAGCATTGGGTGCAGAGATTTTGCAGCTCTCTCCTTTCCTTCAGTTATGTACTAACATTCCTATCTCTAAAACTAGCCTTTCCTATAACGGAAAGCATAACCAAGCGTATAGCACCTAACTCTTTAAACCTAAATGAAGCAACATGGCACATTTGATTTACTTCTGAGAACTAAGCATTGTGTGCAGAGATTTTGTAGCTATCTTCTTTCCTGAAGTTTTTGTGCTAACAATCCTATCTCTAAAACAAGCATTTCCTATATAGGAATGCATAACCGTGGGTATAGCAACTAACTTTTAAACCTAAATGAAACAACATGGCACATGTGATTTACTTCTGAGAACTAAGCATTGTGTGCAGAGATTTTGCAGCTATCTCCTTTCCTTCAGTTTTTGTGCTAACATTCCTGCTCTAAAACTAGCATTTCCTATACAGGAAAGCATAACCGAGGGTATAGCACCTAACTCTTTACACCTAAATGGAACAACATGGAACATACGATTTAATTTTGAGAACTAAGCATTGTGTGCAGAGATTTTGCAGCTATCTCCTTTTCTTCGGTTTTTGTGCTAACATCCATGTCTCTAAACCTATCATTTACACTATTGGAAAGCATAACCGAGGGTTTAGCACCTAACTCTTTAAACCTAAATGAAATAAAATAGCACATATGATTTAGTACTGAGAACTAAGGATTGTGTGCAGAGATTTTACACCTATCTCCTTTCCTTCAGTTTTGGTGGATTAAGATTCCCATCTCTAAAACAAGTATTTCCTATATAGGAAAGCATAACCGACGGTACAGCACCTAACTCTTTAAACTTAAATGAAACCATACGGCACATATGATTTACTTCTGAGAACTAAGCATTGATTGTGTGCAGAGATTTTGCAGCTATCTCCTTTCCTTCAATTTTTGTGCTAACATTCCTAAATCTAACACTGGCATTTCCTATATAAGAAAGCATAGCCGAGGGTATAGCACCTAACTCTTTAAACCTAAATGAAACCACATTGCACATATGATTTACTTCTGAGAACTAAGCATTGTGTGCAGAGATTTTGCAGCTATCTCCTTTCCTTCAGTTTTTGTGTTACCATACCTATGTCTAAAACAAGCATTTCCTATACGGGAAAACATAACCGAGGGTATAGCACCTAACTCTTTGAACCTAAATGAAACAACATGGCACATATGATTTACTTCTGAGAACTAAGCATTGTGTGCATAGATTTTGCTCCTATCTCCTTTTCTGCAGTTTTTGTGCTAACATTCCTATCTCTAAAACTAGCATTTCCTATATCGGAAAGCGTAACCGAGCCTATAGCACCTAACTCCTTAAACTTAATGAAACAACCTGGCACATATGATTTACTTCTGAGAAGGAAGCATTGTGTGCAGAGATTTTGCAGCTACCTCCTTTCCTTCAGTTTTTGTGCTAGCATTCCTATGTCTAAAACTAGCATTTCCTATACAGGAAAGTATAACCGAGGGTATAGCACCTAACTCTTTAAATCTAAATGAAACAACATGGCACATATGATTTAATTCTTGGAACTAAGCATTGTATGTAGATATTTTGCAGCTATGTCCTTTCCTTCGGTTTTTGTGCAAACATTCCTGTATCTCACACTATCATTGACACTATAGGAAAGCATATCCGAGGGTATAGCACCTAACTCTTTAAACCTAAATGAAACAACATGGCACATATGATTTACTTCTGAGAACTAAGCATTTTGTGCAGAGATTTTGCAGCTATCTCTTTTCCTTCAGTTTTTGTGCTAACATTCCTATGTCTAAAACTAGCATTTCCTATATCGGAAAGCATAACCGAGGGTATAGCACCTAACTCATTAAACCGAAATGAAACAACATGGTACATGTGATTTACTTCTGAGAAGTAAGCATTGTGTGCTGAGATTTTGCTCCTATCTCTTTTTCTGCAGTTTTTGTGCTAACAATCCTATCTCTAAAACAAGGATTTCCTATATAGGAAAGCATAACCAAGGGTATAGCACCTAACTCTTTAAACCTAAATGAAGCAACATGGTACATATGATTTACTTCTGAGAAGTAAGCATTGTGTGGAGAGATTTTGCAGCTATCTCCTTTCCTTCAGTTATGTACTAAAATTCCTATCTTTAAAACTAGCATTTCCTATAACGGAAAGCGTAACCGAGCGTATAGCACCCAACTCTTTAAACCTAAATGAAACAACATGGCACATATGATTTACTTCTGAGAACTAAGCATTGCCTGTAGAGATTTTGCTTCTATCTCCTTTCCTGCAGTTTTTGTGCTAACAATCCTATCTCTAAAACAAGCATTTCCTATATAGGAATGCATAACCGAGGGTATAGCACCTAACTATTTATACCTAAAGGAAGCAACATGGCACATGTGATTTACTTCTGAGAACTAAGCACTGTGTGCAGAGATTTTGCAGCTATCGCCTTTCCTTCAGTTTTTGTGCTAAAATTCCTGTCTCTAAAACTAGCATTTCCTATACAGGAAAGCATAACTGAGGGTATAGCACCTAACTGTTTAAACCTAAATGAAACAACATGGCACATACGATTTACTTCTGAGAACTAAGCATTGTGTGCAGAGATTTTGTAGCTATCTCCTTTCCTGCAGTTTTTGTGCTAACATTCCTGTCTCTAAAACTAGCATTTCCTATACAGGAAAGCATAACCGAGGGCATAGCACCTAACTCTTTAAACCTAAATGAAACAACATGGCACATATGATTTAATTCTGAGAACTAAGCATTGTGTGCAGAGATTTTACAGCTATCTCCTTTTCTTCGGTTTTTGTGCTAACATTCCTGTCTCTAAGCCTGTCATTTACACTATAGGAAAGCATAACCGAGGGTTCAGCACCTAAATCCTTAAACCTAAATGAAACAACATGGTATATATGATTTACTTCTGAGAAATAAGCATTGTGTGCAGAGATTTTGCAGCTATCTCCTTTCCTTCAGGTTTTGTGCTAACATTCCTATGTCTAATACAAGCATTGCCTATACAGGAAAGCATAACCGAGGGTATAGCATCTAACTCTTTAAACCTAAATGAAACAACATCCACATATGATTTACATCTGAGAACTAAGCATTGTGTGCAGACATTTTACACCTAATTCCTTTCCTTCAGTTTTTGTGGTAACATTCCTGTCTCTAAAACTAGCATTTCCTATACCGGAAAGCATAACCGAGGGTATAGCAACTAACTCTTTAAACCTAAATGAAGTAACATGGCACATATGATTTACTTCTGAGAACTAAGCATTGTGTGCAGAGATTTTGGAGCTATCTCCTTTCCTGCAGTTTTTGTCCTAACAATCCTATCTCTAAAACAAGCATTTCCTATATAGGAATGCATAACCGAGGCTATAGCAACTAACTCTTTAAACCTAAATGAAGCAACATGGCACATGTGATTTACTTCAGAGAACTAATCATTGTGTGCAGAGATTTTGCAGCTATCTCCTTTCCTTCAGTTTTTGTGCTTACATCCCTGTCTCTAAACCTATCATTTACACTATATGACATCATAACCGAGGGTTTAGCACCTAACTCTTTAAACCTAAATGAAATAACATGACACATATGATTTACTTCTGAGAACTAAGATTTGATTGTGTGCAGATATTTTGCAGCTCTCTCCTTTCCTTCAGTTTTTGTGCTAACATTCCAATCTCTAAAACTGGCATTTCCTATACCAGAAAGCATAATCGGGGGTATAGCACATAACCTTTTAAACCTAAATGAAACAACATGGCACATATGATTTACTTCTGAGAAGTAAGCATTGTGTGCTGAGATTTTGCTCCTATCTCTTTTTCTGCAGTTTTGTGCTAACAATCCTATCTCTAAAACAAGGATTTCCTATATAGGAAAGCATAACCGAGGGTATAGCACCTAACTCTTTAAACCTAAATGAAGCAACTTTGCACATAAGATTTACTTCTGAGAACTAAGCATTGGGTGCAGAGATTTTGCAGCTCTCTCCTTTCCTTCAGTTATGTACTAACATTCCTATCTCTAAAACTAGCATTTCCTATAACGGAAAGCATAACCAAGCGTATAGCACCTAACTCTTTAAACCTAAATGAAGCAACATGGCACATTTGATTTACTTCTGAGAACTAAGCATTGTGTGCAGAGATTTTGTAGCTATCTTCTTTCCTGAAGTTTTTGTGCTAACAATCCTATCTCTAAAACAAGCATTTCCTATATAGGAATGCATAACCGTGGGTATAGCAACTAACTTTTAAACCTAAATGAAACAACATAGCACATGTGATTTACTTCTGAGAACTAAGCATTGTGTGCAGAGATTTTGCAGCTATCTCCTTTCCTTCAGTTTTTGTGCTAACATTCCTGCTCTAAAACTAGCATTTCCTATACAGGAAAGCATAACCGAGGGTATAGCACCTAACTCTTTAAACCTAAATGGAACAACATGGAACATACGATTTAATTTTGAGAACTAAGCATTGTGTGCAGAGATTTTGCAGCTATCTCCTTTTCTTCGGTTTTTGTGCTAACATCCATGTCTCTAAACCTATCATTTACACTATTGGAAAGCATAACCGAGGGTTTAGCACCTAACTCTTTAAACCTAAATGAAATAAAATAGCACATATGATTTAGTACTGAGAACTAAGGATTGTGTGCAGAGATTTTACACCTATCTCCTTTCCTTCAGTTTTGGTGGATTAAGATTCCCATCTCTAAAACAAGTATTTCCTATATAGGAAAGCATAACCGACGGTACAGCACCTAACTCTTTAAACTTAAATGAAACCATACGGCACATATGATTTACTTCTGAGAACTAAGCATTGATTGTGTGCAGAGATTTTGCAGCTATCTCCTTTCCTTCAATTTTTGTGCTAACATTCCTAAATCTAACACTGGCATTTCCTATATAAGAAAGCATAGCCGAGGGTATAGCACCTAACTCTTTAAACCTAAATGAAACCACATTGCACATATGATTTACTTCTGAGAACTAAGCATTGTGTGCAGAGATTTTGCAGCTATCTCCTTTCCTTCAGTTTTTGTGTTACCATTCCTATGTCTAAAACAAGCATTTCCTATATGGGAAAACATAACCGAGGGTATAGCACCTAACTCTTTGAACCTAAATGAAACAACATGGCACATATGATTTACTTCTGAGAACTAAGCATTGTGTGCATAGATTTTGCTCCTATCTCCTTTTCTGCAGTTTTTGTGCTAACATTCCTATCTCTAAAACTAGCATTTCCTATATCGGAAAGCATATCCGAGGGTATAGCACCTAACTCCTTAAACCTAAATGAAACAACCTGGCACATATGATTTACTTCTGAGAAGGAAGCATTGTGTGCAGAGATTTTGCAGCTACCTCCTTTCCTTCAGTTTTTGTGCTAACATTCCTATGTCTAAAACTAGCATTTCCTATACAGGAAAGTATAACCGAGGGTATAGCACCTAACTCTTTAAATCTAAATGAAACAACATGGCACATATGATTTAATTCTTGGAACTAAGCATTGTATGTAGATATTTTGCAGCTATGTCCTTTCCTTCGGTTTTTGTGCAAACATTCCTGTATCTCACACTATCATTTACACTATAGGAAAGCATATCCGAGGGTATAGCACCTAACTCTTTAAACCTAAATGAAACAACATGGCACATATGATTTACTTCTGAGAACTAAGCATTTTGTGCAGAGATTTTGCAGCTATCTCTTTTCCTTCAGTTTTTGTGCTAACATTCCTATGTCTAAAACTAGCATTTCCTATATCGGAAAGCATAACCGAGGGTATAGCACCTAACTCATTAAACCGAAATGAAACAACATGGTACATGTGATTTACTTCTGAGAAGTAAGCATTGCCTGTAGAGATTTTGCAGCTATCTCCTTTCCTTCAGGTATGTACTAAAATTCCTATCTTTAAAACTAGCATTTCCTATAACGGAAAGCAGAACCGAGCGTATAGCACCTAACTCTTTAAACCTAAATGAAGCAACATGGTACATATGATTTACTTCTGAGAAGTAAGCATTGTGTGGAGAGATTTTGCAGCTATCTCCTTTCCTTCAGTTATGTACTAAAATTCCTATCTTTAAAACTAGCATTTCCTATAACGGAAAGCGTAACCGAGCGTATAGCACCTAACTCTTTAAACCTAAATGAAACAACATGGCACATATGATTTACTTCTGAGAACTAAGCATTGCCTGTAGAGATTTTGCTTCTATCTCCTTTCCTGCAGTTTTTGTGCTAACAATCCTATCTCTAAAACAAGCATTTCCTATATAGGAATGCATAACCGAGGGTATAGCAACTAACTCTTTATACCTAAAGGAAGCAACATGGCACATGTGATTTACTTCTGAGAACTAAGCACTGTGTGCAGAGATTTTGCAGCTATCGCCTTTCCTTCAGTTTTTGTGCTAAAATTCCTGTCTCTAAAACTAGCTTTTCCTATACAGGAAAGCATAACTGAGGGTATAGCACCTAACTGTTTAAACCTAAATGAAACAACATGGCACATACGATTTACTTCTGAGAACTAAGCATTGTGTGCAGAGATTTTGTAGCTATCTCCTTTCCTGCAGTTTTTGTGCTAACATTCCTGTCTCTAAAACTAGCATTTCCTATACAGGAAAGCATAACCGAGGGCATAGCACCTAACTCTTTAAACCTAAATGAAACAACATGGCACATATGATTTAATTCTGAGAACTAAGCATTGTGTGCAGAGATTTTACAGCTATCTCCTTTTCTTCGGTTTTTGTGCTAACATTCCTGTCTCTAAGCCTATCATTTACACTATAGGAAAGCATAACCGAGGGTTCAGCACCTAACTCCTTAAACCTAAATGAAACAACATGGCATATATGATTTCCTTCTGAGAAATAAGCATTGTGTGCAGAGATTTTGCAGCTATCTCCTTTCCTTCAGGTTTTGTGCTAACATTCCTATGTCTAATACAAGCATTTCCTATACAGGAAAGCATAACCGAGGGTATAGCATCTAACTCTTTAAACCTAAATGAAACAACATCCACATATGATTTACATCTGAGAACTAAGCATTGTGTGCAGACATTTTACACCTAATTCCTTTCCTTCAGTTTTTGTGGTAACATTCCTGTCTCTAAAACTAGCATTTCCTATACCGGAAAGCATAACCGAGGGTATAGCAACTAACTCTTTAAACCTAAATGAAGTAACATGGCACATATGATTTACTTCTGAGAACTAAGCATTGTGTGCAGAGATTTTGGAGCTATCTCCTTTCCTGCAGTTTTTGTCCTAACAATCCTATCTCTAAAACAAGCATTTCCTATATAGGAATGCATAACCGAGGCTATAGCAACTAACTCTTTAAACCTAAATTAAGCAACATGGCACATGTGATTTACTTCAGAGAACTAATCATTGTGTGCAGAGATTTTGCAGCTATCTCCTTTCCTTCAGTTTTTGTGCTTACATCCCTGTCTCTAAACCTATCATTTACACTATATGACATCATAACCGAGGGTTTAGCACCTAACTCTTTAAACCTAAATGAAATAACATGACACATATGATTTACTTCTGAGAACTAAGATTTGATTGTGTGCAGATATTTTGCAGCTCTCTCCTTTCCTTCAGTTTTTGTGCTAACATTCCAATCTCTAAAACTAGCATTTCCTATACCAGAAAGCATAATCGGGGGTATAGCACATAACCTTTTAAACCTAAATGAAACAACATGGCACATATGATTTACTTCTGAGAAGTAAGCATTGTGTGCTGAGATTTTGCTCCTATCTCTTTTTCTGCAGTTTTGTGCTAACAATCCTATCTCTAAAACAAGGATTTCCTATATAAGAAAGCATAACCGAGGGTATAGCACCTAACTCTTTAAACCTAAATGAAGCAACTTTGCACATAAGATTTACTTCTGAGAACTAAGCATTGGGTGCAGAGATTTTGCAGCTCTCTCCTTTCCTTCAGTTATGTACTAACATTCCTATCTCTAAAACTAGCCTTTCCTATAACGGAAAGCATAACCAAGCGTATAGCACCTAACTCTTTAAACCTAAATGAAGCAACATGGCACATTTGATTTACTTCTGAGAACTAAGCATTGTGTGCAGAGATTTTGTAGCTATCTTCTTTCCTGAAGTTTTTGTGCTAACAATCCTATCTCTAAAACAAGCATTTCCTATATAGGAATGCATAACCGTGGGTATAGCAACTAACTTTTAAACCTAAATGAAACAACATGGCACATGTGATTTACTTCTGAGAACTAAGCATTGTGTGCAGAGATTTTGCAGCTATCTCCTTTCCTTCAGTTTTTGTGCTAACATTCCTGCTCTAAAACTAGCATTTCCTATACAGGAAAGCATAACCGAGGGTATAGCACCTAACTCTTTACACCTAAATGGAACAACATGGAACATACGATTTAATTTTGAGAACTAAGCATTGTGTGCAGAGATTTTGCAGCTATCTCCTTTTCTTCGGTTTTTGTGCTAACATCCATGTCTCTAAACCTATCATTTACACTATTGGAAAGCATAACCGAGGGTTTAGCACCTAACTCTTTAAACCTAAATGAAATAAAATAGCACATATGATTTAGTACTGAGAACTAAGGATTGTGTGCAGAGATTTTACACCTATCTCCTTTCCTTCAGTTTTGGTGGATTAAGATTCCC
Organism: Dasypus novemcinctus; assembly: GCF_030445035.2. Lineage (NCBI taxonomy): Eukaryota > Metazoa > Chordata > Mammalia > Cingulata > Dasypodidae > Dasypus > Dasypus novemcinctus. The sequence continues at coordinate 69,333,639 of NC_080704.1, read as the reverse complement.
ATCTCTAAAACAAGTATTTCCTATATAGGAAAGCATAACCGACGGTACAGCACCTAACTCTTTAAACTTAAATGAAACCATACGGCACATATGATTTACTTCTGAGAACTAAGCATTGATTGTGTGCAGAGATTTTGCAGCTATCTCCTTTCCTTCAATTTTTGTGCTAACATTCCTAAATCTAACACTGGCATTTCCTATATAAGAAAGCATAGCCGAGGGTATAGCACCTAACTCTTTAAACCTAAATGAAACCACATTGCACATATGATTTACTTCTGAGAACTAAGCATTGTGTGCAGAGATTTTGCAGCTATCTCCTTTCCTTCAGTTTTTGTGTTACCATACCTATGTCTAAAACAAGCATTTCCTATACGGGAAAACATAACCGAGGGTATAGCACCTAACTCTTTGAACCTAAATGAAACAACATGGCACATATGATTTACTTCTGAGAACTAAGCATTGTGTGCATAGATTTTGCTCCTATCTCCTTTTCTGCAGTTTTTGTGCTAACATTCCTATCTCTAAAACTAGCATTTCCTATATCGGAAAGCGTAACCGAGCCTATAGCACCTAACTCCTTAAACTTAATGAAACAACCTGGCACATATGATTTACTTCTGAGAAGGAAGCATTGTGTGCAGAGATTTTGCAGCTACCTCCTTTCCTTCAGTTTTTGTGCTAGCATTCCTATGTCTAAAACTAGCATTTCCTATACAGGAAAGTATAACCGAGGGTATAGCACCTAACTCTTTAAATCTAAATGAAACAACATGGCACATATGATTTAATTCTTGGAACTAAGCATTGTATGTAGATATTTTGCAGCTATGTCCTTTCCTTCGGTTTTTGTGCAAACATTCCTGTATCTCACACTATCATTGACACTATAGGAAAGCATATCCGAGGGTATAGCACCTAACTCTTTAAACCTAAATGAAACAACATGGCACATATGATTTACTTCTGAGAACTAAGCATTTTGTGCAGAGATTTTGCAGCTATCTCTTTTCCTTCAGTTTTTGTGCTAACATTCCTATGTCTAAAACTAGCATTTCCTATATCGGAAAGCATAACCGAGGGTATAGCACCTAACTCATTAAACCGAAATGAAACAACATGGTACATGTGATTTACTTCTGAGAAGTAAGCATTGTGTGCTGAGATTTTGCTCCTATCTCTTTTTCTGCAGTTTTTGTGCTAACAATCCTATCTCTAAAACAAGGATTTCCTATATAGGAAAGCATAACCAAGGGTATAGCACCTAACTCTTTAAACCTAAATGAAGCAACATGGTACATATGATTTACTTCTGAGAAGTAAGCATTGTGTGGAGAGATTTTGCAGCTATCTCCTTTCCTTCAGTTATGTACTAAAATTCCTATCTTTAAAACTAGCATTTCCTATAACGGAAAGCGTAACCGAGCGTATAGCACCCAACTCTTTAAACCTAAATGAAACAACATGGCACATATGATTTACTTCTGAGAACTAAGCATTGCCTGTAGAGATTTTGCTGCTATCTCCTTTCCTGCAGTTTTTGTGCTAACAATCCTATCTCTAAAACAAGCATTTCCTATATAGGAATGCATAACCGAGGGTATAGCACCTAACTATTTATACCTAAAGGAAGCAACATGGCACATGTGATTTACTTCTGAGAACTAAGCACTGTGTGCAGAGATTTTGCAGCTATCGCCTTTCCTTCAGTTTTTGTGCTAAAATTCCTGTCTCTAAAACTAGCATTTCCTATACAGGAAAGCATAACTGAGGGTATAGCACCTAACTGTTTAAACCTAAATGAAACAACATGGCACATACGATTTACTTCTGAGAACTAAGCATTGTGTGCAGAGATTTTGTAGCTATCTCCTTTCCTGCAGTTTTTGTGCTAACATTCCTGTCTCTAAAACTAGCATTTCCTATACAGGAAAGCATAACCGAGGGCATAGCACCTAACTCTTTAAACCTAAATGAAACAACATGGCACATATGATTTAATTCTGAGAACTAAGCATTGTGTGCAGAGATTTTACAGCTATCTCCTTTTCTTCGGTTTTTGTGCTAACATTCCTGTCTCTAAGCCTGTCATTTACACTATAGGAAAGCATAACCGAGGGTTCAGCACCTAAATCCTTAAACCTAAATGAAACAACATGGCATATATGATTTACTTCTGAGAAATAAGCATTGTGTGCAGAGATTTTGCAGCTATCTCCTTTCCTTCAGGTTTTGTGCTAACATTCCTATGTCTAATACAAGCATTGCCTATACAGGAAAGCATAACCGAGGGTATAGCATCTAACTCTTTAAACCTAAATGAAACAACATCCACATATGATTTACATCTGAGAACTAAGCATTGTGTGCAGACATTTTACACCTAATTCCTTTCCTTCAGTTTTTGTGGTAACATTCCTGTCTCTAAAACTAGCATTTCCTATACCGGAAAGCATAACCGAGGGTATAGCAACTAACTCTTTAAACCTAAATGAAGTAACATGGCACATATGATTTACTTCTGAGAACTAAGCATTGTGTGCAGAGATTTTGGAGCTATCTCCTTTCCTGCAGTTTTTGTCCTAACAATCCTATCTCTAAAACAAGCATTTCCTATATAGGAATGCATAACCGAGGCTATAGCAACTAACTCTTTAAACCTAAATGAAGCAACATGGCACATGTGATTTACTTCAGAGAACTAATCATTGTGTGCAGAGATTTTGCAGCTATCTCCTTTCCTTCAGTTTTTGTGCTTACATCCCTGTCTCTAAACCTATCATTTACACTATATGACATCATAACCGAGGGTTTAGCACCTAACTCTTTAAACCTAAATGAAATAACATGACACATATGATTTACTTCTGAGAACTAAGATTTGATTGTGTGCAGATATTTTGCAGCTCTCTCCTTTCCTTCAGTTTTTGTGCTAACATTCCAATCTCTAAAACTGGCATTTCCTATACCAGAAAGCATAATCGGGGGTATAGCACATAACCTTTTAAACCTAAATGAAACAACATGGCACATATGATTTACTTCTGAGAAGTAAGCATTGTGTGCTGAGATTTTGCTCCTATCTCTTTTTCTGCAGTTTTGTGCTAACAATCCTATCTCTAAAACAAGGATTTCCTATATAGGAAAGCATAACCGAGGGTATAGCACCTAACTCTTTAAACCTAAATGAAGCAACTTTGCACATAAGATTTACTTCTGAGAACTAAGCATTGGGTGCAGAGATTTTGCAGCTCTCTCCTTTCCTTCAGTTATGTACTAACATTCCTATCTCTAAAACTAGCATTTCCTATAACGGAAAGCATAACCAAGCGTATAGCACCTAACTCTTTAAACCTAAATGAAGCAACATGGCACATTTGATTTACTTCTGAGAACTAAGCATTGTGTGCAGAGATTTTGTAGCTATCTTCTTTCCTGAAGTTTTTGTGCTAACAATCCTATCTCTAAAACAAGCATTTCCTATATAGGAATGCATAACCGTGGGTATAGCAACTAACTTTTAAACCTAAATGAAACAACATAGCACATGTGATTTACTTCTGAGAACTAAGCATTGTGTGCAGAGATTTTGCAGCTATCTCCTTTCCTTCAGTTTTTGTGCTAACATTCCTGCTCTAAAACTAGCATTTCCTATACAGGAAAGCATAACCGAGGGTATAGCACCTAACTCTTTAAACCTAAATGGAACAACATGGAACATACGATTTAATTTTGAGAACTAAGCATTGTGTGCAGAGATTTTGCAGCTATCTCCTTTTCTTCGGTTTTTGTGCTAACATCCATGTCTCTAAACCTATCATTTACACTATTCGAAAGCATAACCGAGGGTTTAGCACCTAACTCTTTAAACCTAAATGAAATAAAATAGCACATATGATTTAGTACTGAGAACTAAGGATTGTGTGCAGAGATTTTACACCTATCTCCTTTCCTTCAGTTTTGGTGGATTAAGATTCCCATCTCTAAAACAAGTATTTCCTATATAGGAAAGCATAACCGACGGTACAGCACCTAACTCTTTAAACTTAAATGAAACCATACGGCACATATGATTTACTTCTGAGAACTAAGCATTGATTGTGTGCAGAGATTTTGCAGCTATCTCCTTTCCTTCAATTTTTGTGCTAACATTCCTAAATCTAACACTGGCATTTCCTATATAAGAAAGCATAGCCGAGGGTATAGCACCTAACTCTTTAAACCTAAATGAAACCACATTGCACATATGATTTACTTCTGAGAACTAAGCATTGTGTGCAGAGATTTTGCAGCTATCTCCTTTCCTTCAGTTTTTGTGTTACCATTCCTATGTCTAAAACAAGCATTTCCTATACGGGAAAACATAACCGAGGGTATAGCACCTAACTCTTTGAACCTAAATGAAACAACATGGCACATATGATTTACTTCTGAGAACTAAGCATTGTGTGCATAGATTTTGCTCCTATCTCCTTTTCTGCAGTTTTTGTGCTAACATTCCTATCTCTAAAACTAGCATTTCCTATATCGGAAAGCATATCCGAGGGTATAGCACCTAACTCCTTAAACCTAAATGAAACAACCTGGCACATATGATTTACTTCTGAGAAGGAAGCATTGTGTGCAGAGATTTTGCAGCTACCTCCTTTCCTTCAGTTTTTGTGCTAACATTCCTATGTCTAAAACTAGCATTTCCTATACAGGAAAGTATAACCGAGGGTATAGCACCTAACTCTTTAAATCTAAATGAAACAACATGGCACATATGATTTAATTCTTGGAACTAAGCATTGTATGTAGATATTTTGCAGCTATGTCCTTTCCTTCGGTTTTTGTGCAAACATTCCTGTATCTCACACTATCATTTACACTATAGGAAAGCATATCCGAGGGTATAGCACCTAACTCTTTAAACCTAAATGAAACAACATGGCACATATGATTTACTTCTGAGAACTAAGCATTTTGTGCAGAGATTTTGCAGCTATCTCTTTTCCTTCAGTTTTTGTGCTAACATTCCTATGTCTAAAACTAGCATTTCCTATATCGGAAAGCATAACCGAGGGTATAGCACCTAACTCATTAAACCGAAATGAAACAACATGGTACATGTGATTTACTTCTGAGAAGTAAGCATTGCCTGTAGAGATTTTGCAGCTATCTCCTTTCCTTCAGTTATGTACTAAAATTCCTATCTTTAAAACTAGCATTTCCTATAACGGAAAGCAGAACCGAGCGTATAGCACCTAACTCTTTAAACCTAAATGAAGCAACATGGTACATATGATTTACTTCTGAGAAGTAAGCATTGTGTGGAGAGATTTTGCAGCTATCTCCTTTCCTTCAGTTATGTACTAAAATTCCTATCTTTAAAACTAGCATTTCCTATAACGGAAAGCGTAACCGAGCGTATAGCACCTAACTCTTTAAACCTAAATGAAACAACATGGCACATATGATTTACTTCTGAGAACTAAGCATTGCCTGTAGAGATTTTGCTTCTATCTCCTTTCCTGCAGTTTTTGTGCTAACAATCCTATCTCTAAAACAAGCATTTCCTATATAGGAATGCATAACCGAGGGTATAGCAACTAACTCTTTATACCTAAAGGAAGCAACATGGCACATGTGATTTACTTCTGAGAACTAAGCACTGTGTGCAAAGATTTTGCAGCTATCGCCTTTCCTTCAGTTTTTGTGCTAAAATTCCTGTCTCTAAAACTAGCTTTTCCTATACAGGAAAGCATAACTGAGGGTATAGCACCTAACTGTTTAAACCTAAATGAAACAACATGGCACATACGATTTACTTCTGAGAACTAAGCATTGTGTGCAGAGATTTTGTAGCTATCTCCTTTCCTGCAGTTTTTGTGCTAACATTCCTGTCTCTAAAACTAGCATTTCCTATACAGGAAAGCATAACCGAGGGCATAGCACCTAACTCTTTAAACCTAAATGAAACAACATGGCACATATGATTTAATTCTGAGAACTAAGCATTGTGTGCAGAGATTTTACAGCTATCTCCTTTTCTTCGGTTTTTGTGCTAACATTCCTGTCTCTAAGCCTATCATTTACACTATAGGAAAGCATAACCGAGGGTTCAGCACCTAACTCCTTAAACCTAAATGAAACAACATGGCATATATGATTTCCTTCTGAGAAATAAGCATTGTGTGCAGAGATTTTGCAGCTATCTCCTTTCCTTCAGGTTTTGTGCTAACATTCCTATGTCTAATACAAGCATTTCCTATACAGGAAAGCATAACCGAGGGTATAGCATCTAACTCTTTAAACCTAAATGAAACAACATCCACATATGATTTACATCTGAGAACTAAGCATTGTGTGCAGACATTTTACACCTAATTCCTTTCCTTCAGTTTTTGTGGTAACATTCCTGTCTCTAAAACTAGCATTTCCTATACCGGAAAGCATAACCGAGGGTATAGCAACTAACTCTTTAAACCTAAATGAAGTAACATGGCACATATGATTTACTTCTGAGAACTAAGCATTGTGTGCAGAGATTTTGGAGCTATCTCCTTTCCTGCAGTTTTTGTCCTAACAATCCTATCTCTAAAACAAGCATTTCCTATATAGGAATGCATAACCGAGGCTATAGCAACTAACTCTTTAAACCTAAATGAAGCAACATGGCACATGTGATTTACTTCAGAGAACTAATCATTGTGTGCAGAGATTTTGCAGCTATCTCCTTTCCTTCAGTTTTTGTGCTTACATCCCTGTCTCTAAACCTATCATTTACACTATATGACATCATAACCGAGGGTTTAGCACCTAACTCTTTAAACCTAAATGAAATAACATGACACATATGATTTACTTCTGAGAACTAAGATTTGATTGTGTGCAGATATTTTGCAGCTCTCTCCTTTCCTTCAGTTTTTGTGCTAACATTCCAATCTCTAAAACTAGCATTTCCTATACCAGAAAGCATAATCGGGGGTATAGCACATAACCTTTTAAACCTAAATGAAACAACATGGCACATATGATTTACTTCTGAGAAGTAAGCATTGTGTGCTGAGATTTTGCTCCTATCTCTTTTTCTGCAGTTTTGTGCTAACAATCCTATCTCTAAAACAAGGATTTCCTATATAAGAAAGCATAACCGAGGGTATAGCACCTAACTCTTTAAACCTAAATGAAGCAACTTTGCACATAAGATTTACTTCTGAGAACTAAGCATTGGGTGCAGAGATTTTGCAGCTCTCTCCTTTCCTTCAGTTATGTACTAACATTCCTATCTCTAAAACTAGCCTTTCCTATAACGGAAAGCATAACCAAGCGTATAGCACCTAACTCTTTAAACCTAAATGAAGCAACATGGCACATTTGATTTACTTCTGAGAACTAAGCATTGTGTGCAGAGATTTTGTAGCTATCTTCTTTCCTGAAGTTTTTGTGCTAATAATCCTATCTCTAAAACAAGCATTTCCTATATAGGAATGCATAACCGTGGGTATAGCAACTAACTTTTAAACCTAAATGAAACAACATGGCACATGTGATTTACTTCTGAGAACTAAGCATTGTGTGCAGAGATTTTGCAGCTATCTCCTTTCCTTCAGTTTTTGTGCTAACATTCCTGCTCTAAAACTAGCATTTCCTATACAGGAAAGCATAACCGAGGGTATAGCACCTAACTCTTTACACCTAAATGGAACAACATGGAACATACGATTTAATTTTGAGAACTAAGCATTGTGTGCAGAGATTTTGCAGCTATCTCCTTTTCTTCGGTTTTTGTGCTAACATCCATGTCTCTAAACCTATCATTTACACTATTGGAAAGCATAACCGAGGGTTTAGCACCTAACTCTTTAAACCTAAATGAAATAAAATAGCACATATGATTTAGTACTGAGAACTAAGGATTGTGTGCAGAGATTTTACACCTATCTCCTTTCCTTCAGTTTTGGTGGATTAAGATTCCCATCTCTAAAACAAGTATTTCCTATATAGGAAAGCATAACCGACGGTACAGCACCTAACTCTTTAAACTTAAATGAAACCATACGGCACATATGATTTACTTCTGAGAACTAAGCATTGATTGTGTGCAGAGATTTTGCAGCTATCTCCTTTCCTTCAATTTTTGTGCTAACATTCCTAAATCTAACACTGGCATTTCCTATATAAGAAAGCGTAGCCGAGGGTATAGCACCTAACTCTTTAAACCTAAATGAAACCACATTGCACATATGATTTACTTCTGAGAACTAAGCATTGTGTGCAGAGATTTTGCAGCTATCTCCTTTCCTTCAGTTTTTGTGTTACCATACCTATGTCTAAAACAAGCATTTCCTATACGGGAAAACATAACCGAGGGTATAGCACCTAACTCTTTGAACCTAAATGAAACAACATGGCACATATGATTTACTTCTGAGAACTAAGCATTGTGTGCATAGATTTTGCTCCTATCTCCTTTTCTGCAGTTTTTGTGCTAACATTCCTATCTCTAAAACTAGCATTTCCTATATCGGAAAGCGTAACCGAGCCTATAGCACCTAACTCCTTAAACTTAATGAAACAACCTGGCACATATGATTTACTTCTGAGAAGGAAGCATTGTGTGCAGAGATTTTGCAGCTACCTCCTTTCCTTCAGTTTTTGTGCTAGCATTCCTATGTCTAAAACTAGCATTTCCTATACAGGAAAGTATAACCGAGGGTATAGCACCTAACTCTTTAAATCTAAATGAAACAACATGGCACATATGATTTAATTCTTGGAACTAAGCATTGTATGTAGATATTTTGCAGCTATGTCCTTTCCTTCGGTTTTTGTGCAAACATTCCTGTATCTCACACTATCATTGACACTATAGGAAAGCATATCCGAGGGTATAGCACCTAACTGTTTAAACCTAAATGAAACAACATGGCACATACGATTTACTTCTGAGAACTAAGCATTGTGTGCAGAGATTTTGTAGCTATCTCCTTTCCTGCAGTTTTTGTGCTAACATTCCTGTCTCTAAAACTAGCATTTCCTATACAGGAAAGCATAACCGAGGGCATAGCACCTAACTCTTTAAACCTAAATGAAACAACATGGCACATATGATTTAATTCTGAGAACTAAGCATTGTGTGCAGAGATTTTACAGCTATCTCCTTTTCTTCGGTTTTTGTGCTAACATTCCTGTCTCTAAGCCTGTCATTTACACTATAGGAAAGCATAACCGAGGGTTCAGCACCTAAATCCTTAAACCTAAATGAAACAACATGGCATATATGATTTACTTCTGAGAAATAAGCATTGTGTGCAGAGATTTTGCAGCTATCTCCTTTCCTTCAGGTTTTGTGCTAACATTCCTATGTCTAATACAAGCATTGCCTATACAGGAAAGCATAACCGAGGGTATAGCATCTAACTCTTTAAACCTAAATGAAACAACATCCACATATGATTTACATCTGAGAACTAAGCATTGTGTGCAGACATTTTACACCTAATTCCTTTCCTTCAGTTTTTGTGGTAACATTCCTGTCTCTAAAACTAGCATTTCCTATACCGGAAAGCATAACCGAGGGTATAGCAACTAACTCTTTAAACCTAAATGAAGTAACATGGCACATATGATTTACTTCTGAGAACTAAGCATTGTGTGCAGAGATTTTGGAGCTATCTCCTTTCCTGCAGTTTTTGTCCTAACAATCCTATCTCTAAAACAAGCATTTCCTATATAGGAATGCATAACCGAGGCTATAGCAACTAACTCTTTAAACCTAAATGAAGCAACATGGCACATGTGATTTACTTCAGAGAACTAATCATTGTGTGCAGAGATTTTGCAGCTATCTCCTTTCCTTCAGTTTTTGTGCTTACATCCCTGTCTCTAAACCTATCATTTACACTATATGACATCATAACCGAGGGTTTAGCACCTAACTCTTTAAACCTAAATGAAATAACATGACACATATGATTTACTTCTGAGAACTAAGATTTGATTGTGTGCAGATATTTTGCAGCTCTCTCCTTTCCTTCAGTTTTTGTGCTAACATTCCAATCTCTAAAACTGGCATTTCCTATACCAGAAAGCATAATCGGGGGTATAGCACATAACCTTTTAAACCTAAATGAAACAACATGGCACATATGATTTACTTCTGAGAAGTAAGCATTGTGTGCTGAGATTTTGCTCCTATCTCTTTTTCTGCAGTTTTGTGCTAACAATCCTATCTCTAAAACAAGGATTTCCTATATAGGAAAGCATAACCGAGGGTATAGCACCTAACTCTTTAAACCTAAATGAAGCAACTTTGCACATAAGATTTACTTCTGAGAACTAAGCATTGGGTGCAGAGATTTTGCAGCTCTCTCCTTTCCTTCAGTTATGTACTAACATTCCTATCTCTAAAACTAGCATTTCCTATAACGGAAAGCATAACCAAGCGTATAGCACCTAACTCTTTAAACCTAAATGAAGCAACATGGCACATTTGATTTACTTCTGAGAACTAAGCATTGTGTGCAGAGATTTTGTAGCTATCTTCTTTCCTGAAGTTTTTGTGCTAACAATCCTATCTCTAAAACAAGCATTTCCTATATAGGAATGCATAACCGTGGGTATAGCAACTAACTTTTAAACCTAAATGAAACAACATAGCACATGTGATTTACTTCTGAGAACTAAGCATTGTGTGCAGAGATTTTGCAGCTATCTCCTTTCCTTCAGTTTTTGTGCTAACATTCCTGCTCTAAAACTAGCATTTCCTATACAGGAAAGCATAACCGAGGGTATAGCACCTAACTCTTTAAACCTAAATGGAACAACATGGAACATACGATTTAATTTTGAGAACTAAGCATTGTGTGCAGAGATTTTGCAGCTATCTCCTTTTCTTCGGTTTTTGTGCTAACATCCATGTCTCTAAACCTATCATTTACACTATTGGAAAGCATAACCGAGGGTTTAGCACCTAACTCTTTAAACCTAAATGAAATAAAATAGCACATATGATTTAGTACTGAGAACTAAGGATTGTGTGCAGAGATTTTACACCTATCTCCTTTCCTTCAGTTTTGGTGGATTAAGATTCCCATCTCTAAAACAAGTATTTCCTATATAGGAAAGCATAACCGACGGTACAGCACCTAACTATTTAAACTTAAATGAAACCATACGGCACATATGATTTACTTCTGAGAACTAAGCATTGATTGTGTGCAGAGATTTTGCAGCTATCTCCTTTCCTTCAATTTTTGTGCTAACATTCCTAAATCTAACACTGGCATTTCCTATATAAGAAAGCGTAGCCGAGGGTATAGCACCTAACTCTTTAAACCTAAATGAAACCACATTGCACATATGATTTACTTCTGAGAACTAAGCATTGTGTGCAGAGATTTTGCAGCTATCTCCTTTTCTGCAGTTTTTGTGCTAACATTCCTATCTCTAAAACTAGCATTTCCTATATCGGAAAGCATATCCGAGGGTATAGCACCTAACTCTTTAAATCTAAATGAAACAACATGGCACATATGATTTACTTCTGAGAAGGAAGCATTGTGTGCAGAGATTTTGCAGCTACCTCCTTTCCTTCAGTTTTTGTGCTAACATTCCTGTATCTCACATTAACATTTACACTATAGGAAAGCATACCCGAGGGTATAGCACCTAACTCTTTAAACCTAAATGAAACAACATGGCACATATGATTTACTTCTGAGAACTAAGCATTTTGTGCAGAGATTTTGCAGCTATCTCTTTTCCTTCAGTTTTTGTGCTAACATTCCTATGTCTAAAACTAGCATTTCCTATATCAGAAAGCATAACCGAGGGTATAGCACCTAACTCATTAAACCGAAATGAAACAACATGGTACATGTGATTTACTTCTGAGAAGTAAGCATTGCCTGTAGAGATTTTGCAGCTATCTCCTTTTCTTCAGTTATGTACTAAAATTCCTATCTTTAAAACTAGCATTTCCTATAACGGAAAGCGTAACCGAGCGTATAGCACCTAACTCTTTAAACCTAAATGAAACAACATGGCACATATGATTTACTTCTGAGAACTAAGCATTGCCTGTAGAGATTTTGCTTCTATCTCCTTTCCTGCAGTTTTTGTGCTAACAATCCTATCTCTAAAACAAGCATTTCCTATATAAGAATGCATAACCGAGGGTATAGCAACTAACTCTTTATACCTAAAGGAAGCAACATGGCACATGTGATTTACTTCTGAGAACTAAGCACTGTGTGCAGAGATTTTGCAGCTATCGCCTTTCCTTCAGTTTTTGTGCTAAAATTCCTGTCTCTAAAACTAGCTTTTCCTATACAGGAAAGCATAACTGAGGGTATAGCACCTAACTGTTTAAACCTAAATGAAACAACATGGCACGTACGATTTACTTCTGAGAACTAAGCATTGTGTGCAGAGATTTTGTAGCTATCTCCTTTCCTGCAGTTTTTGTGCTAACATTCCTGTCTCTAAAACTAGCATTTCCTATACAGGAAAGCATAACCGAGGGCATAGCACCTAACTCTTTAAACCTAAATGAAACAACATGGCACATATGATTTAATTCTGAGAACTAAGCATTGTGTGCAGAGATTTTACAGCTATCTCCTTTTCTTCGGTTTTTGTGCTAACATTCCTGTCTCTAAGCCTATCATTTACACTATAGGAAAGCATAACCGAGGGTTCAGCACCTAACTCCTTAAACCTAAATGAAACAACATAGCATATATGATTTACTTCTGAGAAATAAGCATTGTGTGCAGAGATTTTGCAGCTATCTCCTTTCCTTCAGGTTTTGTGCTAACATTCCTATGTCTAATACAAGCATTTCCTATACAGGAAAGCATAACCGAGGGTATAGCATCTAACTCTTTAAACCTAAATGAAACAACATCCACATATGATTTACATCTGAGAACTAAGCATTGTGTGCAGACATTTTACACCTAATTCCTTTCCTTCAGTTTTTGTGGTAACATTCCTGTCTCTAAAACTAGCATTTCCTATACCGGAAAGCATAACCGAGGGTATAGCAACTAACTCTTTAAACCTAAATGAAGTAACATGGCACATATGATTTACTTCTGAGAACTAAGCATTGTGTGCAGAGATTTTGGAGCTATCTCCTTTCCTACAGTTTTTGTCCTAACAATCCTATCTCTAAAACAAGCATTTCCTATATAGGAATGCATAACCGAGGCTATAGCAACTAACTCTTTAAACCTAAATGAAGCAACATGGCACATGTGATTTACTTCTGAGAACTAATCATTGTGTGCAGAGATTTTGCAGCTATCTCCTTTCCTTCAGTTTTTGTGCTTACATCCCTGTCTCTAAACCTATCATTTACACTATATGACATCATAACCGAGGGTTTAGCACCTAACTCTTTAAACCTAAATGAAATAACATGACACATATGATTTACTTCTGAGAACTAAGATTTGATTGTGTGCAGATATTTTGCAGCTCTCTCCTTTCCTTCAGTTTTTGTGCTAACATTCCAATCTCTAAAACTAGCATTTCCTATACCAGAAAGCATAATCGGGGGTATAGCACATAACCTTTTAAACCTAAATGAAACAACATGGCACATATGATTTACTTCTGAGAAGTAAGCATTGTGTGCTGAGATTTTGCTCCTATCTCTTTTTCTGCAGTTTTGTGCTAACAATCCTATCTCTAAAACAAGGATTTCCTATATAGGAAAGCATAACCGAGGGTATAGCACCTAACTCTTTAAACCTAAATGAAGCAACTTTGCACATAAGATTTACTTCTGAGAACTAAGCATTGGGTGCAGAGATTTTGCAGCTCTCTCCTTTCCTTCAGTTATGTACTAACATTCCTATCTCTAAAACTAGCATTTCCTATAACGGAAAGCATAACCAAGCGTATAGCACCTAACTCTTTAAACCTAAATGAAGCAACATGGCACATTTGATTTACTTCTGAGAACTAAGCATTGTGTGCAGAGATTTTGCAGCTATCTCCTTTCCTTCAGTTTTTGTGCTAACATTCCTGCTCTAAAACTAGCATTTCCTATACAGGAAAGCATAACCGAGGGTATAGCACCTAACTCTTTAAACCTAAATGGAACAACATGGAACATACGATTTAATTTTGAGAACTAAGCATTGTGTGCAGAGATTTTGCAGCTATCTCCTTTTCTTCGGTTTTTGTGCTAACATCCATGTCTCTAAACCTATCATTTACACTATTGGAAAGCATAACCGAGGGTTTAGCACCTAACTCTTTAAACCTAAATGAAATAAAATAGCACATATGATTTAGTACTGAGAACTAAGGATTGTGTGCAGAGATTTTACACCTATCTCCTTTCCTTCAGTTTTGGTGGATTAAGATTCCCATCTCTAAAACAAGTATTTCCTATATAGGAAAGCATAACCGACGGTACAGCACCTAACTCTTTAAACTTAAATGAAACCATACGGCACATATGATTTACTTCTGAGAACTAAGCATTGATTGTGTGCAGAGATTTTGCAGCTATCTCCTTTCCTTCAATTTTTGTGCTAACATTCCTAAATCTAACACTGGCATTTCCTATATAAGAAAGCATAGCCGAGGGTATAGCACCTAACTCTTTAAACCTAAATGAAACCACATTGCACATATGATTTACTTCTGAGAACTAAGCATTGTGTGCAGAGATTTTGCAGCTATCTCCTTTCCTTCAGTTTTTGTGTTACCATTCCTATGTCTAAAACAAGCATTTCCTATACGGGAAAACATAACCGAGGGTATAGCACCTAACTCTTTGAACCTAAATGAAACTACATGGCACATATGATTTACTTCTGAGAACTAAGCATTGTGTGCATAAATTTTGCTCCTATCTCCTTTTCTGCAGTTTTTGTGCTAACATTCCTATCTCTAAAACTAGCATTTCCTATATCGGAAAGCATATCCAAGGGTATAGCACCTAACTCTTTAAATCTAAATGAAACAACATGGCACATATGATTTACTTCTGAGAAGGAAGCATTGTGTGCAGAGATTTTGCAGCTACCTCCTTTCCTTCAGTTTTTGTGCTAACATTCCTGTATCTCACATTATCATTTACACTATAGGAAAGCATATCCGAGGGTATAGCACCTAACTCTTTAAACCTAAATGAAACAACATGGCACATATGATTTACTTCTGAGAACTAAGCATTTTGTGCAGAGATTTTGCAGCTATCTCTTTTCCTTCAGTTTTTGTGCTAACATTCCTATGTCTAAAACTAGCATTTCCTATATCGGAAAGCATAACCGAGGGTATAGCACCTAACTCATTAAACCGAAATGAAACAACATGGTACATGTGATTTACTTCTGAGAAGTAAGCATTGCCTGTAGAGATTTTGCAGCTATCTCCTTTTCTTCAGTTATGTACTAAAATTCCTATCTTTAAAACTAGCATTTCCTATAACGGAAAGTGTAACCGAGCGTATAGCACCTAACTCTTTAAACCTAAATGAAACAACATGGCACATATGATTTACTTCTGAGAACTAAGCATTGCCTGTAGAGATTTTGCTTCTATCTCCTTTCCTGCAGTTTTTGTGCTAACAATCCTATCTCTAAAACAAGCATTTCCTATATAGGAATGCATAACCGAGGGTATAGCAACTAACTCTTTATACCTAAAGGAAGCAACATGGCACATGTGATTTACTTCTGAGAACTAAGCATTGTGTGCAGAGATTTTGCAGCTATCTCCTTTCCTTCAGTTTTTGTCCTTACATTCCTGCTCTAAAACTAGCATTTCCTATACAGGAAAGCATAACCGAGGGTATAGCACCTAACTCTTTAAACCTAAATGGAACAACATGGAACATACGATTTAATTTTGAGAACTAAGCATTGTGTGCAGAGATTTTGCAGCTATCTCCTTTTCTTCGGTTTTTGTGCTAACATTCCTGTCTCTAAGCCTATCATTTACACTATAGGAAAGCATAACCGAGGGTTCAGCACCTAACTCCTTAAACCTAAATGAAACAACATGGCATATATGATTTACTTCTGAGAAATAAGCATTGTGTGCAGAGATTTTGCAGCTATCTCCTTTCCTTCAGGTTTTGTGCTAACATTCCTATGTCTAATACAAGCATTTCCTATACAGGAAAGCATAACCGAGGGTATAGCATCTAACTCTTTAAACCTAAATGAAACAACATCCACATATGATTTACATCTGAGAACTAAGCATTGTGTGCAGACATTTTACACCTAATTCCTTTCCTTCAGTTTTTGTGGTAACATTCCTGTCTCTAAAACTAGCATTTCCTATACCGGAAAGCATAACCGAGGGTATAGCAACTAACTCTTTAAACCTAAATGAAGTAACATGGCACATATGATTTACTTCTGAGAACTAAGCATTGTGTGCAGAGATTTTGGAGCTATCTCCTTTCCTGCAGTTTTTGTCCTAACAATCCTATCTCTAAAACAAGCATTTCCTATATAGGAATGCATAACCGAGGCTATAGCAACTAACTCTTTAAACCTAAATGAAGCAACATGGCACATGTGATTTACTTCTGAGAACTAATCATTGTGTGCAGAGATTTTGCAGCTATCTCCTTTCCTTCAGTTTTTGTGCTTACATCCCTGTCTCTAAACCTATCATTTACACTATATGACATCATAACCGAGGGTTTAGCACCTAACTCTTTAAACCTAAATGAAATAACATGACACATATGATTTACTTCTGAGAACTAAGATTTGATTGTGTGCAGATATTTTGCAGCTCTCTCCTTTCCTTCAGTTTTTGTGCTAACATTCCAATCTCTAAAACTAGCATTTCCTATACCAGAAAGCATAATCGGGGGTATAGCACATAACCTTTTAAACCTAAATGAAACAACATGGCACATATGATTTACTTCTGAGAAGTAAGCATTGTGTGCTGAGATTTTGCTCCTATCTCTTTTTCTGCAGTTTTGTGCTAACAATCCTATCTCTAAAACAAGGATTTCCTATATAGGAAAGCATAACCGAGGGTATAGCACCTAACTCTTTAAACCTAAATGAAGCAACTTTGCACATAAGATTTACTTCTGAGAACTAAGCATTGGGTGCAGAGATTTTGCAGCTCTCTCCTTTCCTTCAGTTATGTACTAACATTCCTATCTCTAAAACTAGCATTTCCTATAACGGAAAGCATAACCAAGCGTATAGCACCTAACTCTTTAAACCTAAATGAAGCAACATGGCACATTTGATTTACTTCTGAGAACTAAGCATTGTGTGCAGAGATTTTGTAGCTATCTTCTTTCCTGAAGTTTTTGTGCTAACAATCCTATCTCTAAAACAAGCATTTCCTATATAGGAATGCATAACCGTGGGTATAGCAACTAACTTTTAAACCTAAATGAAACAACATAGCACATGTGATTTACTTCTGAGAACTAAGCATTGTGTGCAGAGATTTTGCAGCTATCTCCTTTCCTTCAGTTTTTGTGCTAACATTCCTGCTCTAAAACTAGCATTTCCTATACAGGAAAGCATAACCGAGGGTATAGCACCTAACTCTTTAAACCTAAATGGAACAACATGGAACATACGATTTAATTTTGAGAACTAAGCATTGTGTGCAGAGATTTTGCAGCTATCTCCTTTTCTTCGGTTTTTGTGCTAACATCCATGTCTCTAAACCTATCATTTACACTATTGGAAAGCATAACCGAGGGTTTAGCACCTAACTCTTTAAACCTAAATGAAATAAAATAGCACATATGATTTAGTACTGAGAACTAAGGATTGTGTGCAGAGATTTTACACCTATCTCCTTTCCTTCAGTTTTGGTGGATTAAGATTCCCATCTCTAAAACAAGTATTTCCTATATAGGAAAGCATAACCGACGGTACAGCACCTAACTCTTTAAACTTAAATGAAACCATACGGCACATATGATTTACTTCTGAGAACTAAGCATTGATTGTGTGCAGAGATTTTGCAGCTATCTCCTTTCCTTCAATTTTTGCGCTAACATTCCTAAATCTAACACTGGCATTTCCTATATAAGAAAGCATAGCCGAGGGTATAGCACCTAACTCTTTAAACCTAAATGAAACCACATTGCACATATGATTTACTTCTGAGAACAAAGCATTGTGTGCAGAGATTTTGCAGCTATCTCCTTTCCTTCAGTTTTTGTGTTACCATTCCTATGTCTAAAACAAGCATTTCCTATACGGGAAAACATAACCGAGGGTATAGCACCTAACTCTTTGAACCTAAATGAAACTACATGGCACATATGATTTACTTCTGAGAACTAAGCATTGTGTGCATAGATTTTGCTCCTATCTCCTTTTCTGCAGTTTTTGTGCTAACATTCCTATCTCTAAAACTAGCATTTCCTAAATCGGAAAGCATATCCAAGGGTATAGCACCTAACTCTTTAAATCTAAATGAAACAACATGGCACATATGATTTAATTCTTGGAACTAAGCATTGTATGTAGATATTTTGCAGCTATGTCCTTTCCTTCGTTTTTTGTGCAAACATTCCTGTATCTCACACTATCATTTACACTATAGGAAAGCATATCCGAGGGTATAGCACCTAACTCTTTAAACCTAAATGAAACAACATGGCACATATGATTTACTTCTGAGAACTAAGCATTTTGTGCAGAGATTTTGCAGCTATCTCTTTTCCTTCAGTTTTTGTGCTAACATTCCTATGTCTAAAACTAGCATTTCCTATATCGGAAAGCATAACCGAGGGTATAGCACCTAACTCATTAAACCGAAATGAAACAACATGGTACATGTGATTTACTTCTGAGAAGTAAGCATTGCCTGTAGAGATTTTGCAGCTATCTCCTTTCCTTCAATTATGTACTAAAATTCCTATCTTTAAAACTAGCATTTCCTATAACGGAAAGCAGAACCGAGCGTATAGCACCTAACTCTTTAAACCTAAATGAAACAACATGGCACATATGATTTACTTCTGAGAACTAAGCATTGCCTGTAGAGATTTTGCTTCTATCTCCTTTCCTGCAGTTTTTGTGCTAACAATCCTATCTCTAAAACAAGCATTTCCTATATAGGAATGCATAACCGAGGGTATAGCAACTAACTCTTTATACCTAAAGGAAGCAACATGGCACATGTGATTTACTTCTGAGAACTAAGCACTGTGTGCAGAGATTTTGCAGCTATCGCCTTTCCTTCAGTTTTTGTGCTAAAATTCCTGTCTCTAAAACTAGCTTTTCCTATACAGGAAAGCATAACTGAGGGTATAGCACCTAACTGTTTAAACCTAAATGAAACAACATGGCACATACGATTTCCTTCTGAGAACTAAGCATTGTGTGCAGAGATTTTGTAGCTATCTCCTTTCCTGCAGTTTTTGTGCTAACATTCCTGTCTCTAAAACTAGCATTTCCTATACAGGAAAGCATAACCGAGGGCATAGCACCTAACTCTTTAAACCTAAATGAAACAACATGGCACATATGATTTAATTCTGAGAACTAAGCATTGTGTGCAGAGATTTTACAGCTATCTCCTTTTCTTCGGTTTTTGTGCTAACATTCCTGTCTCTAAGCCTATCATTTACACTATAGGAAAGCATAACCGAGGGTTCAGCACCTAACTCCTTAAACCTAAATGAAACAACATGGCATATATGATTTACTTCTGAGAAATAAGCATTGTGTGCAGAGATTTTGCAGCTATCTCCTTTCCTGCAGTTTTTGTCCTAACAATCCTATCTCTAAAACAAGCATTTCCTATATAGGAATGCATAACCGAGGCTATAGCAACTAACTCTTTAAACCTAAATGAAGCAACATGGCACATGTGATTTACTTCTGAGAACTAATCATTGTGTGCAGAGATTTTGCAGCTATCTCCTTTCCTTCAGTTTTTGTGCTTACATCCCTGTCTCTAAACCTATCATTTACACTATATGACATCATAACCGAGGGTTTAGCACCTAACTCTTTAAACCTAAATGAAATAACATGACACATATGATTTACTTCTGAGAACTAAGATTTGATTGTGTGCAGATATTTTGCAGCTCTCTCCTTTCCTTCAGTTTTTGTGCTAACATTCCAATCTCTAAAACTAGCATTTCCTATACCAGAAAGCATAATCGGGGGTATAGCACATAACCTTTTAAACCTAAATGAAGCAACATGGCACATTTGATTTACTTCTGAGAACTAAGCATTGTGTGCAGAGATTTTGTAGCTATCTTCTTTCCTGAAGTTTTTGTGCTAACAATCCTATCTCTAAAACAAGCATTTCCTATATAGGAATGCATAACCGTGGGTATAGCAACTAACTTTTAAACCTAAATGAAACAACATAGCACATGTGATTTACTTCTGAGAACTAAGCATTGTGTGCAGAGATTTTGCAGCTATCTCCTTTCCTTCAGTTTTTGTGCTAACATTCCTGCTCTAAAACTAGCATTTCCTATACAGGAAAGCATAACCGAGGGTATAGCACCTAACTCTTTAAACCTAAATGGAACAACATGGAACATACGATTTAATTTTGAGAACTAAGCATTGTGTGCAGAGATTTTGCAGCTATCTCCTTTTCTTCGGTTTTTGTGCTAACATCCATGTCTCTAAACCTATCATTTACACTATTGGAAAGCATAACCGAGGGTTTAGCACCTAACTCTTTAAACCTAAATGAAATAAAATAGCACATATGATTTAGTACTGAGAACTAAGGATTGTGTGCAGAGATTTTACACCTATCTCCTTTCCTTCAGTTTTGGTGGATTAAGATTCCCATCTCTAAAACAAGTATTTCCTATATAGGAAAGCATAACCGACGGTACAGCACCTAACTCTTTAAACTTAAATGAAACCATACGGCACATATGATTTACTTCTGAGAACTAAGCATTGATTGTGTGCAGAGATTTTGCAGCTATCTCCTTTCCTTCAATTTTTGTGCTAACATTCCTAAATCTAACACTGGCATTTCCTATATAAGAAAGCATAGCCGAGGGTATAGCACCTAACTCTTTAAACCTAAATGAAACCACATTGCACATATGATTTACTTCTGAGAACTAAGCATTGTGTGCAGAGATTTTGCAGCTATCTCCTTTCCTTCAGTTTTTGTGTTACCATTCCTATGTCTAAAACAAGCATTTCCTATACGGGAAAACATAACCGAGGGTATAGCACCTAACTCTTTGAACCTAAATGAAACAACATGGCACATATGATTTACTTCTGAGAACTAAGCATTGTGTGCATAGATTTTGCTCCTATCTCCTTTTCTGCAGTTTTTGTGCTAACATTCCTATCTCTAAAACTAGCATTTCCTATATCGGAAAGCATATCCGAGGGTATAGCACCTAACTCCTTAAACCTAAATGAAACAACCTGGCACATATGATTTACTTCTGAGAAGGAAGCATTGTGTGCAGAGATTTTGCAGCTACCTCCTTTCCTTCAGTTTTTGTGCTAGCATTCCTATGTCTAAAACTAGCATTTCCTATACAGGAAAGTATAACCGAGGGTATAGCACCTAACTCTTTAAATCTAAATGAAACAACATGGCACATATGATTTAATTCTTGGAACTAAGCATTGTATGTAGATATTTTGCAGCTATGTCCTTTCCTTCGGTTTTTGTGCAAACATTCCTGTATCTCACACTATCATTTACACTATAGGAAAGCATATCCGAGGGTATAGCACCTAACTCTTTAAACCTAAATGAAACAACATGGCACATATGATTTACTTCTGAGAACTAAGCATTTTGTGCAGAGATTTTGCAGCTATCTCTTTTCCTTCAGTTTTTGTGCTAACATTCCTATGTCTAAAACTAGCATTTCCTATATCGGAAAGCATAACCGAGGGTATAGCACCTAACTCATTAAACCGAAATGAAACAACATGGTACATGTGATTTACTTCTGAGAAGTAAGCTTTGTGTGCTGAGATTTTGCTCCTATCTCTTTTTCTGCAGTTTTTGTGCTAACAATCCTATCTCTAAAACAAGGATTTCCTATATAGGAAAGCATAACCAAGGGTATAGCACCTAACTCTTTAAACCTAAATGAAGCAACATGGCACATGTGATTTACTTCTGAGAACTAATCATTGTGTGCAGAGATTTTGCAGCTATCTCCTTTCCTTCAGTTTTTGTGCTTACATCCCTGTCTCTAAACCTATCATTTACACTATATGACATCATAACCGAGGGTTTAGCACCTAACTCTTTAAACCTAAATGAAATAACATGACACATATGATTTACTTCTGAGAACTAAGATTTGATTGTGTGCAGATATTTTGCAGCTCTCTCCTTTCCTTCAGTTTTTGTGCTAACATTCCAATCTCTAAAACTAGCATTTCCTATACCAGAAAGCATAATCGGGGGTATAGCACATAACCTTTTAAACCTAAATGAAGCAACATGGCACATTTGATTTACTTCTGAGAACTAAGCATTGTGTGCAGAGATTTTGCAGCTATCTCCTTTCCTTCAGTTTTTGTGTTACCATTCCTATGTCTAAAACAAGCATTTCCTATACGGGAAAACATAACCGAGGGTATAGCACCTAACTCTTTGAACCTAAATGAAACTACATGGCACATATGATTTACTTCTGAGAACTAAGCATTGTGTGCAGAGATTTTGCTCCTATCTCCTTTTCTGCAGTTTTTGTGCTAACATTCCTATCTCTAAAACTAGCATTTCCTATATCGGAAAGCATATCCAAGGGTATAGCACCTAACTCTTTAAATCTAAATGAAACAACATGGCACATATGATTTAATTCTTGGAACTAAGCATTGTATGTAGATATTTTGCAGCTATGTCCTTTCCTTCGTTTTTTGTGCAAACATTCCTGTATCTCACACTATCATTTACACTATAGGAAAGCATATCCGAGGGTATAGCACCTAACTCTTTAAACCTAAATGAAACAACATGGCACATATGATTTACTTCTGAGAACTAAGCATTTTGTGCAGAGATTTTGCAGCTATCTCTTTTCCTTCAGTTTTTGTGCTAACATTCCTATGTCTAAAACTAGCATTTCCTATATCGGAAAGCATAACCGAGGGTATAGCACCTAACTCATTAAACCGAAATGAAACAACATGGTACATGTGATTTACTTCTGAGAAGTAAGCATTGCCTGTAGAGATTTTGCAGCTATCTCCTTTCCTTCAATTATGTACTAAAATTCCTATCTTTAAAACTAGCATTTCCTATAACGGAAAGCAGAACCGAGCGTATAGCACCTAACTCTTTAAACCTAAATGAAACAACATGGCACATATGATTTACTTCTGAGAACTAAGCATTGCCTGTAGAGATTTTGCTTCTATCTCCTTTCCTGCAGTTTTTGTGCTAACAATCCTATCTCTAAAACAAGCATTTCCTATATAGGAATGCATAACCGAGGGTATAGCAACTAACTCTTTATACCTAAAGGAAGCAACATGGCACATGTGATTTACTTCTGAGAACTAAGCACTGTGTGCAGAGATTTTGCAGCTATCGCCTTTCCTTCAGTTTTTGTGCTAAAATTCCTGTCTCTAAAACTAGCTTTTCCTATACAGGAAAGCATAACTGAGGGTATAGCACCTAACTGTTTAAACCTAAATGAAACAACATGGCACATACGATTTCCCTCTGAGAACTAAGCATTGTGTGCAGAGATTTTGTAGCTATCTCCTTTCCTGCAGTTTTTGTGCTAACATTCCTGTCTCTAAAACTAGCATTTCCTATACAGGAAAGCATAACCGAGGGCATAGCACCTAACTCTTTAAACCTAAATGAAACAACATGGCACATATGATTTAATTCTGAGAACTAAGCATTGTGTGCAGAGATTTTACAGCTATCTCCTTTTCTTCGGTTTTTGTGCTAACATTCCTGTCTCTAAGCCTATCATTTACACTATAGGAAAGCATAACCGAGGGTTCAGCACCTAACTCCTTAAACCTAAATGAAACAACATGGCATATATGATTTACTTCTGAGAAATAAGCATTGTGTGCAGAGATTTTGCAGCTATCTCCTTTCCTGCAGTTTTTGTCCTAACAATCCTATCTCTAAAACAAGCATTTCCTATATAGGAATGCATAACCGAGGCTATAGCAACTAACTCTTTAAACCTAAATGAAGCAACATGGCACATGTGATTTACTTCTGAGAACTAATCATTGTGTGCAGAGATTTTGCAGCTATCTCCTTTCCTTCAGTTTTTGTGCTTACATCCCTGTCTCTAAACCTATCATTTACACTATATGACATCATAACCGAGGGTTTAGCACCTAACTCTTTAAATCTAAATTAAATAACATGACACATATGATTTACTTCTGAGAACTAAGATTTGATTGTGTGCAGATATTTTGCAGCTCTCTCCTTTCCTTCAGTTTTTGTACTAACATTCCAATCTCTAAAACTAGCATTTCCTATACCAGAAAGCATAATCGGGGGTATAGCACAGAACCTTTTAAACCTAAATGAAACAACATGGCACATATGATTTACTTCTGAGAAGTAAGCATTGTGTGCTGAGATTTTGCTCCTATCTCTTTTTCTGCAGTTTTGTGCTAACAATCCTATCTCTAAAACAAGGATTTCCTATATAGGAAAGCATAACCGAGGGTATAGCACCTAACTCTTTAAACCTAAATGAAGCAACTTTGCACATAAGTTTTACTTCTGAGAACTAAGCATTGGG
The DNA here is from genome assembly GCF_030445035.2 of Dasypus novemcinctus. NCBI lineage: Eukaryota > Metazoa > Chordata > Mammalia > Cingulata > Dasypodidae > Dasypus > Dasypus novemcinctus. The sequence continues at coordinate 69,308,918 of NC_080704.1, read as the reverse complement.
TGCAGAGATTTTGCAGCTCTCTCCTTTCCTTCAGTTATGTACTAACATTCCTATCTCTAAAACTAGCATTTCCTATAACGGAAAGCATAACCAAGCGTATAGCACCTAACTCTTTAAACCTAAATGAAGCAACATGGCACATTTGATTTACTTCTGAGAACTAAGCATTGTGTGCAGAGATTTTGTAACTATCTTCTTTCCTGAAATTTTTGTGCTAACAATCCTATCTCTAAAACAAGCATTTCCTATATAGGAATGCATAACCGTGGGTATAGCAACTAACTTTTAAACCTAAATGAAACAATATAGCACATGTGATTTACTTCTGAGAACTAAGCATTGTGTGCAGAGATTTTGCAGCTATCTCCTTTCCTTCAGTTTTTGTGCTAACATTCCTGCTCTAAAACTAGCATTTCCTATACAGGAAAGCATAACCGAGGGTATAGCACCTAACTCTTTAAACCTAAATGGAACAACATGGAACATACGATTTAATTTTGAGAACTAAGCATTGTGTGCAGAGATTTTGCAGCTATCTCCTTTTCTTCGGTTTTTGTGCTAACATCCATGTCTCTAAACCTATCATTTACACTATTGGAAAGCATAACCGAGGGTTTAGCACCTAACTCTTTAAACCTAAATGAAATAAAATAGCACATATGATTTAGTACTGAGAACTAAGGATTGTGTGCAGAGATTTTACACCTATCTCCTTTCCTTCAGTTTTGGTGGATTAAGATTCCCATCTCTAAAACAAGTATTTCCTATATAGGAAAGCATAACCGACGGTACAGCACCTAACTCTTTAAACTTAAATGAAACCATACGGCACATATGATTTACTTCTGAGAACTAAGCATTGATTGTGTGCAGAGATTTTGCAGCTATCTCCTTTCCTTCAATTTTTGTGCTAACATTCCTAAATCTAACACTGGCATTTCCTATATAAGAAAGCATAGCCGAGGGTATAGCACCTAACTCTTTAAACCTAAATGAAACCACATTGCACATATGATTTACTTCTGAGAACTAAGCATTATGTGCAGAGATTTTGCAGCTATCTCCTTTCCTTCAGTTTTTGTGTTACCATTCCTATGTCTAAAACAAGCATTTCCTATACGGGAAAACATAACCGAGGGTATAGCACCTAACTCTTTGAACCTAAATGAAACTACATGGCACATATGATTTACTTCTGAGAACTAAGCATTGTGTGCATAGATTTTGCTCCTATCTCCTTTTCTGCAGTTTTTGTGCTAACATTCCTATCTCTAAAACTAGCATTTCCTATATCGGAAAGCATATCCAAGGGTATAGCACCTTACTCTTTAAATCTAAATGAAACAACATGGCACATATGATTTAATTCTTGGAACTAAGCATTGTATGTAGATATTTTGCAGCTATGTCTTTTCCTTCGTTTTTTGTGCAAACATTCCTGTATCTCACACTATCATTTACACTATAGGAAAGCATATCCGAGGGTATAGCACCTAACTCTTTAAACCTAAATGAAACAACATGGCACATATGATTTACTTCTGAGAACTAAGCATTTTGTGCAGAGATTTTGCAGCTATCTCTTTTCCTTCAGTTTTTGTGCTAACATTCCTATGTCTAAAACTAGCATTTCCTATATCGGAAAGCATAACCGAGGGTATAGCACCTAACTCATTAAACCGAAATGAAACAACATGGTACATGTGATTTACTTCTGAGAAGTAAGCATTGCCTGTAGAGATTTTGCAGCTATCTCCTTTCCTTCAATTATGTACTAAAATTCCTATCTTTAAAACTAGCATTTCCTATAACGGAAAGCAGAACCGAGCGTATAGCACCTAACTCTTTAAACCTAATGAAACAACATGGCACATATGATTTACTTCTGAGAACTAAGCATTGCCTGTAGAGATTTTGCTTCTATCTCCTTTCCTGCAGTTTTTGTGCTAACAATCCTATCTCTAAAACAAGCATTTCCTATATAGGAATGCATAACCGAGGGTATAGCAACTAACTCTTTATACCTAAAGGAAGCAACATGGCACATGTGATTTACTTCTGAGAACTAAGCACTGTGTGCAGAGATTTTGCAGCTATCGCCTTTCCTTCAGTTTTTGTGCTAAAATTCCTGTCTCTAAAACTAGCTTTTCCTATACAGGAAAGCATAACTGAGGGTATAGCACCTAACTGTTTAAACCTAAATGAAACAACATGGCACATACGATTTCCTTCTGAGAACTAAGCATTGTGTGCAGAGATTTTGTAGCTATCTCCTTTCCTGCAGTTTTTGTCCTAACAATCCTATCTCTAAAACAAGCATTTCCTATATAGGAATGCATAACCGAGGCTATAGCAACTAACTCTTTAAACCTAAATGAAGCAACATGGCACATGTGATTTACTTCTGAGAACTAATCATTGTGTGCAGAGATTTTGCAGCTATCTCCTTTCCTTCAGTTTTTGTGCTTACATCCCTGTCTCTAAACCTATCATTTACACTATATGACATCATAACCGAGGGTTTAGCACCTAACTCTTTAAACCTAAATTAAATAACATGACACATATGATTTACTTCTGAGAACTAAGATTTGATTGTGTGCAGATATTTTGCAGCTCTCTCCTTTCCTTCAGTTTTTGTGCTAACATTCCAATCTCTAAAACTAGCATTTCCTATACCAGAAAGCATAATCGGGGGTATAGCACATAACCTTTTAAACCTAAATGAAGCAACATGGCACATTTGATTTACTTCTGAGAACTAAGCATTGTGTGCAGAGATTTTGTAGCTATCTTCTTTCCTGAAGTTTTTGTGCTAACAATCCTATCTCTAAAACAAGCATTTCCTATATAGGAATGCATAACCGTGGGTATAGCAACTAACTTTTAAACCTAAATGAAACAACATAGCACATGTGATTTACTTCTGAGAACTAAGCATTGTGTGCAGAGATTTTGCAGCTATCTCCTTTCCTTCAGTTTTTGTGCTAACATTCCTGCTCTAAAACTAGCATTTCCTATACAGGAAAGCATAACCGAGGGTATAGCACCTAACTCTTTAAACCTAAATGGAACAACATGGAACATACGATTTAATTTTGAGAACTAAGCATTGTGTGCAGAGATTTTGCAGCTATCTCCTTTTCTTCGGTTTTTGTGCTAACATCCATGTCTCTAAACCTATCATTTACACTATTGGAAAGCATAACCGAGGGTTTAGCACCTAACTCTTTAAACCTAAATGAAATAAAATAGCACATATGATTTAGTACTGAGAACTAAGGATTGTGTGCAGAGATTTTACACCTATCTCCTTTCCTTCAGTTTTGGTGGATTAAGATTCCCATCTCTAAAACAAGTATTTCCTATATAGGAAAGCATAACCGACGGTACAGCACCTAACTCTTTAAACTTAAATGAAACCATACGGCACATATGATTTACTTCTGAGAACTAAGCATTGATTGTGTGCAGAGATTTTGCAGCTATCTCCTTTCCTTCAATTTTTGTGCTAACATTCCTAAATCTAACACTGGCATTTCCTATATAAGAAAGCATAGCCGAGGGTATAGCACCTAACTCTTTAAACCTAAATGAAACCACATTGCACATATGATTTACTTCTGAGAACTAAGCATTGTGTGCAGAGATTTTGCAGCTATCTCCTTTCCTTCAGTTTTTGTGTTACCATTCCTATGTCTAAAACAAGCATTTCCTATACGGGAAAACATAACCGAGGGTATAGCACCTAACTCTTTGAACCTAAATGAAACAACATGGCACATATGATTTACTTCTGAGAACTAAGCATTGTGTGCATAGATTTTGCTCCTATCTCCTTTTCTGCAGTTTTTGTGCTAACATTCCTATCTCTAAAACTAGCATTTCCTATATCGGAAAGCATATCCGAGGGTATAGCACCTAACTCCTTAAACCTAAATGAAACAACCTGGCACATATGATTTACTTCTGAGAAGGAAGCATTGTGTGCAGAGATTTTGCAGCTACCTCCTTTCCTTCAGTTTTTGTGCTAGCATTCCTATGTCTAAAACTAGCATTTCCTATACAGGAAAGTATAACCGAGGGTATAGCACCTAACTCTTTAAATCTAAATGAAACAACATGGCACATATGATTTAATTCTTGGAACTAAGCATTGTATGTAGATATTTTGCAGCTATGTCCTTTCCTTCGGTTTTTGTGCAAACATTCCTGTATCTCACACTATCATTTACACTATAGGAAAGCATATCCGAGGGTATAGCACCTAACTCTTTAAACCTAAATGAAACAACATGGCACATATGATTTACTTCTGAGAACTAAGCATTTTGTGCAGAGATTTTGCAGCTATCTCTTTTCCTTCAGTTTTTGTGCTAACATTCCTATGTCTAAAACTAGCATTTCCTATATCGGAAAGCATAACCGAGGGTATAGCACCTAACTCATTAAACCGAAATGAAACAACATGGTACATGTGATTTACTTCTGAGAAGTAAGCTTTGTGTGCTGAGATTTTGCTCCTATCTCTTTTTCTGCAGTTTTTGTGCTAACAATCCTATCTCTAAAACAAGGATTTCCTATATAGGAAAGCATAACCAAGGGTATAGCACCTAACTCTTTAAACCTAAATGAAGCAACATGGTACATATGATTTACTTCTGAGAAGTAAGCATTGTGTGGAGAGATTTTGCAGCTATCTCCTTTCCTTCAGTTATGTACTAAAATTCCTATCTTTAAAACTAGCATTTCCTATAACGGAAAGCGTAACCGAGCGTATAGCACCTAACTCTTTAAACCTAAATGAAACAACATGGCACATATGATTTACTTCTGAGAACTAAGCATTGCCTGTAGAGATTTTGCTTCTATCTCCTTTCCTGCAGTTTTTGTGCTAACAATCCTATCTCTAAAACAAGCATTTCCTATATAGGAATGCATAACCGAGGGTATAGCAACTAACTCTTTATACCTAAAGGAAGCAACATGGCACATGTGATTTACTTCTGAGAACTAAGCACTGTGTGCAGAGATTTTGCAGCTATCGCCTTTCCTTCAGTTTTTGTGCTAAAATTCCTGTCTCTAAAACTAGCATTTCCTATACAGGAAAGCATAACTGAGGGTATAGCACCTAACTGTTTAAACCTAAATGAAACAACATGGCACATACGATTTACTTCTGAGAACTAAGCATTGTGTGCAGAGATTTTGTAGCTATCTCCTTTCCTGCAGTTTTTGTGCTAACATTCCTGTCTCTAAAACTAGCATTTCCTATACAGGAAAGCATTACCGAAGGCATAGCACCTAACTCTTTAAACCTAAATGAAACAACATGGCACATATGATTTAATTCTGAGAACTAAGCATTGTGTGCAGAGATTTTACAGCTATCTCCTTTTCTTAGGTTTTTGTGCTAACATTCCTGTCTCTAAGCCTATCATTTACACTATAGGAAAGCATAACCGAGGGTTCAGCACCTAACTCCTTAAACCTAAATGAAACAACATGGCATATATGATTTACTTCTGAGAAATAAGCATTGTGTGCAGAGATTTTGCAGCTATCTCCTTTCCTTCAGGTTTTGTGCTAACATTCCTATGTCTAATACAAGCATTTCCTATACAGGAAAGCATAACCGAGGGTATAGCATCTAACTCTTTAAACCTAAATGAAACAACATCCACATATGATTTACATCTGAGAACTAAGCATTGTGTGCAGACATTTTACACCTAATTCCTTTCCTTCAGTTTTTGTGGTAACATTCCTGTCTCTAAAACTAGCATTTCCTATACCGGAAAGCATAACCGAGGGTATAGCAACTAACTCTTTAAACCTAAATGAAGTAACATGGCACATATGATTTACTTCTGAGAACTAAGCATTGTGTGCAGAGATTTTGGAGCTATCTCCTTTCCTGCAGTTTTTGTCCTAACAATCCTATCTCTAAAACAAGCATTTCCTATATAGGAATGCATAACCGAGGCTATAGCAACTAACTCTTTAAACCAAAATGAAGCAACATGGCACATGTGATTTACTTCTGAGAACTAATCATTGTGTGCAGAGATTTTGCAGCTATCTCCTTTCCTTCAGTTTTTGTGCTTACATCCCTGTCTCTAAACCTATCATTTACACTATATGACATCATAACCGAGGGTTTAGCACCTAACTCTTTAAACCTAAATGAAATAACATGACACATATGATTTACTTCTGAGAACTAAGATTTGATTGTGTGCAGATATTTTGCAGCTCTCTCCTTTCCTTCAGTTTTTGTGCTAAAATTCCAATCTCTAAAACTAGCATTTCCTATACCAGAAAGCATAATCGGGGGTATAGCACATAACCTTTTAAACCTAAATGAAGCAACATGGCACATTTGATTTACTTCTGAGAACTAAGCATTGTGTGCAGAGATTTTGTAGCTATCTTCTTTCCTGAAGTTTTTGTGCTAACAATCCTATCTCTAAAACAAGCATTTCCTATATAGGAATGCATAACCGTGGGTATAGCAACTAACTTTTAAACCTAAATGAAACAACATAGCACATGTGATTTACTTCTGAGAACTAAGCATTGTGTGCAGAGATTTTGCAGCTATCTCCTTTCCTTCAGTTTTTGTGCTAACATTCCTGCTCTAAAACTAGCATTTCCTATACAGGAAAGCATAACCGAGGGCATAGCACCTAACTCTTCAAACCTAAATGAAACAACATGGCACATATGATTTAATTCTGAGAACTAAGCATTGTGTGCAGAGATTTTACAGCTATCTCCTTTTCTTCGGTTTTTGTGCTAACATTCCTGTCTCTAAGCCTATCATTTACACTATAGGAAAGCATAACCGAGGGTTCAGCACCTAACTCCTTAAACCTAAATGAAACAACATGGCATATATGATTTACTTCTGAGAAATAAGCATTGTGTGCAGAGATTTTGCAGCTATCTCCTTTCCTGCAGTTTTTGTCCTAACAATCCTATCTCTAAAACAAGCATTTCCTATATAGGAATGCATAACCGAGGCTATAGCAACTAACTCTTTAAACCTAAATGAAGCAACATGGCACATGTGATTTACTTCTGAGAACTAATCATTGTGTGCAGAGATTTTGCAGCTATCTCCTTTCCTTCAGTTTTTGTGCTTACATCCCTGTCTCTAAACCTATCATTTACACTATATGACATCATAACCGAGGGTTTAGCACCTAACTCTTTAAACCTAAATGAAATAACATGACACATATGATTTACTTCTGAGAACTAAGATTTGATTGTGTGCAGATATTTTGCAGCTCTCTCCTTTCCTTCAGTTTTTGTGCTAACATTCCAATCTCTAAAACTAGCATTTCCTATACCAGAAAGCATAATCGGGGGTATAGCACATAACCTTTTAAACCTAAATGAAGCAACATGGCACATTTGATTTACTTCTGAGAACTAAGCATTGTGTGCAGAGATTTTGTAGCTATCTTCTTTCCTGAAGTTTTTGTGCTAACAATCCTATCTCTAAAACAAGCTTTTCCTATATAGGAATGCATAACCGTGGGTATAGCAACTAACTTTTAAACCTAAACGAAACAACATAGCACATGTGATTTACTTCTGAGAACTAAGCATTGTGTGCAGAGATTTTGCAGCTATCTCCTTTCCTTCAGTTTTTGTGCTAACATTCCTGCTCTAAAACTAGCATTTCCTATACAGGAAAGCATAACCGAGGGTATAGCACCTAACTCTTTAAACCTAAATGGAACAACATGGAACATACGATTTAATTTTGAGAACTAAGCATTGTGTGCAGAGATTTTGCAGCTATCTCCTTTTCTTCGGTTTTTGTGCTAACATCCATGTCTCTAAACCTATCATTTACACTATTGGAAAGCATAACCGAGGGTTTAGCACCTAACTCTTTAAACCTAAATGAAATAAAATAGCACATATGATTTAGTACTGAGAACTAAGGATTGTGTGCAGAGATTTTACACCTATCTCCTTTCCTTCAGTTTTGGTGGATTAAGATTCCCATCTCTAAAACAAGTATTTCCTATATAGGAAAGCATAACCGACGGTACAGCACCTAACTCTTTAAACTTAAATGAAACCATACGGCACATATGATTTACTTCTGAGAACTAAGCATTGATTGTGTGCAGAGATTTTGCAGCTATCTCCTTTCCTTCAATTTTTGTGCTAACATTCCTAAATCTAACACTGGCATTTCCTATATAAGAAAGCATAGCCGAGGGTATAGCACCTAACTCTTTAAACCTAAATGAAACCACATTGCACATATGATTTACTTCTGAGAACTAAGCATTGTGTGCAGAGATTTTGCAGCTATCTCCTTTCCTTCAGTTTTTGTGTTACCATACCTATGTCTAAAACAAGCATTTCCTATACGGGAAAACATAACCGAGGGTATAGCACCTAACTCTTTGAACCTAAATGAAACAACATGGCACATATGATTTACTTCTGAGAACTAAGCATTGTGTGCATAGATTTTGCTCCTATCTCCTTTTCTGCAGTTTTTGTGCTAACATTCCTATCTCTAAAACTAGCATTTCCTATATCGGAAAGCATATCCGAGGGTATAGCACCTAACTCCTTAAACCTAAATGAAACAACCTGGCACATATGATTTACTTCTGAGAAGGAAGCATTGTGTGCAGAGAGTTTGCAGCTACCTCCTTTCCTTCAGTTTTTGTGCTAACATTCCTATGTCTAAAACTAGCATTTCCTATACAGGAAAGTAAAAGCGAGGGTATAGCACCTAACTCTTTAAATCTAAATGAAACAACATGGCACATATGATTTAATTCTTGGAACTAAGCATTGTATGTAGATATTTTGCAGCTATGTCCTTTCCTTCGGTTTTTGTGCAAACATTCCTGTATCTCACACTATCATTTACACTATAGGAAAGCATATCCGAGGGTATAGCACCTAACTCTTTAAACCTAAATGAAACAACATGGCACATATGATTTACTTCTGAGAACTAAGCATTTTGTGCAGAGATTTTGCAGCTATCTCTTTTCCTTCAGTTTTTGTGCTAACATTCCTATGTCTAAAACTAGCATTTCCTATATCGGAAAGCATAACCGAGGGTATAGCACCTAACTCATTAAACCGAAATGAAACAACATGGTACATGTGATTTACTTCTGAGAAGTAAGCATTGTGTGCTGAGATTTTGCTCCTATCTCTTTTTCTGCAGTTTTTGTGCTAACAATCCTATCTCTAAAACAAGGATTTCCTATATAGGAAAGCATAACCAAGGGTATAGCACCTAACTCTTTAAACCTAAATGAAGCAACATGGTACATATGATTTACTTCTGAGAAGTAAGCATTGTGTGGAGAGATTTTGCAGCTATCTCCTTTCCTTCAGTTATGTACTAAAATTCCTATCTTTAAAACTACAATTTCCTATAACGGAAAGCGTAACCGAGCGTATAGCACCTAACTCTTTAAACCTAAATGAAACAACATGGCACATATGATTTACTTCTGAGAACTAAGCATTGCCTGTAGAGATTTTGCTTCTATCTCCTTTCCTGCAGTTTTTGTGCTAACAATCCTATCTCTAAAACAAGCATTTCCTATATAGGAATGCATAACCGAGGGTATAGCAACTAACTCTTTATACCTAAAGGAAGCAACATGGCACATGTGATTTACTTCTGAGAACTAAGCACTGTGTGCAGAGATTTTGCAGCTATCGCCTTTCCTTCAGTTTTTGTGCTAAAATTCCTGTCTCTAAAACTAGCTTTTCCTATACAGGAAAGCATAACTGAGGGTATAGCACCTAACTGTTTAAACCTAAATGAAACAACATGGCACATACGATTTCCTTCTGAGAACTAAGCATTGTGTGCAGAGATTTTGTAGCTATCTCCTTTCCTGCAGTTTTTGTGCTAACATTCCCGTCTCTAAAACTAGCATTTCCTATACAGGAAAGCATAACCGAGGGCATAGCACCTAACTCTTTAAACCTAAATGAAACAACATGGCACATATGATTTAATTCTGAGAACTAAGCATTGTGTGCAGAGATTTTACAGCTATCTCCTTTTCTTCGGTTTTTGTGCTAACATTCCTGTCTCTAAGCCTATCATTTACACTATAGGAAAGCATAACCGAGGGTTCAGCACCTAACTCCTTAAACCTAAATGAAACAACATGGCATATATGATTTACTTCTGAGAAATAAGCATTGTGTGCAGAGATTTTGCAGCTATCTCCTTTCCTTCAGGTTTTGTGCTAACATTCCTATGTCTAATACAAGCATTGCCTATACAGGAAAGCTTAACCGAGGGTATAGCATCTAACTCTTTAAACCTAAATGAAACAACATCCACATATGATTTACATCTGAGAACTAAGCATTGTGTGCAGACATTTTACACCTAATTCCTTTCCTTCAGTTTTTGTGGTAACATTCCTGTCTCTAAAACTAGCATTTCCTATACCGGAAAGCATAACCGAGGGTATAGCAACTAACTCTTTAAAGCTAAATGAAGTAACATGGCACATATGATTTACTTCTGAGAACTAAGAATTGTGTGCAGAGATTTTGGAGCTATCTCCTTTCCTGCAGTTTTTGTCCTAACAATCCTATCTCTAAAACTAGCATTTCCTATACCAGAAAGCATAATCGGGGGTATAGCACATAACCTTTTAAACCTAAATGAAACAACATGGCACATATGATTTACTTCTGAGAAGAAAGCATTGTGTGCTGAGATTTTGCTCCTATCTCTTTTTCTGCAGTTTTGTGCTAACAATCCTATCTCTAAAACAAGGATTTCCTATATAGGAAAGCATAACCAAGGGTATAGCACCTAACTCATTAAACCGAAATGAAACAACATGGTACATGTGATTTACTTCTGAGAAGTAAGCATTGCCTGTAGAGATTTTGCAGCTATCTCCTTTCCTTCAATTATGTACTAAAATTCCTATCTTTAAAACTAGCATTTCCTATAACGGAAAGCAGAACCGAGCGTATAGCACCTAACTCTTTAAACCTAAATGAAACAACATGGCACATATGATTTACTTCTGAGAACTAAGCATTGCCTGTAGAGATTTTGCTTCTATCTCCTTTCCTGCAGTTTTTGTCCTAACAATCCTATCTCTAAAACAAGCATTTCCTATATAGGAATGCATAACCGAGGCTATAGCAACTAACTCTTTAAACCTAAATGAAGCAACATGGCACATGTGATTTACTTCTGAGAACTAATCATTGTGTGCAGAGATTTTGCAGCTATCTCCTTTCCTTCAGTTTTTGTGCTTACATCCCTGTCTCTAAACCTATCATTTACACTATATGACATCATAACCGAGGGTTTAGCACCTAACTCTTTAAACCTAAATGAAATAACATGACACATATGATTTACTTCTGAGAACTAAGATTTGATTGTGTGCAGATATTTTGCAGCTCTCTCCTTTCCTTCAGTTTTTGTGCTAACATTCCAATCTCTAAAACTAGCATTTCCTATACCAGAAAGCATAATCGGGGGTATAGCACATAACCTTTTAAACCTAAATGAAACAACATGGCACATATGATTTACTTCTGAGAAGTAAGCATTGTGTGCTGAGATTTTGCTCCTATCTCTTTTTCTGCAGTTTTGTGCTAACAATCCTATCTCTAAAACAAGGATTTCCTATATAGGAAAGCATAACCGAGGGTATAGCACCTAACTCTTTAAACCTAAATGAAGCAACTTTGCACATAAGATTTACTTCTGAGAACTAAGCATTGGGTGCAGAGATTTTGCAGCTCTCTCCTTTCCTTCAGTTATGTACTAACATTCCTATCTCTAAAACTAGCCTTTCCTATAACGGAAAGCATAACCAAGCGTATAGCACCTAACTCTTTAAACCTAAATGAAGCAACATGGCACATTTGATTTACTTCTGAGAACTAAGCATTGTGTGCAGAGATTTTGTAGCTATCTTCTTTCCTGAAGTTTTTGTGCTAACAATCCTATCTCTAAAACAAGCATTTCCTATATAGGAATGCATAACCGTGGGTATAGCAACTAACTTTTAAACCTAAATGAAACAACATGGCACATGTGATTTACTTCTGAGAACTAAGCATTGTGTGCAGAGATTTTGCAGCTATCTCCTTTCCTTCAGTTTTTGTGCTAACATTCCTGCTCTAAAACTAGCATTTCCTATACAGGAAAGCATAACCGAGGGTATAGCACCTAACTCTTTACACCTAAATGGAACAACATGGAACATACGATTTAATTTTGAGAACTAAGCATTGTGTGCAGAGATTTTGCAGCTATCTCCTTTTCTTCGGTTTTTGTGCTAACATCCATGTCTCTAAACCTATCATTTACACTATTGGAAAGCATAACCGAGGGTTTAGCACCTAACTCTTTAAACCTAAATGAAATAAAATAGCACATATGATTTAGTACTGAGAACTAAGGATTGTGTGCAGAGATTTTACACCTATCTCCTTTCCTTCAGTTTTGGTGGATTAAGATTCCCATCTCTAAAACAAGTATTTCCTATATAGGAAAGCATAACCGACGGTACAGCACCTAACTCTTTAAACTTAAATGAAACCATACGGCACATATGATTTACTTCTGAGAACTAAGCATTGATTGTGTGCAGAGATTTTGCAGCTATCTCCTTTCCTTCAATTTTTGTGCTAACATTCCTAAATCTAACACTGGCATTTCCTATATAAGAAAGCATAGCCGAGGGTATAGCACCTAACTCTTTAAACCTAAATGAAACCACATTGCACATATGATTTACTTCTGAGAACTAAGCATTGTGTGCAGAGATTTTGCAGCTATCTCCTTTCCTTCAGTTTTTGTGTTACCATACCTATGTCTAAAACAAGCATTTCCTATACGGGAAAACATAACCGAGGGTATAGCACCTAACTCTTTGAACCTAAATGAAACAACATGGCACATATGATTTACTTCTGAGAACTAAGCATTGTGTGCATAGATTTTGCTCCTATCTCCTTTTCTGCAGTTTTTGTGCTAACATTCCTATCTCTAAAACTAGCATTTCCTATATCGGAAAGCGTAACCGAGCCTATAGCACCTAACTCCTTAAACTTAATGAAACAACCTGGCACATATGATTTACTTCTGAGAAGGAAGCATTGTGTGCAGAGATTTTGCAGCTACCTCCTTTCCTTCAGTTTTTGTGCTAGCATTCCTATGTCTAAAACTAGCATTTCCTATACAGGAAAGTATAACCGAGGGTATAGCACCTAACTCTTTAAATCTAAATGAAACAACATGGCACATATGATTTAATTCTTGGAACTAAGCATTGTATGTAGATATTTTGCAGCTATGTCCTTTCCTTCGGTTTTTGTGCAAACATTCCTGTATCTCACACTATCATTGACACTATAGGAAAGCATATCCGAGGGTATAGCACCTAACTCTTTAAACCTAAATGAAACAACATGGCACATATGATTTACTTCTGAGAACTAAGCATTTTGTGCAGAGATTTTGCAGCTATCTCTTTTCCTTCAGTTTTTGTGCTAACATTCCTATGTCTAAAACTAGCATTTCCTATATCGGAAAGCATAACCGAGGGTATAGCACCTAACTCATTAAACCGAAATGAAACAACATGGTACATGTGATTTACTTCTGAGAAGTAAGCATTGTGTGCTGAGATTTTGCTCCTATCTCTTTTTCTGCAGTTTTTGTGCTAACAATCCTATCTCTAAAACAAGGATTTCCTATATAGGAAAGCATAACCAAGGGTATAGCACCTAACTCTTTAAACCTAAATGAAGCAACATGGTACATATGATTTACTTCTGAGAAGTAAGCATTGTGTGGAGAGATTTTGCAGCTATCTCCTTTCCTTCAGTTATGTACTAAAATTCCTATCTTTAAAACTAGCATTTCCTATAACGGAAAGCGTAACCGAGCGTATAGCACCCAACTCTTTAAACCTAAATGAAACAACATGGCACATATGATTTACTTCTGAGAACTAAGCATTGCCTGTAGAGATTTTGCTTCTATCTCCTTTCCTGCAGTTTTTGTGCTAACAATCCTATCTCTAAAACAAGCATTTCCTATATAGGAATGCATAACCGAGGGTATAGCACCTAACTATTTATACCTAAAGGAAGCAACATGGCACATGTGATTTACTTCTGAGAACTAAGCACTGTGTGCAGAGATTTTGCAGCTATCGCCTTTCCTTCAGTTTTTGTGCTAAAATTCCTGTCTCTAAAACTAGCATTTCCTATACAGGAAAGCATAACTGAGGGTATAGCACCTAACTGTTTAAACCTAAATGAAACAACATGGCACATACGATTTACTTCTGAGAACTAAGCATTGTGTGCAGAGATTTTGTAGCTATCTCCTTTCCTGCAGTTTTTGTGCTAACATTCCTGTCTCTAAAACTAGCATTTCCTATACAGGAAAGCATAACCGAGGGCATAGCACCTAACTCTTTAAACCTAAATGAAACAACATGGCACATATGATTTAATTCTGAGAACTAAGCATTGTGTGCAGAGATTTTACAGCTATCTCCTTTTCTTCGGTTTTTGTGCTAACATTCCTGTCTCTAAGCCTGTCATTTACACTATAGGAAAGCATAACCGAGGGTTCAGCACCTAAATCCTTAAACCTAAATGAAACAACATGGCATATATGATTTACTTCTGAGAAATAAGCATTGTGTGCAGAGATTTTGCAGCTATCTCCTTTCCTTCAGGTTTTGTGCTAACATTCCTATGTCTAATACAAGCATTGCCTATACAGGAAAGCATAACCGAGGGTATAGCATCTAACTCTTTAAACCTAAATGAAACAACATCCACATATGATTTACATCTGAGAACTAAGCATTGTGTGCAGACATTTTACACCTAATTCCTTTCCTTCAGTTTTTGTGGTAACATTCCTGTCTCTAAAACTAGCATTTCCTATACCGGAAAGCATAACCGAGGGTATAGCAACTAACTCTTTAAACCTAAATGAAGTAACATGGCACATATGATTTACTTCTGAGAACTAAGCATTGTGTGCAGAGATTTTGGAGCTATCTCCTTTCCTGCAGTTTTTGTCCTAACAATCCTATCTCTAAAACAAGCATTTCCTATATAGGAATGCATAACCGAGGCTATAGCAACTAACTCTTTAAACCTAAATGAAGCAACATGGCACATGTGATTTACTTCAGAGAACTAATCATTGTGTGCAGAGATTTTGCAGCTATCTCCTTTCCTTCAGTTTTTGTGCTTACATCCCTGTCTCTAAACCTATCATTTACACTATATGACATCATAACCGAGGGTTTAGCACCTAACTCTTTAAACCTAAATGAAATAACATGACACATATGATTTACTTCTGAGAACTAAGATTTGATTGTGTGCAGATATTTTGCAGCTCTCTCCTTTCCTTCAGTTTTTGTGCTAACATTCCAATCTCTAAAACTGGCATTTCCTATACCAGAAAGCATAATCGGGGGTATAGCACATAACCTTTTAAACCTAAATGAAACAACATGGCACATATGATTTACTTCTGAGAAGTAAGCATTGTGTGCTGAGATTTTGCTCCTATCTCTTTTTCTGCAGTTTTGTGCTAACAATCCTATCTCTAAAACAAGGATTTCCTATATAGGAAAGCATAACCGAGGGTATAGCACCTAACTCTTTAAACCTAAATGAAGCAACTTTGCACATAAGATTTACTTCTGAGAACTAAGCATTGGGTGCAGAGATTTTGCAGCTCTCTCCTTTCCTTCAGTTATGTACTAACATTCCTATCTCTAAAACTAGCATTTCCTATAACGGAAAGCATAACCAAGCGTATAGCACCTAACTCTTTAAACCTAAATGAAGCAACATGGCACATTTGATTTACTTCTGAGAACTAAGCATTGTGTGCAGAGATTTTGTAGCTATCTTCTTTCCTGAAGTTTTTGTGCTAACAATCCTATCTCTAAAACAAGCATTTCCTATATAGGAATGCATAACCGTGGGTATAGCAACTAACTTTTAAACCTAAATGAAACAACATAGCACATGTGATTTACTTCTGAGAACTAAGCATTGTGTGCAGAGATTTTGCAGCTATCTCCTTTCCTTCAGTTTTTGTGCTAACATTCCTGCTCTAAAACTAGCATTTCCTATACAGGAAAGCATAACCGAGGGTATAGCACCTAACTCTTTAAACCTAAATGGAACAACATGGAACATACGATTTAATTTTGAGAACTAAGCATTGTGTGCAGAGATTTTGCAGCTATCTCCTTTTCTTCGGTTTTTGTGCTAACATCCATGTCTCTAAACCTATCATTTACACTATTGGAAAGCATAACCGAGGGTTTAGCACCTAACTCTTTAAACCTAAATGAAATAAAATAGCACATATGATTTAGTACTGAGAACTAAGGATTGTGTGCAGAGATTTTACACCTATCTCCTTTCCTTCAGTTTTGGTGGATTAAGATTCCCATCTCTAAAACAAGTATTTCCTATATAGGAAAGCATAACCGACGGTACAGCACCTAACTCTTTAAACTTAAATGAAACCATACGGCACATATGATTTACTTCTGAGAACTAAGCATTGATTGTGTGCAGAGATTTTGCAGCTATCTCCTTTCCTTCAATTTTTGTGCTAACATTCCTAAATCTAACACTGGCATTTCCTATATAAGAAAGCATAGCCGAGGGTATAGCACCTAACTCTTTAAACCTAAATGAAACCACATTGCACATATGATTTACTTCTGAGAACTAAGCATTGTGTGCAGAGATTTTGCAGCTATCTCCTTTCCTTCAGTTTTTGTGTTACCATTCCTATGTCTAAAACAAGCATTTCCTATATGGGAAAACATAACCGAGGGTATAGCACCTAACTCTTTGAACCTAAATGAAACAACATGGCACATATGATTTACTTCTGAGAACTAAGCATTGTGTGCATAGATTTTGCTCCTATCTCCTTTTCTGCAGTTTTTGTGCTAACATTCCTATCTCTAAAACTAGCATTTCCTATATCGGAAAGCATATCCGAGGGTATAGCACCTAACTCCTTAAACCTAAATGAAACAACCTGGCACATATGATTTACTTCTGAGAAGGAAGCATTGTGTGCAGAGATTTTGCAGCTACCTCCTTTCCTTCAGTTTTTGTGCTAACATTCCTATGTCTAAAACTAGCATTTCCTATACAGGAAAGTATAACCGAGGGTATAGCACCTAACTCTTTAAATCTAAATGAAACAACATGGCACATATGATTTAATTCTTGGAACTAAGCATTGTATGTAGATATTTTGCAGCTATGTCCTTTCCTTCGGTTTTTGTGCAAACATTCCTGTATCTCACACTATCATTTACACTATAGGAAAGCATATCCGAGGGTATAGCACCTAACTCTTTAAACCTAAATGAAACAACATGGCACATATGATTTACTTCTGAGAACTAAGCATTTTGTGCAGAGATTTTGCAGCTATCTCTTTTCCTTCAGTTTTTGTGCTAACATTCCTATGTCTAAAACTAGCATTTCCTATATCGGAAAGCATAACCGAGGGTATAGCACCTAACTCATTAAACCGAAATGAAACAACATGGTACATGTGATTTACTTCTGAGAAGTAAGCATTGCCTGTAGAGATTTTGCAGCTATCTCCTTTCCTTCAGTTATGTACTAAAATTCCTATCTTTAAAACTAGCATTTCCTATAACGGAAAGCAGAACCGAGCGTATAGCACCTAACTCTTTAAACCTAAATGAAGCAACATGGTACATATGATTTACTTCTGAGAAGTAAGCATTGTGTGGAGAGATTTTGCAGCTATCTCCTTTCCTTCAGTTATGTACTAAAATTCCTATCTTTAAAACTAGCATTTCCTATAACGGAAAGCGTAACCGAGCGTATAGCACCTAACTCTTTAAACCTAAATGAAACAACATGGCACATATGATTTACTTCTGAGAACTAAGCATTGCCTGTAGAGATTTTGCTTCTATCTCCTTTCCTGCAGTTTTTGTGCTAACAATCCTATCTCTAAAACAAGCATTTCCTATATAGGAATGCATAACCGAGGGTATAGCAACTAACTCTTTATACCTAAAGGAAGCAACATGGCACATGTGATTTACTTCTGAGAACTAAGCACTGTGTGCAGAGATTTTGCAGCTATCGCCTTTCCTTCAGTTTTTGTGCTAAAATTCCTGTCTCTAAAACTAGCTTTTCCTATACAGGAAAGCATAACTGAGGGTATAGCACCTAACTGTTTAAACCTAAATGAAACAACATGGCACATACGATTTACTTCTGAGAACTAAGCATTGTGTGCAGAGATTTTGTAGCTATCTCCTTTCCTGCAGTTTTTGTGCTAACATTCCTGTCTCTAAAACTAGCATTTCCTATACAGGAAAGCATAACCGAGGGCATAGCACCTAACTCTTTAAACCTAAATGAAACAACATGGCACATATGATTTAATTCTGAGAACTAAGCATTGTGTGCAGAGATTTTACAGCTATCTCCTTTTCTTCGGTTTTTGTGCTAACATTCCTGTCTCTAAGCCTATCATTTACACTATAGGAAAGCATAACCGAGGGTTCAGCACCTAACTCCTTAAACCTAAATGAAACAACATGGCATATATGATTTCCTTCTGAGAAATAAGCATTGTGTGCAGAGATTTTGCAGCTATCTCCTTTCCTTCAGGTTTTGTGCTAACATTCCTATGTCTAATACAAGCATTTCCTATACAGGAAAGCATAACCGAGGGTATAGCATCTAACTCTTTAAACCTAAATGAAACAACATCCACATATGATTTACATCTGAGAACTAAGCATTGTGTGCAGACATTTTACACCTAATTCCTTTCCTTCAGTTTTTGTGGTAACATTCCTGTCTCTAAAACTAGCATTTCCTATACCGGAAAGCATAACCGAGGGTATAGCAACTAACTCTTTAAACCTAAATGAAGTAACATGGCACATATGATTTACTTCTGAGAACTAAGCATTGTGTGCAGAGATTTTGGAGCTATCTCCTTTCCTGCAGTTTTTGTCCTAACAATCCTATCTCTAAAACAAGCATTTCCTATATAGGAATGCATAACCGAGGCTATAGCAACTAACTCTTTAAACCTAAATGAAGCAACATGGCACATGTGATTTACTTCAGAGAACTAATCATTGTGTGCAGAGATTTTGCAGCTATCTCCTTTCCTTCAGTTTTTGTGCTTACATCCCTGTCTCTAAACCTATCATTTACACTATATGACATCATAACCGAGGGTTTAGCACCTAACTCTTTAAACCTAAATGAAATAACATGACACATATGATTTACTTCTGAGAACTAAGATTTGATTGTGTGCAGATATTTTGCAGCTCTCTCCTTTCCTTCAGTTTTTGTGCTAACATTCCAATCTCTAAAACTAGCATTTCCTATACCAGAAAGCATAATCGGGGGTATAGCACATAACCTTTTAAACCTAAATGAAACAACATGGCACATATGATTTACTTCTGAGAAGTAAGCATTGTGTGCTGAGATTTTGCTCCTATCTCTTTTTCTGCAGTTTTGTGCTAACAATCCTATCTCTAAAACAAGGATTTCCTATATAAGAAAGCATAACCGAGGGTATAGCACCTAACTCTTTAAACCTAAATGAAGCAACTTTGCACATAAGATTTACTTCTGAGAACTAAGCATTGGGTGCAGAGATTTTGCAGCTCTCTCCTTTCCTTCAGTTATGTACTAACATTCCTATCTCTAAAACTAGCCTTTCCTATAACGGAAAGCATAACCAAGCGTATAGCACCTAACTCTTTAAACCTAAATGAAGCAACATGGCACATTTGATTTACTTCTGAGAACTAAGCATTGTGTGCAGAGATTTTGTAGCTATCTTCTTTCCTGAAGTTTTTGTGCTAACAATCCTATCTCTAAAACAAGCATTTCCTATATAGGAATGCATAACCGTGGGTATAGCAACTAACTTTTAAACCTAAATGAAACAACATGGCACATGTGATTTACTTCTGAGAACTAAGCATTGTGTGCAGAGATTTTGCAGCTATCTCCTTTCCTTCAGTTTTTGTGCTAACATTCCTGCTCTAAAACTAGCATTTCCTATACAGGAAAGCATAACCGAGGGTATAGCACCTAACTCTTTACACCTAAATGGAACAACATGGAACATACGATTTAATTTTGAGAACTAAGCATTGTGTGCAGAGATTTTGCAGCTATCTCCTTTTCTTCGGTTTTTGTGCTAACATCCATGTCTCTAAACCTATCATTTACACTATTGGAAAGCATAACCGAGGGTTTAGCACCTAACTCTTTAAACCTAAATGAAATAAAATAGCACATATGATTTAGTACTGAGAACTAAGGATTGTGTGCAGAGATTTTACACCTATCTCCTTTCCTTCAGTTTTGGTGGATTAAGATTCCCATCTCTAAAACAAGTATTTCCTATATAGGAAAGCATAACCGACGGTACAGCACCTAACTCTTTAAACTTAAATGAAACCATACGGCACATATGATTTACTTCTGAGAACTAAGCATTGATTGTGTGCAGAGATTTTGCAGCTATCTCCTTTCCTTCAATTTTTGTGCTAACATTCCTAAATCTAACACTGGCATTTCCTATATAAGAAAGCATAGCCGAGGGTATAGCACCTAACTCTTTAAACCTAAATGAAACCACATTGCACATATGATTTACTTCTGAGAACTAAGCATTGTGTGCAGAGATTTTGCAGCTATCTCCTTTCCTTCAGTTTTTGTGTTACCATACCTATGTCTAAAACAAGCATTTCCTATACGGGAAAACATAACCGAGGGTATAGCACCTAACTCTTTGAACCTAAATGAAACAACATGGCACATATGATTTACTTCTGAGAACTAAGCATTGTGTGCATAGATTTTGCTCCTATCTCCTTTTCTGCAGTTTTTGTGCTAACATTCCTATCTCTAAAACTAGCATTTCCTATATCGGAAAGCGTAACCGAGCCTATAGCACCTAACTCCTTAAACTTAATGAAACAACCTGGCACATATGATTTACTTCTGAGAAGGAAGCATTGTGTGCAGAGATTTTGCAGCTACCTCCTTTCCTTCAGTTTTTGTGCTAGCATTCCTATGTCTAAAACTAGCATTTCCTATACAGGAAAGTATAACCGAGGGTATAGCACCTAACTCTTTAAATCTAAATGAAACAACATGGCACATATGATTTAATCCTTGGAACTAAGCATTGTATGTAGATATTTTGCAGCTATGTCCTTTCCTTCGGTTTTTGTGCAAACATTCCTGTATCTCACACTATCATTGACACTATAGGAAAGCATATCCGAGGGTATAGCACCTAACTCTTTAAACCTAAATGAAACAACATGGCACATATGATTTACTTCTGAGAACTAAGCATTTTGTGCAGAGATTTTGCAGCTATCTCTTTTCCTTCAGTTTTTGTGCTAACATTCCTATGTCTAAAACTAGCATTTCCTATATCGGAAAGCATAACCGAGGGTATAGCACCTAACTCATTAAACCGAAATGAAACAACATGGTACATGTGATTTACTTCTGAGAAGTAAGCATTGTGTGCTGAGATTTTGCTCCTATCTCTTTTTCTGCAGTTTTTGTGCTAACAATCCTATCTCTAAAACAAGGATTTCCTATATAGGAAAGCATAACCAAGGGTATAGCACCTAACTCTTTAAACCTAAATGAAGCAACATGGTACATATGATTTACTTCTGAGAAGTAAGCATTGTGTGGAGAGATTTTGCAGCTATCTCCTTTCCTTCAGTTATGTACTAAAATTCCTATCTTTAAAACTAGCATTTCCTATAACGGAAAGCGTAACCGAGCGTATAGCACCCAACTCTTTAAACCTAAATGAAACAACATGGCACATATGATTTACTTCTGAGAACTAAGCATTGCCTGTAGAGATTTTGCTGCTATCTCCTTTCCTGCAGTTTTTGTGCTAACAATCCTATCTCTAAAACAAGCATTTCCTATATAGGAATGCATAACCGAGGGTATAGCACCTAACTATTTATACCTAAAGGAAGCAACATGGCACATGTGATTTACTTCTGAGAACTAAGCACTGTGTGCAGAGATTTTGCAGCTATCGCCTTTCCTTCAGTTTTTGTGCTAAAATTCCTGTCTCTAAAACTAGCATTTCCTATACAGGAAAGCATAACTGAGGGTATAGCACCTAACTGTTTAAACCTAAATGAAACAACATGGCACATACGATTTACTTCTGAGAACTAAGCATTGTGTGCAGAGATTTTGTAGCTATCTCCTTTCCTGCAGTTTTTGTGCTAACATTCCTGTCTCTAAAACTAGCATTTCCTATACAGGAAAGCATAACCGAGGGCATAGCACCTAACTCTTTAAACCTAAATGAAACAACATGGCACATATGATTTAATTCTGAGAACTAAGCATTGTGTGCAGAGATTTTACAGCTATCTCCTTTTCTTCGGTTTTTGTGCTAACATTCCTGTCTCTAAGCCTGTCATTTACACTATAGGAAAGCATAACCGAGGGTTCAGCACCTAAATCCTTAAACCTAAATGAAACAACATGGCATATATGATTTACTTCTGAGAAATAAGCATTGTGTGCAGAGATTTTGCAGCTATCTCCTTTCCTTCAGGTTTTGTGCTAACATTCCTATGTCTAATACAAGCATTGCCTATACAGGAAAGCATAACCGAGGGTATAGCATCTAACTCTTTAAACCTAAATGAAACAACATCCACATATGATTTACATCTGAGAACTAAGCATTGTGTGCAGACATTTTACACCTAATTCCTTTCCTTCAGTTTTTGTGGTAACATTCCTGTCTCTAAAACTAGCATTTCCTATACCGGAAAGCATAACCGAGGGTATAGCAACTAACTCTTTAAACCTAAATGAAGTAACATGGCACATATGATTTACTTCTGAGAACTAAGCATTGTGTGCAGAGATTTTGGAGCTATCTCCTTTCCTGCAGTTTTTGTCCTAACAATCCTATCTCTAAAACAAGCATTTCCTATATAGGAATGCATAACCGAGGCTATAGCAACTAACTCTTTAAACCTAAATGAAGCAACATGGCACATGTGATTTACTTCAGAGAACTAATCATTGTGTGCAGAGATTTTGCAGCTATCTCCTTTCCTTCAGTTTTTGTGCTTACATCCCTGTCTCTAAACCTATCATTTACACTATATGACATCATAACCGAGGGTTTAGTACCTAACTCTTTAAACCTAAATGAAATAACATGACACATATGATTTACTTCTGAGAACTAAGATTTGATTGTGTGCAGATATTTTGCAGCTCTCTCCTTTCCTTCAGTTTTTGTGCTAACATTCCAATCTCTAAAACTGGCATTTCCTATACCAGAAAGCATAATCGGGGGTATAGCACATAACCTTTTAAACCTAAATGAAACAACATGGCACATATGATTTACTTCTGAGAAGTAAGCATTGTGTGCTGAGATTTTGCTCCTATCTCTTTTTCTGCAGTTTTGTGCTAACAATCCTATCTCTAAAACAAGGATTTCCTATATAGGAAAGCATAACCGAGGGTATAGCACCTAACTCTTTAAACCTAAATGAAGCAACTTTGCACATAAGATTTACTTCTGAGAACTAAGCATTGGGTGCAGAGATTTTGCAGCTCTCTCCTTTCCTTCAGTTATGTACTAACATTCCTATCTCTAAAACTAGCATTTCCTATAACGGAAAGCATAACCAAGCGTATAGCACCTAACTCTTTAAACCTAAATGAAGCAACATGGCACATTTGATTTACTTCTGAGAACTAAGCATTGTGTGCAGAGATTTTGTAGCTATCTTCTTTCCTGAAGTTTTTGTGCTAACAATCCTATCTCTAAAACAAGCATTTCCTATATAGGAATGCATAACCGTGGGTATAGCAACTAACTTTTAAACCTAAATGAAACAACATAGCACATGTGATTTACTTCTGAGAACTAAGCATTGTGTGCAGAGATTTTGCAGCTATCTCCTTTCCTTCAGTTTTTGTGCTAACATTCCTGCTCTAAAACTAGCATTTCCTATACAGGAAAGCATAACCGAGGGTATAGCACCTAACTCTTTAAACCTAAATGGAACAACATGGAACATACGATTTAATTTTGAGAACTAAGCATTGTGTGCAGAGATTTTGCAGCTATCTCCTTTTCTTCGGTTTTTGTGCTAACATCCATGTCTCTAAACCTATCATTTACACTATTGGAAAGCATAACCGAGGGTTTAGCACCTAACTCTTTAAACCTAAATGAAATAAAATAGCACATATGATTTAGTACTGAGAACTAAGGATTGTGTGCAGAGATTTTACACCTATCTCCTTTCCTTCAGTTTTGGTGGATTAAGATTCCCATCTCTAAAACAAGTATTTCCTATATAGGAAAGCATAACCGACGGTACAGCACCTAACTCTTTAAACTTAAATGAAACCATACGGCACATATGATTTACTTCTGAGAACTAAGCATTGATTGTGTGCAGAGATTTTGCAGCTATCTCCTTTCCTTCAATTTTTGTGCTAACATTCCTAAATCTAACACTGGCATTTCCTATATAAGAAAGCATAGCCGAGGGTATAGCACCTAACTCTTTAAACCTAAATGAAACCACATTGCACATATGATTTACTTCTGAGAACTAAGCATTGTGTGCAGATATTTTGCAGCTCTCTCCTTTCCTTCAGTTTTTGTGCTAACATTCCAATCTCTAAAACTAGCATTTCCTATACCAGAAAGCATAATCGGGGGTATAGCACATAACCTTTTAAACCTAAATGAAACAACATGGCACATATGATTTACTTCTGAGAAGTAAGCATTGTGTGCTGAGATTTTGCTCCTATCTCTTTTTCTGCAGTTTTTGTGCTAACATTCCTATCTCTAAAACTAGCATTTCCTATATCGGAAAGCATATCCGAGGGTATAGCACCTAACTCCTTAAACCTAAATGAAACAACCTGGCACATATGATTTACTTCTGAGAAGGAAGCATTGTGTGCAGAGATTTTGCAGCTACCTCCTTTCCTTCAGTTTTTGTGCTAACATTCCTATGTCTAAAACTAGCATTTCCTATACAGGAAAGTATAACCGAGGGTATAGCACCTAACTCTTTAAATCTAAATGAAACAACATGGCATATATGATTTAATTCTTGGAACTAAGCATTGTATGTAGATATTTTGCAGCTATGTCCTTTCCTTCGGTTTTTGTGCAAACATTCCTGTATCTCACACTATCATTTACACTATAGGAAAGCATATCCGAGGGTATAGCACCTAACTTTTTAAACCTAAATGAAACAACATGGCACATATGATTTACTTCTGAGAACTAAGCATTTTGTGCAGAGATTTTGCAGCTGTCTCTTTTCCTTCAGTTTTTGTGCTAACATTCCTATGTCTAAAACTAGCATTTCCTATATCGGAAAGCATAACCGAGGGTATAGCACCTAACTCATTAAACCGAAATGAAACAACATGGGACATGTGATTTACTTCTGAGAAGTAAGCATTGTGTGCTGAGATTTTGCTCCTATCTCTTTTTCTGCAGTTTTTGTGCTAACAATCCTATCTCTATAACAAGGATTTCCTATATAGGAAAGCATAACCAAGGGTATAGCACCTAACTCTTTAAACCTAAATGAAGCAACATGGTACATATGATTTACTTCTGAGAAGTAAGCATTGTGTGGAGAGATTTTGCAGCTATCTCCTTTCCTTCAGTTATGTACTAAAATTCCTATCTTTAAAACTAGCATTTCCTATAACGGAAAGCGTAACCGAGCGTATAGCACCTAACTCTTTAAACCTAAATGAAACAACATGGCACATATGATTTACTTCTGATAACTAAGCATTGCATGTAGAGATTTTGCTTCTATCTCCTTTGCTGCAGTTTTTGTGCTAACAATCCTATCTCTAAAACAAGCATTTCCTATATAGGAATGCATAACCGAGGGTATAGCAACTAACTCTTTATACCTAAAGGAAGCAACATGGCACATGTGATTTACTTCTGAGAACTAAGCACTGTGTGCAGAGATTTTGCAGCTATCTCCATTCCTTCAGTTTTTGTGCTAAAATTCCTGTCTCTAAAACTAGCATTTCCTATACAGGAAAGCATAACTGAGGGTATAGCACCTAACAGTTTAAACCTAAATGAAACAACATGGCACATGTGATTTACTTCTGAGAACTAAGCATTGTGTGCAGAGATTTTGCAGCTATCTCCTTTCCTTCAGTTTTTGTGCTAACATTCCTGCTCTAAAACTAGCATTTCCTATACAGGAAAGCATAACCGAGGGTATAGCACCTAACTCTTTAAACCTAAATGGAACAACATGGAACATACGATTTAATTTTGAGAACTAAGCATTGTGTGCAGAGATTTTGCAGCTATCTCCTTTTCTTCGGTTTTTGTGCTAACATCCATGTCTCTAAACCTATCATTTACACTATTGGAAAGCATAACCGAGGGTTTAGCACCTAACTCTTTAAACCTAAATGAAATAAAATAGCACATATGATTTAGTACTGAGAACTAAGGATTGTGTGCAGAGATTTTACACCTATCTCCTTTCCTTCAGTTTTGGTGGATTAAGATTCCCATCTCTAAAACAAGTATTTCCTATATAGGAAAGCATAACCGACGGTACAGCACCTAACTCTTTAAACTTAAATGAAACCATACGGCACATATGATTTACTTCTGAGAACTAAGCATTGATTGTGTGCAGAGATTTTGCAGCTATCTCCTTTCCTTCAATTTTTGTGCTAACATTCCTAAATCTAACACTGGCATTTCCTATATAAGAAAGCATAGCCGAGGGTATAGCACCTAACTCTTTAAACCTAAATGAAACCACATTGCACATATGATTTACTTCTGAGAACTAAGCATTGTGTGCAGATATTTTGCAGCTCTCTCCTTTCCTTCAGTTTTTGTGCTAACATTCCAATCTCTAAAACTAGCATTTCCTATACCAGAAAGCATAATCGGGGTTATAGCACATAACCTTTTAAACCTAAATGAAACAACATGGCACATATGATTTACTTCTGAGAAGTAAGCATTGTGTGCTGAGATTTTGCTCCTATCTCTTTTTCTGCAGTTTTTGTGCTAACATTCCTATCTCTAAAACTAGCATTTCCTATATCGGAAAGCATATCCGAGGGTATAGCACCTAACTCCTTAAACCTAAATGAAACAACCTGGCACATATGATTTACTTCTGAGAAGGAAGCATTGTGTGCAGAGATTTTGCAGCTACCTCCTTTCCTTCAGTTTTTGTGCTAACATTCCTATGTCTAAAACTAGCATTTCCTATACAGGAAAGTATAACCGAGGGTATAGCACCTAACTCTTTAAATCTAAATGAAACAACATGGCACATATGATTTAATTCTTGGAACTAAGCATTGTATGTAGATATTTTGCAGCTATGTCCTTTCCTTCGGTTTTTGTGCAAACATTCCTGTATCTCACACTATCATTTACACTATAGGAAAGCATATCCGAGGGTATAGCACCTAACTCTTTAAACCTAAATGAAACAACACGGCACATATGATTTACTTCTGAGAACTAAGCATTTTGTGCAGAGATTTTGCTGCTATCTCTTTTCCTTCAGTTTTTGTGCTAACATTCCTATGTCTAAAACTAGCATTTCCTATATCGGAAAGCATAACCGAGGGTATAGCACCTAACTCATTAAACCGAAATGAAACAACATGGTACATGTGATTTACTTCTGAGAAGTAAGCATTGTGTGCTGAGATTTTGCTCCTATCTCTTTTTCTGCAGTTTTTGTGCTCACAATCCTATCTCTAAAACAAGGATTTCCTATATAGGAAAGCATAACCAAGGGTATAGCACCTAACTCTTTAAACCTAAATGAAGCAACATGGAACATATGATTTACTTCTGAGAAGTAAGCATTGTGTGGAGAGATTTTGCAGCTATCTCCTTTCCTTCAGTTATGTACTAAAATTCCTATCTTTAAAACTAGCATTTCCTGTAACGGAAAGCGTAACCGAGCGTATAGCACCTAACTCTTTAAACCTAAATGAAACAACATGGCACATATGATTTACTTCTGAGAACTAAGCATTTTGTGCAGAGATTTTGCAGCTATCTCTTTTCCTTCAGTTTTTGTGCTAACATTCCTATGTCTAAAACTAGCATTTCCTATATCGGAAAGCATAACCGAGGGTATAGCACCTAACTCATTAAACCGAAATGAAACAACATGGTACATGTGATTTACTTCTGAGAAGTAAGCATTGTGTGCTGAGATTTTGCTCCTATCTCTTTTTCTGCAGTTTTTGTGCTAACAATCCTATCTCTAAAACAAGGATTTCCTATACAGGAAAGCATAACCAAGGGTATAGCACCTAACTCTTTAAACCTAAATGAAGCAACATGGTACATATGATTTACTTCTGAGAAGTAAGCATTGTGTGGAGAGATTTTGCAGCTATCTCCTTTCCTTCAGTTATGTACTAAAATTCCTATCTTTAAAACTAGCATTTCCTATAATGGAAAGCGTAACCGAGCGTATAGCACCTAACTCTTTAAACCTAAATGAAACAACATGGCACATATGATTTACTTCTGAGAACTAAGCACTGTGTGCAGAGATTTTGCAGCTATCTCCTTTCCT
The DNA here is from genome assembly GCF_030445035.2 of Dasypus novemcinctus. Taxonomy (NCBI): domain Eukaryota; kingdom Metazoa; phylum Chordata; class Mammalia; order Cingulata; family Dasypodidae; genus Dasypus; species Dasypus novemcinctus. The sequence continues at coordinate 69,280,140 of NC_080704.1, read as the reverse complement.
TCAGTTTTTGTGCTAAAATTCCTGTCTCTAAAACTAGCATTTCCTATACAGGAAAGCATAACTGAGGGTATAGCACCTAACTGTTTAAACCTAAATGAAACAACATGGCACATACGATTTACTTCTGAGAACTAAGCATTGTGTGCAGAGATTTTGTAGCTATCTCCTTTCCTGCAGTTTTTGTGCTAACATTCCTGTCTCTAAAACTAGCATTTCCTATACAGGAAAGCATAACCGAGGGCATAGCACCTAACTCTTTAAACCTAAATGAAACAACATGGCACATATGATTTAATTCTGAGAACTAAGCATTGTGTGCAGAGATTTTACACCTATCTCCTTTTCTTCGGTTTTTGTGCTAACATTCCTGTCTCTAAGCCTATCATTTACACTATAGGAAAGCATAACCGAGGGTTCAGCACCTAACTCCTTAAACCTAAATGAAACAACATGGCATATATGATTTACTTCTGAGAAATAAGCATTGTGTGCAGAGATTTTGCAGCTATCTCCTTTCCTTCAGGTTTTGTGCTAACATTCCTATGTCTAATACAAGCATTTCCTATACAGGAAAGCATAACCGAGGGTATAGCATCTAACTCTTTAAACCTAAATGAAACAACATCCACATATGATTTACATCTGAGAACTAAGCATTGTGTGCAGACATTTTACACCTAATTCCTTTCCTTCAGTTTTTGTGGTAACATTCCTGTCTCTAAAACTAGCATTTCCTATATCGGAAAGCATAACCGAGGGTATAGCAACTAACTCTTTAAACCTAAATGAAGTAACATGGCACATATGATTTACTTCTGAGAACTAAGCATTGTGTGCAGAGATTTTGGAGCTATCTCCTTTCCTGCAGTTTTTGTCCTAACAATCCTATCTCTAAAACAAGCATTTCCTATATAGGAATGCATAACCGAGGCTATAGCAACTAACTCTTTAAACCTAAATGAAGCAACATGGCACATGTGATTTACTTCTGAGAACTAATCATTGTGTGCAGAGATTTTGCAGCTATCTCCTTTCCTTCAGTTTTTGTGCTTACATCCCTGTCTCTAAACCTATCATTTACACTATATGAAATCATAACCGAGGGTTTAGCACCTAACTCTTTAAACCTAAATGAAATAACATGACACATATGATTTACTTCTGAGAACTAAGATTTGATTGTGTGCAGATATTTTGCAGCTCTCTCCCTTCCTTCAGTTTTTGTGCTAACATTCCAATCTCTAAAACTAGCATTTCCTATACCAGAAAGCATAATCGGGGGTATAGCACATAACCTTTTAAACCTAAATGAAACAACATGGCACATATGATTTACTTCTGAGAAGTAAGCATTGTGTGCTGAGATTTTGCTCCTATCTCTTTTTCTGCAGTTTTTGTGCTAACAATCCTATCTCTAAAACAAGGATTTCCTATATAGGAAAGCATAACCGAGGGTATAGCCCCTAGCTCTTTAAACCTAAATGAAGCAACTTTGCACATAAGATTTACTTCTGAGAACTAAGCATTGGGTGCAGAGATTTTGCAGCTCTCTCCTTTCCTTCAGTTATGTACTAACATTCCTATCTCTAAAACTAGCATTTCCTATAACGGAAAGCATAACCAAGCGTATAGCACCTAACTCTTTAAACCTAAATGAAGCAACATGGCACATTTGATTTACTTCTGAGAACTAAGCATTGTGTGCAGAGATTTTGTAGCTATCTTCTTTCCTGAAGTTTTTGTGCTAACAATCCTATCTGTAAAACAAGCATTTCCTATATAGGAATGCATAACCGTGGGTATAGCAACTAACTTTTAAACCTAAATGAAACAACATAGCACATGTGATTTACTTCTGAGAACTAAGCATTGTGTGCAGAGATTTTGCAGCTATCTCCTTTCCTTCAGTTTTTGTGCTAACATTCCTGCTCTAAAACTAGCATTTCCTATACAGGAAAGCATAACCGAGGGTATAGCACCTAACTCTTTAAACCTAAATGGAACAACATGGAACATACGATTTAATTTTGAGAACTAAGCATTGTGTGCAGAGATTTTGCAGCTATCTCCTTTTCTTCGGTTTATGTGCTAACATCCATGTCTCTAAACCTATCATTTACACTATTGGAAAGCATAACCGAGGGTTTAGCACCTAACTCTTTAAACCTAAATGAAATAAAATAGCACATATGATTTAGTACTGAGAACTAAGGATTGTGTGCAGAGATTTTACACCTATCTCCTTTCCTTCAGTTTTGGTGGATTAAGATTCCCATCTCTAAAACAAGTATTCCTATATAGGAAAGCATAACCGACGGTACAGCACCTAACTCTTTAAACTTAAATGAAACCATACGGCACATATGATTTACTTCTGAGAACTAAGCATTGATTGTGTGCAGAGATTTTGCAGCTATCTCCTTTCCTTCAATTTTTGTGCTAACATTCCTAAATCTAACACTGGCATTTCCTATATAAGAAAGCATAGCCGAGGGTATAGCACCTAACTCTTTAAACCTAAATGAAACCACATTGCACATATGATTTACTTCTGAGAACTAAGCATTGTGTGCAGAGATTTTGCAGCTATGTCCTTTCCTTCAGTTTTTGTGTTACCATTCCTATGTCTAAAACAAGCATTTCCTATACGGGAAAACATAACCGAGGGTATAGCACCTAACTCTTTGAACCTAAATGAAACAACATGGCACATATGATTTACTTCTGAGAACTAAGCATTGTGTGCATAGATTTTGCTCCTATCTCCTTTTCTGCAGTTTTTGTGCTAACATTCCTATCTCTAAAACTAGCATTTCCTATATCGGAAAGCATATCCGAGGGTATAGCACCTAACTCCTTAAACCTAAATGAAACAACCTGGCACATATGATTTACTTCTGAGAAGGAAGCATTGTGTGCAGAGATTTTGCAGCTACCTCCTTTCCTTCAGTTTTTGTGTTAACATTCCTATGTCTAAAACTAGCATTTCCTATACAGGAAAGTATAACCGAGGGTATAGCACCTAACTCTTTAAATCTAAATGAAACAACATGGCACATATGATTTAATTCTTGGAACTAAGCATTGTATGTAGATATTTTGCAGCTATGTCCTTTCCTTCGGTTTTTGTGCAAACATTCCTGTATCTCACACTATCATTTACACTATAGGAAAGCATATCCGAGGGTATAGCACCAAACTCTTTAAACTTAAATGAAACCATACGGCACATATGATTTACTTCTGAGAACTAAGCATTGATTGTGTGCAGAGATTTTGCAGCTATCTCCTTTCCTTCAATTTTTGTGCTAACATTCCTAAATCTAACACTGGCATTTCCTATATAAGAAAGCATAGCTAGGGTATAGCACCTAACTCTTTAAACCTAAATGAAACCACATTGCACATATGATTTACTTCTGAGAACTAAGCATTGTGTGCAGATATTTTGCAGCTCTCTCCTTTCCTTCAGTTTTTGTGCTAACATTCCAATCTCTAAAACTAGCATTTCCTATACCAGAAAGCATAATCGGGGGTATAGCACATAACCTTTTAAACCTAAATGAAACAACATGGCACATATGATTTACTTCTGAGAAGTAAGCATTGTGTGCTGAGATTTTGCTCCTATCTCTTTTTCTGCAGTTTTTGTGCTAACATTCCTATCTCTAAAACTAGCATTTCCTATATCGGAAAGCATATCCGAGGGTATAGCACCTAACTCCTTAAACCTAAATGAAACAACCTGGCACATATGATTTACTTCTGAGAAGGAAGCATTGTGTGCAGAGATTTTGCAGCTACCTCCTTTCCTTCAGTTTTTGTGCTAACATTCCTATGTCTAAAACTAGCATTTCCTATACAGGAAAGTATAACCGAGGGTATAGCACCTAACTCTTTAAATCTAAATGAAACAACATGGCACATATGATTTAATTCTTGGAACTAAGCATTGTATGTAGATATTTTGCAGCTATGTCCTTTCCTTCGGTTTTTGTGCAAACATTCCTGTATCTCACACTATCATTTACACTATAGGAAAGCATATCCGAGGGTATAGCACCTAACTCTTTAAACCTAAATGAAACAACACGGCACATATGATTTACTTCTGAGAACTAAGCATTTTGTGCAGAGATTTTGCTGCTATCTCTTTTCCTTCAGTTTTTGTGCTAACATTCCTATGTCTAAAACTAGCATTTCCTATATCGGAAAGCATAACCGAGGGTATAGCACCTAACTCATTAAACCGAAATGAAACAACATGGTACATGTGATTTACTTCTGAGAAGTAAGCATTGTGTGCTGAGATTTTGCTCCTATCTCTTTTTCTGCAGTTTTTGTGCTCACAATCCTATCTCTAAAACAAGGATTTCCTATATAGGAAAGCATAACCAAGGGTATAGCACCTAACTCTTTAAACCTAAATGAAGCAACATGGAACATATGATTTACTTCTGAGAAGTAAGCATTGTGTGGAGAGATTTTGCAGCTATCTCCTTTCCTTCAGTTATGTACTAAAATTCCTATCTTTAAAACTAGCATTTCCTGTAACGGAAAGCGTAACCGAGCGTATAGCACCTAACTCTTTAAACCTAAATGAAACAACATGGCACATATGATTTACTTCTGAGAACTAAGCATTTTGTGCAGAGATTTTGCAGCTATCTCTTTTCCTTCAGTTTTTGTGCTAACATTCCTATGTCTAAAACTAGCATTTCCTATATCGGAAAGCATAACCGAGGGTATAGCACCTAACTCATTAAACCGAAATGAAACAACATGGTACATGTGATTTACTTCTGAGAAGTAAGCATTGTGTGCTGAGATTTTGCTCCTATCTCTTTTTCTGCAGTTTTTGTGCTAACAATCCTATCTCTAAAACAAGGATTTCCTATACAGGAAAGCATAACCAAGGGTATAGCACCTAACTCTTTAAACCTAAATGAAGCAACATGGTACATATGATTTACTTCTGAGAAGTAAGCATTGTGTGGAGAGATTTTGCAGCTATCTCCTTTCCTTCAGTTATGTACTAAAATTCCTATCTTTAAAACTAGCATTTCCTATAATGGAAAGCGTAACCGAGCGTATAGCACCTAACTCTTTAAACCTAAATGAAACAACATGGCACATATGATTTACTTCTGAGAACTAAGCATTGCATGTAGAGATTTTGCTTCTATCTCCTTTCCTGCAGTTTTTGTGCTAACAATCCTATCTCTAAAACAAGTATTTCCTATATAGGAATGCATAACCGAGGGTATAGCAACTAACTCTTTATACCTAAAGGAAGCAACATGGCACATGTGATTTACTTCTGAGAACTAAGCACTGTGTGCAGAGATTTTGCAGCTATCTCCTTTCCTTCAGTTTTTGTGCTAAAATTCCTGTCTCTAAAACTAGCATTTCCTATACAGGAAAGCATAACCGAGGGTATAGCACCTAACTGTTTAAACCTAAATGAAACAACATGGCACATACGATTTACTTCTGAGAACTAAGCATTGTGTGCAGAGATTTTGTAGCTATCTCCTTTCCTGCAGTTTTTGTGCTAACATTCCTGTCTCTAAAACTAGCATTTCCTATACAGGAAAGCATAACCGAGGGCATAGCACCTAACTCTTTAAACCTAAATGAAACAACATGGCACATATGATTTAATTCTGAGAACTAAGCATTGTGTGCAGAGATTTTACACCTATCTCCTTTTCTTCGGTTTTTGTGCTAACATTCCTGTCTCTAAGCCTATCATTTACACTATAGGAAAGCATAACCGAGGGTTCAGCACCTAACTCCTTAAACCTAAATGAAACAACATGGCATATATGATTTACTTCTGAGAAATAAGCATTGTGTGCAGAGATTTTGCAGCTATCTCCTTTCCTTCAGGTTTTGTGCTAACATTCCTATGTCTAATACAAGCATTTCCTATACAGGAAAGCATAACCGAGGGTATAGCATCTAACTCTTTAAACCTAAATGAAACAACATCCACATATGATTTACATCTGAGAACTAAGCATTGTGTGCAGACATTTTACACCTAATTCCTTTCCTTCAGTTTTTGTGGTAACATTCCTGTCTCTAAAACTAGCATTTCCTATATCGGAAAGCATAACCGAGGGTATAGCAACTAACTCTTTAAACCTAAATGAAGCAACATGGCACATGTGATTTACTTCTGAGAACTAATCATTGTGTGCAGAGATTTTGCAGCTATCTCCTTTCCTTCAGTTTTTGTGCTTACATCCCTGTCTCTAAACCTATCATTTACACTATATGAAATCATAACCGAGGGTTTAGCACCTAACTCTTTAAACCTAAATGAAATAACATGACACATATGATTTACTTCTGAGAACTAAGATTTGATTGTGTGCAGATATTTTGCAGCTCTCTCCCTTCCTTCAGTTTTTGTGCTAACATTCCAATCTCTAAAACTAGCATTTCCTATACCAGAAAGCATAATCGGGGGTATAGCACATAACCTTTTAAACCTAAATGAAACAACATGGCACATATGATTTACTTCTGAGAAGTAAGCATTGTGTGCTGAGATTTTGCTCCTATCTCTTTTTCTGCAGTTTTTGTGCTAACAATCCTATCTCTAAAACAAGGATTTCCTATATAGGAAAGCATAACCGAGGGTATAGCCCCTAGCTCTTTAAACCTAAATGAAGCAACTTTGCACATAAGATTTACTTCTGAGAACTAAGCATTGGGTGCAGAGATTTTGCAGCTCTCTCCTTTCCTTCAGTTATGTACTAACATTCCTATCTCTAAAACTAGCATTTCCTATAACGGAAAGCATAACCAAGCTTATAGCACCTAACTCTTTAAACCTAAATGAAGCAACATGGCACATTTGATTTACTTCTGAGAACTAAGCATTGTGTGCAGAGATTTTGTAGCTATCTTCTTTCCTGAAGTTTTTGTGCTAACAATCCTATCTGTAAAACAAGCATTTCCTATATAGGAATGCATAACCGTGGGTATAGCAACTAACTTTTAAACCTAAATGAAACAACATAGCACATGTGATTTACTTCTGAGAACTAAGCATTGTGTGCAGAGATTTTGCAGCTATCTCCTTTCCTTCAGTTTTTGTGCTAACATTCCTGCTCTAAAACTAGCATTTCCTATACAGGAAAGCATAACCGAGGGTATAGCACCTAACTCTTTAAACCTAAATGGAACAACATGGAACATACGATTTAATTTTGAGAACTAAGCATTGTGTGCAGAGATTTTGCAGCTATCTCCTTTTCTTCGGTTTTTGTGCTAACATCCATGTCTCTAAACCTATCATTTACACTATTGGAAAGCATAACCGAGGGTTTAGCACCTAACTCTTTAAACCTAAATGAAATAAAATAGCACATATGATTTAGTACTGAGAACTAAGGATTGTGTGCAGAGATTTTACACCTATCTCCTTTCCTTCAGTTTTGGTGGATTAAGATTCCCATCTCTAAAACAAGTATTTCCTATATAGGAAAGCATAACCGACGGTACAGCACCTAACTCTTTAAACTTAAATGAAACCATACGGCACATATGATTTACTTCTGAGAACTAAGCATTGATTGTGTGCAGAGATTTTGCAGCTATCTCCTTTCCTTCAATTTTTGTGCTAACATTCCTAAATCTAACACTGGCATTTCCTATATAAGAAAGCATAGCCGAGGGTATAGCACCTAACTCTTTAAACCTAAATGAAACCACATTGCACATATGATTTACTTCTGAGAACTAAGCATTGTGTGCAGAGATTTTGCAGCTATGTCCTTTCCTTCAGTTTTTGTGTTACCATTCCTATGTCTAAAACAAGCATTTCCTATACGGGAAAACATAACCGAGGGTATAGCACCTAACTCTTTGAACCTAAATGAAACAACATGGCACATATGATTTACTTCTGAGAACTAAGCATTGTGTGCATAGATTTTGCTCCTATCTCCTTTTCTGCAGTTTTTGTGCTAACATTCCTATCTCTAAAACTAGCATTTCCTATATCGGAAAGCATATCCGAGGGTATAGCACCTAACTCCTTAAACCTAAATGAAACAACCTGGCACATATGATTTACTTCTGAGAAGGAAGCATTGTGTGCAGAGATTTTGCAGCTACCTCCTTTCCTTCAGTTTTTGTGTTAACATTCCTATGTCTAAAACTAGCATTTCCTATACAGGAAAGTATAACCGAGGGTATAGCACCTAACTCTTTAAATCTAAATGAAACAACATGGCACATATGATTTAATTCTTGGAACTAAGCATTGTATGTAGATATTTTGCAGCTATGTCCTTTCCTTCGGTTTTTGTGCAAACATTCCTGTATCTCACACTATCATTTACACTATAGGAAAGCATATCCGAGGGTATAGCACCAAACTCTTTAAACTTAAATGAAACCATACGGCACATATGATTTACTTCTGAGAACTAAGCATTGATTGTGTGCAGAGATTTTGCAGCTATCTCCTTTCCTTCAATTTTTGTGCTAACATTCCTAAATCTAACACTGGCATTTCCTATATAAGAAAGCATAGCTAGGGTATAGCACCTAACTCTTTAAACCTAAATGAAACCACATTGCACATATGATTTACTTCTGAGAACTAAGCATTGTGTGCAGATATTTTGCAGCTCTCTCCTTTCCTTCAGTTTTTGTGCTAACATTCCAATCTCTAAAACTAGCATTTCCTATACCAGAAAGCATAATCGGGGGTATAGCACATAACCTTTTAAACCTAAATGAAACAACATGGCACATATGATTTACTTCTGAGAAGTAAGCATTGTGTGCTGAGATTTTGCTCCTATCTCTTTTTCTGCAGTTTTTGTGCTAACATTCCTATCTCTAAAACTAGCATTTCCTATATCGGAAAGCATATCCGAGGGTATAGCACCTAACTCCTTAAACCTAAATGAAACAACCTGGCACATATGATTTACTTCTGAGAAGGAAGCATTGTGTGCAGAGATTTTGCAGCTACCTCCTTTCCTTCAGTTTTTGTGCTAACATTCCTATGTCTAAAACTAGCATTTCCTATACAGGAAAGTATAACCGAGGGTATAGCACCTAACTCTTTAAATCTAAATGAAACAACATGGCACATATGATTTAATTCTTGGAACTAAGCATTGTATGTAGATATTTTGCAGCTATGTCCTTTCCTTCGGTTTTTGTGCAAACATTCCTGTATCTCACACTATCATTTACACTATAGGAAAGCATATCCGAGGGTATAGCACCTAACTCTTTAAACCTAAATGAAACAACACGGCACATATGATTTACTTCTGAGAACTAAGCATTTTGTGCAGAGATTTTGCTGCTATCTCTTTTCCTTCAGTTTTTGTGCTAACATTCCTATGTCTAAAACTAGCATTTCCTATATCGGAAAGCATAACCGAGGGTATAGCACCTAACTCATTAAACCGAAATGAAACAACATGGTACATGTGATTTACTTCTGAGAAGTAAGCATTGTGTGCTGAGATTTTGCTCCTATCTCTTTTTCTGCAGTTTTTGTGCTCACAATCCTATCTCTAAAACAAGGATTTCCTATATAGGAAAGCATAACCAAGGGTATAGCACCTAACTCTTTAAACCTAAATGAAGCAACATGGAACATATGATTTACTTCTGAGAAGTAAGCATTGTGTGGAGAGATTTTGCAGCTATCTCCTTTCCTTCAGTTATGTACTAAAATTCCTATCTTTAAAACTAGCATTTCCTGTAACGGAAAGCGTAACCGAGCGTATAGCACCTAACTCTTTAAACCTAAATGAAACAACATGGCACATATGATTTACTTCTGAGAACTAAGCATTTTGTGCAGAGATTTTGCAGCTATCTCTTTTCCTTCAGTTTTTGTGCTAACATTCCTATGTCTAAAACTAGCATTTCCTATATCGGAAAGCATAACCGAGGGTATAGCACCTAACTCATTAAACCGAAATGAAACAACATGGTACATGTGATTTACTTCTGAGAAGTAAGCATTGTGTGCTGAGATTTTGCTCCTATCTCTTTTTCTGCAGTTTTTGTGCTAACAATCCTATCTCTAAAACAAGGATTTCCTATACAGGAAAGCATAACCAAGGGTATAGCACCTAACTCTTTAAACCTAAATGAAGCAACATGGTACATATGATTTACTTCTGAGAAGTAAGCATTGTGTGGAGAGATTTTGCAGCTATCTCCTTTCCTTCAGTTATGTACTAAAATTCCTATCTTTAAAACTAGCATTTCCTATAATGGAAAGCGTAACCGAGCGTATAGCACCTAACTCTTTAAACCTAAATGAAACAACATGGCACATATGATTTACTTCTGAGAACTAAGCATTGCATGTAGAGATTTTGCTTCTATCTCCTTTCCTGCAGTTTTTGTGCTAACAATCCTATCTCTAAAACAAGTATTTCCTATATAGGAATGCATAACCGAGGGTATAGCAACTAACTCTTTATACCTAAAGGAAGCAACATGGCACATGTGATTTACTTCTGAGAACTAAGCACTGTGTGCAGAGATTTTGCAGCTATCTCCTTTCCTTCAGTTTTTGTGCTAAAATTCCTGTCTCTAAAACTAGCATTTCCTATACAGGAAAGCATAACCGAGGGTATAGCACCTAACTGTTTAAACCTAAATGAAACAACATGGCACATACGATTTACTTCTGAGAACTAAGCATTGTGTGCAGAGATTTTGTAGCTATCTCCTTTCCTGCAGTTTTTGTGCTAACATTCCTGTCTCTAAAACTAGCATTTCCTATACAGGAAAGCATAACCGAGGGCATAGCACCTAACTCTTTAAACCTAAATGAAACAACATGGCACATATGATTTAATTCTGAGAACTAAGCATTGTGTGCAGAGATTTTACACCTATCTCCTTTTCTTCGGTTTTTGTGCTAACATTCCTGTCTCTAAGCCTATCATTTACACTATAGGAAAGCATAACCGAGGGTTCAGCACCTAACTCCTTAAACCTAAATGAAACAACATGGCATATATGATTTACTTCTGAGAAATAAGCATTGTGTGCAGAGATTTTGCAGCTATCTCCTTTCCTTCAGGTTTTGTGCTAACATTCCTATGTCTAATACAAGCATTTCCTATACAGGAAAGCATAACCGAGGGTATAGCATCTAACTCTTTAAACCTAAATGAAACAACATCCACATATGATTTACATCTGAGAACTAAGCATTGTGTGCAGACATTTTACACCTAATTCCTTTCCTTCAGTTTTTGTGGTAACATTCCTGTCTCTAAAACTAGCATTTCCTATATCGGAAAGCATAACCGAGGGTATAGCAACTAACTCTTTAAACCTAAATGAAGCAACATGGCACATGTGATTTACTTCTGAGAACTAATCATTGTGTGCAGAGATTTTGCAGCTATCTCCTTTCCTTCAGTTTTTGTGCTTACATCCCTGTCTCTAAACCTATCATTTACACTATATGAAATCATAACCGAGGGTTTAGCACCTAACTCTTTAAACCTAAATGAAATAACATGACACATATGATTTACTTCTGAGAACTAAGATTTGATTGTGTGCAGATATTTTGCAGCTCTCTCCTTTCCTTCAGTTTTTGTGCTAACATTCCAATCTCTAAAACTAGCATTTCCTATACCAGAAAGCATAATCGGGGGTATAGCACATAACCTTTTAAACCTAAATGAAACAACATGGCACATATGATTTACTTCTGAGAAGTAAGCATTGTGTGCTGAGATTTTGCTCCTATCTCTTTTTCTGCAGTTTTTGTGCTAACAATCCTATCTCTAAAACAAGGATTTCCTATATAGGAAAGCATAACCGAGGGTATAGCCCCTAGCTCTTTAAACCTAAATGAAGCAACTTTGCACATAAGATTTACTTCTGAGAACTAAGCATTGGGTGCAGAGATTTTGCAGCTCTCTCCTTTCCTTCAGTTATGTACTAACATTCCTATCTCTAAAACTAGCATTTCCTATAACGGAAAGCATAACCAAGCGTATAGCCCCTAACTCTTTAAACCTAAATGAAGCAACATGGCACATTTGATTTACTTCTGAGAACTAAGCATTGTGTGCAGAGATTTTGTAGCTATCTTCTTTCCTGAAGTTTTTGTGCTAACAATCCTATCTCTAAAACAAGCATTTCCTATATAGGAATGCATAACCGTGGGTATAGCAACTAACTTTTAAACCTAAATGAAACAACATAGCACATGTGATTTACTTCTGAGAACTAAGCATTGTGTGCAGAGATTTTGCAGCTATCTCCTTTCCTTCAGTTTTTGTGCTAACATTCCTGCTCTAAAACTAGCATTTCCTATACAGGAAAGCATAACCGAGGGTATAGCACCTAACTCTTTAAACCTAAATGGAACAACATGGAACATACGATTTAAATTTGAGAACTAAGCATTGTGTGCAGAGATTTTGCAGCTATCTCCTTTTCTTCGGTTTTTGTGCTAACATCCATGTCTCTAAACCTATCATTTACACTATTGGAAAGCATAACCGAGGGTTTAGCACCTAACTCTTTAAACCTAAATGAAATAAAATAGCACATATGATTTAGTACTGAGAACTAAGGATTGTGTGCAGAGATTTTACACCTATCTCCTTTCCTTCAGTTTTGGTGGATTAAGATTCCCATCTCTAAAACAAGTATTTCCTATATAGGAAAGCATAACCGACGGTACAGCACCTAACTCTTTAAACTTAAATGAAACCATACGGCACATATGATTTACTTCTGAGAACTAAGCATTGATTGTGTGCAGAGATTTTGCAGCTATCTCCTTTCCTTCAATTTTTGTGCTAACATTCCTAAATCTAACACTGGCATTTCCTATATAAGAAAGCATAGCCGAGGGTATAGCACCTAACTCTTTAAACCTAAATGAAACCACATTGCACATATGATTTACTTCTGAGAACTAAGCATTGTGTGCAGAGATTTTGCAGCTATCTCCTTTCCTTCAGTTTTTGTGTTACCATTCCTATGTCTAAAACAAGCATTTCCTATACGGGAAAACATAACCGAGGGTATAGCACCTAACTCTTTGAACCTAAATGAAACAACATGGCACATATGATTTACTTCTGAGAACTAAGCATTGTGTGCATAGATTTTGCTCCTATCTCCTTTTCTGCAGTTTTTGTGCTAACATTCCTATCTCTAAAACTAGCATTTCCTATATCGGAAAGCATATCCGAGGGTATAGCACCTAACTCCTTAAACCTAAATGAAACAACCTGGCACATATGATTTACTTCTGAGAAGGAAGCATTGTGTGCAGAGATTTTGCAGCTACCTCCTTTCCTTCAGTTTTTGTGTTAACATTCCTATGTCTAAAACTAGCATTTCCTATACAGGAAAGTATAACCGAGGGTATAGCACCTAACTCTTTAAATCTAAATGAAACAACATGGCACATATGATTTAATTCTTGGAACTAAGCATTGTATGTAGATATTTTGCAGCTATGTCCTTTCCTTCGGTTTTTGTGCAAACATTCCTGTATCTCACACTATCATTTACACTATAGGAAAGCATATCCGAGGGTATAGCACCAAACTCTTTAAACCTAAATGAAACAACATGGCACATATGATTTACTTCTGAGAACTAAGCATTTTGTGCAGAGATTTTGCAGCTATCTCTTTTCCTTCAGTTTTTGTGCTAACATTCCTATGTCTAAAACTAGCATTTCCTATATCGGAAAGCATAACCGAGGGTATAGCACCTAACTCATTAAACCGAAATGAAACAACATGGTACATGTGATTTACTTCTGAGAAGTAAGCATTGTGTGCTGAGATTTTGCTCCTATCTCTTTTTCTGCAGTTTTTGTGCTAACAATCCTATCTCTAAAACAAGGATTTCCTATATAGGAAAGCATAACCAAGGGTATAGCACCTAACTCTTTAAACCTAAATGAAGCAACATGGAACATATGATTTACTTCTGAGAAGTAAGCATTGTGTGGAGAGATTTTGCAGCTATCTCCTTTCCTTCAGTTATGTACTAAAATTCCTATCTTTAAAACTAGCATTTCCTATAACGGAAAGCATAACCGAGCGTATAGCACCTAACTCTTTAAACCTAAATGAAACAACATGGCACATATGATTTACTTCTGAGAACTAAGCATTGCATGTAGAGATTTTGCTTCTATCTCCTTTCCTGCAGTTTTTGTGCTAACAATCCTATCTCTAAAACAAGCATTTCCTATATAGGAATGCATAACCGAGGGTATAGCAACTAACTCTTTATACCTAAAGGAAGCAACATGGCACATGTGATTTACTTCTGAGAACTAAGCACTGTGTGCAGAGATTTTGCAGCTATCTCCTTTCCTTCAGTTTTTGTGCTAAAATTCCTGTCTCTAAAACTAGCATTTCCTATACAGGAAAGCATAACTGAGGGTATAGCACCTAACTGTTTAAACCTAAATGAAACAACATGGCACATACGATTTACTTCTGAGAACTAAGCATTGTGTGCAGAGATTTTGTAGCTATCTCCTTTCCTGCAGTTTTTGTGCTAACATTCCTGTCTCTAAAACTAGCATTTCCTATACAGGAAAGCATAACCGAGGGCATAGCACCTAACTCTTTAAACCTAAATGAAACAACATGGCACATATGATTTAATTCTGAGAACTAAGCATTGTGTGCAGAGATTTTACAGCTATCTCCTTTTCTTCGGTTTTTGTGCTAACATTCCTGTCTCTAAGCCTATCATTTACACTATAGGAAAGCATAACCGAGGGTTCAGCACCTAACTCCTTAAACCTAAATGAAACAACATGGCATATATGATTTACTTCTGAGAAATAAGCATTGTGTGCAGAGATTTTGCAGCTATCTCCTTTCCTTCAGGTTTTGTGCTAACATTCCTATGTCTAATACAAGCATTTCCTATACAGGAAAGCATAACCGAGGGTATAGCATCTAACTCTTTAAACCTAAATGAAACAACATCCACATATGATTTACATCTGAGAACTAAGCATTGTGTGCAGACATTTTACACCTATCTCCTATCCTTCAGTTTTTGTGCTAACATTCCTGTCACTAAAACTAGCATTTCCTATATCGGAAAGCATAACCGACGGTATATAACCTAACTCTTTAAACCTAAATGAAACAACATGGCACATATGATTTAATTCTGAGAACTAATCATTGTTTGTAGAGATTTTGCAGCTATGTCCTTTCCTTCGGTTTTTGTGCAAACATTCCTGTATCTAACACTATCATTTACACTATAGGAATGCATAAGCGAGGGTATAGCACCTAACTCTTTAAACCTAAATGAAACAACATGGCACATATGATTTACTTCTGAGAATTAAGTACTGTGTGCAGAGATTTTGCAGCTATCTCCTTTCCTTCAGTTTTTGTGCTAACATTCCTATCTCTAAAACTAGCATTTCCTATATCGGAAAGCATAACCGAGGGTATAGCAACTAACTCTTTAAACCTAAATGAAGTAACATGGCACATATGATTTACTTCTGAGAACTAAGCATTGTGTGCAGAGATTTTGGAGCTATCTCCTTTCCTGCAGTTTTTGTCCTAACAATCCTATCTCTAAAACAAGCATTTCCTATGTAGGAATGCATAACCGAGGCTATAGCAACTAACTCTTTAAACCTAAATGAAGCAACATGGCACATGTGATTTACTTCTGAGAACTAATCATTGTGTGCAGAGATTTTGCAGCTATCTCCTTTCCTTCAGTTTTTGTGCTTACATCCCTGTCTCTAAACCTATCATTTACACTATATGAAATCATAACCGAGGGTTTAGCACCTAACTCTTTAAACCTAAATGAAATAACATGACACATATGATTTACTTCTGAGAACTAAGATTTGATTGTGTGCAGATATTTTGCAGCTCTCTCCTTTCCTTCAGTTTTTGTGCTAACATTCCAATCTCTAAAACTAGCATTTCCTATACCAGAAAGCATAATCGGGGGTATAGCACATAACCTTTTAAACCTAAATGAAACAACATGGCACATATGATTTACTTCTGAGAAGTAAGCATTGTGTGCTGAGATTTTGCTCCTATCTCTTTTTCTGCAGTTTTTGTGCTAACAATCCTATCTCTAAAACAAGGATTTCCTATATAGGAAAGCATAACCGAGGGTATAGCCCCTAGCTCTTTAAACCTAAATGAAGCAACTTTGCACATAAGATTTACTTCTGAGAACTAAGCATTGGGTGCAGAGATTTTGCAGCTCTCTCCTTTCCTTCAGTTATGTACTAACATTCCTATCTCTAAAACTAGCATTTCCTATAACGGAAAGCATAACCAAGCGTATAGCACCTAACTCTTTAAACCTAAATGAAGCAACATGGCACATTTGATTTACTTCTGAGAACTAAGCATTGTGTGCAGAGATTTTGTAGCTATCTTCTTTCCTGAAGTTTTTGTGCTAACAATCCTATCTCTAAAACAAGCATTTCCTATATAGGAATGCATAACCGTGGGTATAGCAACTAACTTTTAAACCTAAATGAAACAACATAGCACATGTGATTTACTTCTGAGAACTAAGCATTGTGTGCAGAGATTTTGCAGCTATCTCCTTTCCTTCAGTTTTTGTGCTAACATTCCTGCTCTAAAACTAGCATTTCCTATACAGGAAAGCATAACCGAGGGTATAGCACCTAACTCTTTAAACCTAAATGGAACAACATGGAACATACGATTTAAATTTGAGAACTAAGCATTGTGTGCAGAGATTTTGCAGCTATCTCCTTTTCTTCGGTTTTTGTGCTAACATCCATGTCTCTAAACCTATCATTTACACTATTGGAAAGCATAACCGAGGGTTTAGCACCTAACTCTTTAAACCTAAATGAAATAAAATAGCACATATGATTTAGTACTGAGAACTAAGGATTGTGTGCAGAGATTTTACACCTATCTCCTTTCCTTCAGTTTTGGTGGATTAAGATTCCCATCTCTAAAACAAGTATTTCCTATATAGGAAAGCATAACCGACGGTACAGCACCTAACTCTTTAAACTTAAATGAAACCATACGGCACATATGATTTACTTCTGAGAACTAAGCATTGATTGTGTGCAGAGATTTTGCAGCTATCTCCTTTCCTTCAATTTTTGTGCTAACATTCCTAAATCTAACACTGGCATTTCCTATATAAGAAAGCATAGCCGAGGGTATAGCACCTAACTCTTTAAACCTAAATGAAACCACATTGCACATATGATTTACTTCTGAGAACTAAGCATTGTGTGCAGAGATTTT
Source organism: Dasypus novemcinctus (assembly GCF_030445035.2). Classification (NCBI taxonomy): domain Eukaryota; kingdom Metazoa; phylum Chordata; class Mammalia; order Cingulata; family Dasypodidae; genus Dasypus; species Dasypus novemcinctus. The sequence goes on along the minus strand of NC_080704.1, from coordinate 69,262,834 downwards.
GCAGCTATCTCCTTTCCTTCAGTTTTTGTGTTACCATTCCTATGTCTAAAACAAGCATTTCCTATACGGGAAAACATAACCGAGGGTATAGCACCTAACTCTTTGAACCTAAATGAAACAACATGGCACATATGATTTACTTCTGAGAACTAAGCATTGTGTGCATAGATTTTGCTCCTATCTCCTTTTCTGCAGTTTTTGTGCTAACATTCCTATCTCTAAAACTAGCATTTCCTATATCGGAAAGCATATCCGAGGGTATAGCACCTAACTCCTTAAACCTAAATGAAACAACCTGGCACATATGATTTACTTCTGAGAAGGAAGCATTGTGTGCAGAGATTTTGCAGCTACCTCCTTTCCTTCAGTTTTTGTGTTAACATTCCTATGTCTAAAACTAGCATTTCCTATACAGGAAAGTATAACCGAGGGTATAGCACCTAACTCTTTAAATCTAAATGAAACAACATGGCACATATGATTTAATTCTTGGAACTAAGCATTGTATGTAGATATTTTGCAGCTATGTCCTTTCCTTCGGTTTTTGTGCAAACATTCCTGTATCTCACACTATCATTTACACTATAGGAAAGCATATCCGAGGGTATAGCACCAAACTCTTTAAACCTAAATGAAACAACATGGCACATATGATTTACTTCTGAGAACTAAGCATTTTGTGCAGAGATTTTGCTGCTATCTCTTTTCCTTCAGTTTTTGTGCTAACATTCCTATGTCTAAAACTAGCATTTCCTATATCGGAAAGCATAACCGAGGGTATAGCACCTAACTCATTAAACCGAAATGAAACAACATGGTACATGTGATTTACTTCTGAGAAGTAAGCATTGTGTGCTGAGATTTTGCTCCTATCTCTTTTTCTGCAGTTTTTGTGCTAACAATCCTATCTCTAAAACAAGGATTTCCTATATAGGAAAGCATAACCAAGGGTATAGCACCTAACTCTTTAAACCTAAATGAAGCAACATGGAACATATGATTTACTTCTGAGAAGTAAGCATTGTGTGGAGAGATTTTGCAGCTATCTCCTTTCCTTCAGTTATGTACTAAAATTCCTATCTTTAAAACTAGCATTTCCTATAACGGAAAGCATAACCGAGCGTATAGCACCTAACTCTTTAAACCTAAATGAAACAACATGGCACATATGATTTACTTCTGAGAACTAAGGATTGCATGTAGAGATTTTGCTTCTATCTCCTTTCCTGCAGTTTTTGTGCTAACAATCCTATCTCTAAAACAAGCATTTCCTATATAGGAATGCATAACCGAGGGTATAGGAACTAACTCTTTATACCTAAAGGAAGCAACATGGCACATGTGATTTACTTCTGAGAACTAAGCACTGTGTGCAGAGATTTTGCAGCTATCTCCTTTCCTTCAGTTTTTGTGCTAAAATTCCTGTCTCTAAAACTAGCATTTCCTATACAGGAAAGCATAACTGAGGGTATAGCACCTAACTGTTTAAACCTAAATGAAACAACATGGCACATACGATTTACTTCTGAGAACTAAGCATTGTGTGCAGAGATTTTGTAGCTATCTCCTTTCCTGCAGTTTTTGTGCTAACATTCCTGTCTCTAAAACTAGCATTTCCTATACAGGAAAGCATAACCGAGGGCATAGCACCTAACTCTTTAAACCTAAATGAAACAACATGGCACATATGATTTAATTCTGAGAACTAAGCATTGTGTGCAGAGATTTTACAGCTATCTCCTTTTCTTCGGTTTTTGTGCTAACATTCCTGTCTCTAAGCCTATCATTTACACTATAGGAAAGCATAACCGAGGGTTCAGCACCTAACTCCTTAAACCTGAATGAAACAACATGGCATATATGATTTACTTCTGAGAAATAAGCATTGTGTGCAGAGATTTTGCAGCTATCTCCTTTCCTTCAGGTTTTGTGCTAACATTCCTATGTCTAATACAAGCATTTCCTATACAGGAAAGCACAACCGAGGGTATAGCATCTAACTCTTTATACCTAAATGAAACAACATCCACATATGATTTACATCTGAGAACTAAGCATTGTGTGCAGACATTTTACACCTATCTCCTTTCCTTCAGTTTTTGTGCTAACATTCCTGTCTCTAAAACTAGCATTTCCTATATCGGAAAGTATAACCGAGGGTATAGCACCTAACTCTTTAAACCTAAATGAAACAACATGGCACATATGATTTCCATCTGAGAACTAAGCATTGTGTGCAGAGATTTTACACCTATCTCCTTTCCTTCAGTTTTTGTGCTAACATTCCTATCTCTAAAACAAGCATTTCCTATATAGGAAAGCATAACCAAGGGTGAAGCACCTAACTGTTTAAACCTAAATGAAACAACATGGCACATATGATTTAATTCTGAGAACTAATCATTGTTTGTAGAGATTTTGCAGCTATGTCCTTTCCTTCGGTTTTTGTGCAAACATTCCTGTATCTAACACTATCATTTACACTCTAGGAATGCATAACCGAGGGTATAGCACCTAACTCTTTAAACCTAAATGAAACAACATGGCACATATGATTTGCTTCTGAGAACTAAGTACTGTGTGCAGAGATTTTGCAGCTATCTCCTTTCCTTCAGGTTTTGTGCTAACATTCCTATGTCTAATACAAGCATTTCCTATACAGGAAAGCATAACCGAGGGTATAGCATCTAACTCTTTAAACCTAAATGAAACAACATGGCATATATGATTTACATCTGAGAACTAAGCATTGTGTGCAGACATTTTACACCTAATTCCTTTCCTTCAGTTTTTGTGGTAACATTCCTGTCTCTAAAACTAGCATTTCCTATACCGGAAAGCATAACCGAGGGTATAGCAACTAACTCTTTAAACCTAAATGAAGTAACATGGCACATATGATTTACTTCTGAGAACTAAGCATTGTGTGCAGAGATTTTGGAGCTATCTCCTTTCCTGCAGTTTTTGTCCTAACAATCCTATCTCTAAAACAAGCATTTCCTATATAGGAATGCATAACCGAGGCTATAGAAACTAACTCTTTAAACCTAAATGAAGCAACATGGCACATGTGATTTACTTCTGAGAACTAATCATTGTGTGCAGAGATTTTGCAGCTATCTCCTTTCCTTCAGTTTTTGTGCTTACATCCCTGTCTCTAAACCTATCATTTACACTATATGACATCATAACCGAGGGTTTAGCACCTAACTCTTTAAACCTAAATGAAATAACATGACACATATGATTTACTTCTGAGAACTAAGATTTGATTGTGTGCAGATATTTTGCAGCTCTCTCCTTTCCTTCAGTTTTTGTGCTAACATTCCAATCTCTAAAACTAGCATTTCCTATACCAGAAAGCATAATCGGGGGTATAGCACATAACCTTTTAAACCTAAATGAAACAACATGGCACATATGATTTACTTCTGAGAAGTAAGCATTGTGTGCTGAGATTTTGCTCCTATCTCTTTTTCTGCAGTTTTTGTGCTAACAATCCTATCTCTAAAACAAGGATTTCCTATATAGGAAAGCATAACCGAGGGTATAGCACCTAACTCTTTAAACCTAAATGAAGCAACTTTGCACATAAGATTTACTTCTGAGAACTAAGCATTGGGTGCAGAGATTTTGCAGCTATCTCCTTTCCTGCAGTTTTTGTGCTAACATTCCTGTCTCTAAAACTAACATTTCCTATACAGGAATGCATAACTGAGGGTATAGCACCTAACTCTTTATACCTAAATGAAACAACATGGCACATATGATTTACATCTGAGAACTAAGCATTTTGTGCAGAGATTTTACACCTATCTCCTTTCCTTCAGTTTTTGTGCTAACATTCCTGTCTCTAAAACTAGCATTTCCTATACCGGAAAGCATAACCGAGGGTATAGCACCTAACTCTTTAAACCTAAATGAAACCAAATAGCACATGTGATTTACTTCTGAGAACTAAACATTGTGTGCAGAGATTTTGCAGCTATCTCCTTTCCTTCAGTTTTTGTGTTAACATTCCTATGTCTAAAACAAGCATTTCCTATACGGGAAAGCATAACCGAGGGTATAGCACCTAACTCTTTGATCCTAAATGAAACAACATGGCAATATGATTTACTTCTGAGAACTAAGCATTTTGTGTAGAGAATTTGCAGCTATCTCCTTCCCTTCAGATCTGGGGCTAACATTCCTATCTCTAAAACTAGCATTTCCTATATCAGAAAGCATAATCGAGGGTATAGCACCTAACTCTTTGAACCTAAATGAAAGAACATGGCACATATGATTTCCATCTTAGAACTAAGCATTGTGTTCAGAGATTTTACACCTATCTCCTTTCCTTCAGTTTTTGTGCTAACATTCCTATTTCTAAAACAAGCATTTCCTATATAGGAAAGCATAACCAAGGGTGAAGCACCTAACTGTTTAAACCTAAATGAAAAAACATGGCACATATGATTTAATTCTGAGAACTAATCATTGTATGTAGAGATTTTGCAGCTATGTCCTTTCCTTCGGTTTTTGTGCAAACATTCCTGTATCTAACACTATCATTTACACTATAGAAATGCATAACCGAGGGTATAGCACCTAACTCTTTAAAACCTAAATGAAACAACATGGCAAATATGATTTACTTCTGAGAACTAAGTACTGTGTGCAGAGATTTTGGAGCTATCTCCTTTCCTTCAGTTTTTGTGCTAACATTCCTATCTCTAAAACTTGCATTTCCTATATCGGAAAGCATAACCGAGGGTATAGCACCTAACTCATTAAACCTAAATGAAACAACATGGTACATGTGATTTACTTCTGAGAAGTAAGCATTGTGTGCTGAGATTTTGCTCCTATCTCTTATTCTGCAGTTTTTGTGGTAACAATCCTATCTCTAAAACAAGGATTTCCTACATAGGAAAGCATAACTGAGGGTATAGCACCTAACTCTTTAAACCTAAATGAGTCAACATGGTACATATGATTTACTTCTGAGAACTAAGCATTGTGTGGAGAGATTTTGCAGCTATCTCCTTTCCTTCAGTTATGTGCTAAAATTCCTATCTCTAAAACTAGCATTTCCTATAACGGAAAGCATAACCGAGCGTATAGCACCTAATTCTTTAAATCTAAATGAAACAACATGGCACGTACGATTTACTTCTGAGAACTAAGGATTGTATGCAGAGATTTTGGAGCTATCTCCTTTCCTGCAGTTTTTGTGCTAACATTCCTGTCTCTAAAACTAACATTTCCTATACAGGAAAGCATAACCGGGTATATAGCACCTAACTCTTTATACCTAAATGGAACAGCATGGCACATATGATTTAATTCTGAGAACTAAGCATTTTGTGCAGAGATTTTGCAGCTATGTCCTTTTCTTCGGTTTTTCTGCAAACATTCCTGAATCTAACACTATCATTTACACTATAGGAAATCATAACCGAGGGTATAACACCTAACTCCTTAAACCTAAATGAAACAACATGGAACATATGATTTTCTTCTGAGAACTAAGCGTTGTGTGCAGAGATTTTGCAGCTATCTCCTCTCCTTCGGTTTTTGTACAAACATTCCTGTATCTAAAACTATCATTTACAATATAGGAAAGCATAACCGAGGGTTTAGCACCTAACTCTTTAAACCTAAATGAAATAACATGGCACATATGATTTACTACTGAGAACTAAGCATTGTGTGCCTAGATTTTGCTCCTATTTCCTTTCATGCAGTTTTTGTGTTGACATTCCTATCTCTAAAACTAGCATTTCCTATATTGGAAAGCATATCCGAGGGTATAGCACCTAACTCCTTAAACCTAAATAAAACAACCTGGCACATATGATTTAATTCTGAGAACTAAGCATTGTGTGCAGAGATTTTGCAGCTATCTCCTTTCCTGAAGTTTTTGTGCTAACAATCCTATCTCTAAAACAAGCATTTCCTATATAGGAATGCATAACCGAGGGTATGGCAACTAACTCTCTAAACCTAAATGAAACAACATGGCAAATGTGATTTTCTTCTGAGAACTAAGCATTGTGTGCAGAGATTTTGCAGCTATCTCCTTTTCTTCGGATTTGTGCTAACATCCCTGTATCTAAACCTATCATTTACACTATAGGAAAGCATAACCGAGGGTATAGCTTCTAACTCTTTAAACCTAAATGAAACAACATGACACATATGATTTACATGTGACAACTAAGCATTGTGTGCAGAGATTTTACACCTATCTCCTTTCTTTCAGTTTTTGTGCTAACATTCCCTTCTCTAAAACAAGCATTTCCTATATAGGAACGCATAACCGAGGGTACAGCACCTAACTCTTTAAACTTAAATGAGACCATATGGCTCATATGATATACTTCTAAGAACTAAGCATTTTGTGCAGAGACTTTGCAGATATCTCCTTTCCTTCAGTTTTTGTGCTAACATTTCTATATCTAAAACTAGCATTTAAATTATAGGAAAGCATAACCGAGGATATAGCACCTATCTCTTTAAACCTAAATGAAGCAACATTGCACATAAGATTTTCTTCTGAGAACTAAGTATTGTGTGCAGAGATTTTGCAGCTATCTCCTTTCCTTCAGTTTTTGTGCTAACATCCCTGTCTCAAAACCTGTCATTTACACTATAGGAAATCATAACCGAGGGTATAACACCTAACTCCTTAAACCTAAATGAAACAACATGGCACATGTGATTTACTTCTGAGAACTAAGCATTGTGTGCAAAGATTTTGCAGCTATCTCCATTCCTTCGGTTTTTGTACAAACATTCCTGTATCTAAAACTATCATTTACACTATAGAAAAGCATAACCGAGGGTTTAGCACCTAACTCTTTAAACCTAAATGAAATAACATGACACATATGATTTACTTCTGAGAACTAAGATTTGATTGTGTGCAGAGATTTTGCAGCTCTCTCCTTTCCTTCAGTTTTTGTGCTAACATTCCAATCTCTAAAACTAGCATTTCCTACACCAGAAAGCATTATCGGGGGTATAGCACATAAACTTTTTTTTTTTAATTATTTTTTTTATTTACTTTGTAATAATATTACATTAAAAACATATATGTGAGGTCCCATTCAACCCCACCCCCCCCACCCCACCTCTCCCCCCCCCCCCCAACAACACTCGTTCCCATCATCATGACACATCCATTGGATTTGGTAAGTACATCTTTGAGCACCTCTGCACCTCATATACATTGGTTCACATCATGGCCCATACTCTCCTCTATTCCATCAAGTGGGCCCTGTGAGGATTTACAATGTCCGGTGATTACCTCTGAAGCACCATCCAGGGCAGCTCCATGTCCCGAAGACGCCTCCACCTCTCATCTCTTCCTGCCTTTCCCCATACCCTTTGTCCATTATGTCCACTTTTCCCAATCCAATGCCACCTCTTCTATGTAGCACATAACCTTTTAAACCTAAATGAAACAACATGGCACATATGATTTACGTCTGAGAAGTAAGCATTGTGTGCTGAGATTTTGCTCCTATCTCTTTTTCTGCAGTTTTTGTGCTAACAATCATATCTCTAAAACAAGGATTTCCTATATAGGAAAGCATAACCGAGGGTATAGCACCTAACTCTTTAAACCTAAATGAAGTAACTTTGCACATAAGATTTACTTCTGAGAACTAAGCATTGGGTGCAGAGATTTTGCAGCTCTCTCCTTTCCTTCAGTTATGTACTAACATTCCTATCTCTAAAACTAGCATTTCCTATAACGGAAAGCATAACCAAGCGTATAGCACCTAACTCTTTAAACCTAAATGAAGCAACATGGCACATTTGATTTACTTCTGAGAACTAAGCATTGTGTGCAGAGATTTTGTAGCTATCTTCTTTCCTGAAGTTTTTGTGCTAACAATCCTATCTCTAAAACAAGCATTTCCTATATAGGAATGCATAACCGTGGGTATAGCAACTAACTTTTAAACCTAAATGAAACAACATAGCACATGTGATTTACTTCTGAGAACTAAGCATTGTGTGCAGAGATTTTGCAGCTATCTCCTTTCCTTCAGTTTTTGTGCTAACATTCCTGCTCTAAAACTAGCATTTCCTATACAGGAAAGCATAACCGAGGGTATAGCACCTAACTCCTTAAACCTAAATGGAACAACATGGAACATACGATTTAATTTTGAGAACTAAGCATTGTGTGCAGAGATTTTGCAGCTATCTCCTTTTCTTCGGTTTTTGTGCTAACATCCATGTCTCTAAACCTATCATTTACACTATTGGAAAGCATAACCGAGGGTTTAGCACCTAACTCTTTAAACCTAAATGAAATAAAATAGCACATATGATTTAGTACTGAGAACTAAGGATTGTGTGCAGAGATTTTACACCTATCTCCTTTCCTTCAGTTTTGGTGGATTAAGATTCCCATCTCTAAAACAAGCATTTCCTATATAGGAAAGCATAACCGAGGGTACAGCACCTAACTCTTTAAACTTAAATGAAACCATACGGCACATATGATTTACTTCTGAGAACTAAGCATTGATTGTGTGCAGAGATTTTGCAGCTTTCTCCTTTCCTTCAATTTTTGTGCTAACATTCCTAACTCTAACACTGGCATTTCCTATATAGGAAAGCATAGCCGAGGGTATAGCACCTAACTCTTTAAACCTAAATGAAACCACATTGCACATATGATTTACTTCTGAGAACTAAGAATTGTGTGCAGAGATTTTGCAGCTATCTCCTTTCCTTCAGTTTTTGTGTTACCATTCCTATGTCTAAAACAAGCATTTCCTATACGGGAAAGCATAACCGAGGGTATAGCACCTAACTCTTTGAACCTAAATGAAACAACATGGCACATATGATTTACTTCTGAGAACTAAGCATTGTGTGCATAGATTTTGCTCCTATCTCCTTTCCTGCAGTTTTTGTGCTAACATTCCTATCTCTAAAACTAGCATTTCCTATATCGGAAAGCATATCCGAGGGTATAGCACCTAACTCCTTAAACCTAAATGAAACAACCTGGCACATATGATTTACTTCTGAGAAGGAAGCATTGTGTGCAGAGATTTTGCAGCTACCTCCTTTCCTTCAGTTTTTGTGCTAACATTCCTATGTCTAAAACTAGCATTTCCTATACAGGAAAGTATAACTGAGGGTATAGCACCTAACTCTTTAAATCTAAATGAAACAACATGGCATATATGATTTAATTCTTGGAACTAAGCATTGTATGTAGATATTTTGCAGCTATGCCCTTTCCTTCGGTTTTTCTGCAAACATTCCTGTATCTAACACTATCATTTACACTATAGGAAAGCATATCCGAGTGTATAGCACCTAACTCTTTAAACCTAAATGAAACAACATGGCACATATGATTTACTTCTGAGAACTAAGCATTTTGTGCAGAGATTTTGCAGCTATCTCTTTTCCTTCAGTTTTGTGCTAACATTCCTATGTCTAAAACCAGCATTTCCTATATCGGAAAGCATAACCGAGGGTATAGCACCTAACTCATTAAAACCGAAATGAAACCACATGGTACATGTGATTTACTTCTGAGAAGTAAGCATTGTGTGCTGAGATTTTGCTCCTATCTCTTTTTCTGCAGTTTTTGTGGTAACAATCCTATCTCTAAAACAAGGATTTCCTATAGAGGAAAGCATAACCGAGGGTATAGCACCTAACTCTTTAAACCTAAATGAAGCAACATGGTACATATGATTTACTTCTGAGAAGTAAGCATTGTGCGGAGAGATTTTGCAGCTATCTTCCTTTCCTTCAGTTATGTACTAAAATTCCTATCTTTAAAACTATCATTTCCTATAAAGGAAAGTGTAAACGAGCGTATAGCACCTAACGCTTTAAACCTAAATGAAACAACATGGCACATATGATTTACTTCTGAGAACTAAGCATTGCATGTAGAGATTTTGCTTCTATCTCCTTTCCTGCAGTTTTTGTGCTAACAATCCTATCTCTAAAACAAGCATTTCCTATATAGGAATGCATAACCGAGGGCTATAGCAACTAACTCTTTATACCTAAATGAAGCAACATGGCACATGTGATTTACTTCTGAGAACAAAGCATTGCATGCAGAGATTTTGCAGCTATCTCCTTTCCTTCAGTTTTTGTGCTAAAATTCCTGTCTCTAAAACTAGCATTTCCTATACAGGAAAGCATAACTGAGGGTATAGCACCTAAATAAACCTAAATGAAACAACATGGCACATACGATTTACTTCTGAGAACTAAGCATTGTATGCAGAGGTTTTGGAGCTATCTCCTTTCCTGCAGTTTTTGTGCTAACATTCCTGTCTCTAAAACTAGCATTTCCTAATACAGGAAAGCCATAACCGAGGGCATAGCACCTAACTCTTTAAACCTAAATGAAACAACATGGCACATATGATTTAATTCTGAGAACAAACATTGTGTGCAGAGATTTGCAGCTATCTCCCTTTTCTTCGGTTTTTGTGCTAACATTCCTGTCTCTAAACCTATCATTTACACTATAGGAAAGCATATCCGAGGGTTCAGCACCTAACTCCTTAAACCTAAATGAAACAACATGGCATATATGATTTACTTCTGAGAACTAAGCATTGTGTGCAGAGGATTTTTGCAGCTATCTCCTTTCCTTCAGGTTTTGTGCTAACATTCCTATGTCTAATACAAGCATTTCCTATACAGGAAAGCATAACCGAGGGTATAGCACCTAACTCTTTAAACCTAAATGAAACAACATGGCACATATGATTTCCATCTGAGAACTAAGCATTGTATGCAGAGATTTTACACCTATCTCCTTTCCTTCAGTTTTTGTGCTAACATTCCTATCTCTAAAACAAGCATTTCCTATATAGGAAAGCATAAGCAAGGGTGAAGCACATAACTGTTTAAACCTAAATGAAACAACATGGCACATATGATTTAATTCTGAGAACTAATCATTGTTTGTAGAGATTTTGCAGCTATGTCCTTTTCCTTTGGTTTTTGTGCAAACATTCCTGTATCTAACACTATCATTTACATTATAGGAATGCATAACCGAGGGTATAGCACCTAATTCATTAAACCTAAATGAAACAACATGGTACATGTGATTTACTTCTGAGAAGTAAGCATTATGTGCTGAGATTTTGCTCCTATCTCTTTTTCTGCAGTTTTTGTGCTAACAATCCTATCTCTAAAACAAGGATTTACTATATAGGAATGCATAACCGAGGGTATAGCAACTAACTCTTTAAACCTAAATGAAGTAACATGGCACATATGATTTACTTCTGAGAACTTAAGCATTTTGTGCAGAGATTTTGGAGCTATCTCCTTTCCTGCAGTTTTTGTCCTAACAATCCTATCTCTAAAACAAGCATTTCCTATGTAGGAATGCATAACCGAGGCTATAGCAACTAACTCTTTAAACCTAAATGAAGCAACATGGCACATGTGATTTACTTCTGAGAACTAAGCATTGTGTGCAGAGATTTTGCAGCTATCTCCTTTCCTTCAGTTTTTGTGCTAACATCCCTGTCTCTAAACCTATCATTTACACTATATGAAATCATAACCGAGGGTATAACACCTAACTCCTTAAACCTAAATGAAACAACATGGCACATGTGATTTACTTCTGAGAACTAAGCATTGTGTGCAAAGATTTTGCAGCTATCTCCATTCCTTCGGTTTTTGTACAAACATTCCTGTATCTAAAACTATCATTTACACAATACGAAAGCATAACCGAGGGTTTAGCACCTAACTCTTTAAACCTAAATGAAATAACATGACACATATGATTTCCTCTTCTGAGAACTAAGATTTGATTGTGTGCAGATATTTTGCAGCTATCTCCTTTCCTTCAGTTTTTGTGCTAACATTCCAATCTCTAAAACTAGCATTTCCTATACCAGAAAGCATAATCGGGGGTATAGCACATAACCTTTTAAACCTAAATGAAACAACATGGCACATATGATTTACTTCTGAGAAGTAAGCATTGTGTGCTGAGATTTTGCTCCTATCTCTTTTTCTGCAGTTTTTGTGCTAACAATCCTATCTCTAAAACAAGGATTTCCTATATAGGAAAGCATAACCGAGGGTATAGCACCTAACTCTTTAAACCTAATGAAGCAACTTTGCACATAAGATTTACTTCTGAGAACTAAGCATTGGGTGCAGATATTTTGCAGCTCTCTCCTTTCCTTCAGTTATGTACTAACATTCCTATCTCTAACACTAGCATTTCCTATAACGGAAAGCATAACCAAGCGTATAGCACACTAACTCTTTAAACCTAAATGAAGCAACATGGCACATTTGATTTACTTCTGAGAACTAAGCATTGTGTGCATAGATTTTGTAGCTATCTTCTTTCCTGAAGTTTTGTGCTAACAATCCTGCTCTAAAACTAGCAAACAGGAAAGCATAACCGAGGGTATAGCACCTAACTCTTTAAACCTAAATGGAACATCATGGAACATACGATTTAATGTTGAGAACTAAGCATTGTGTGCAGAGATTTTGCAGCTATCTCCTTTTCTTCGGTTTTGTGCTAACATCCATGTCTCTAAACCTATCATTTACACTATTGGAAAGCATAACTGAGGGTTTAGCACCTAACTCTTTAAACCTAAATGAAATAAAATAGCACATATGATTTAGTACTGAGAACTAAGGATTGTGTGCAGAGATTTTACACCTATCTCCTTTCCTTCAGTTTTGGTGGATTAAGATTCCCATCTCTAAAACAAGGATTTCCTATATAGGAAAGCATAACCGAGGGTACAGCACCTAACTCTTTAAACTTAAATGAAACCATACGGGACATATGATTTACTTCTGAGAACTAAGCATTGACTGTGTGCAGAGATTTTGCAGCTATCTCCTTTCCTTCAATTTTTGTGCTAACATTCCTAACTCTAACACTGGCATTTCCTATATAGGAAAGCATAGCCGAGGGTATAGCACCTAACTCTTTAAACCTAAATGAAACCACATTGCACATATGATTTACTTCTGAGAACTAAGCATTGTGTGCAGAGATTTTGCAGCTATATCCTTTCCTTCAGTTTTTGTGTTACCATTCCTATGTCTAAAACAAGCATTTCCTATACGGGAAAGCATAACCGAGGGTATAGCACCTAACTCTTTGAACCTAAATGAAACTACATGGCACATATGATTTACTTCTGAGAACTAAGCATTGTGTGCATAGATTTTGCTCCTATCTCCTTTCCTGCAGTTTTTGTGCTAACATTCCTATCTCTAAAACTAGCATTTCCTATATCGGAAAGCATATCCGAGGGTATAGCACCTAACTCCTTAAACCTAAATGAAACAACCTGGCACATATGATTTACTTCTGAGAAGTAAGCATTGTGTGCAGAGATTTTGCAGCTACCTCCTTTCCTTCAGTTTTTGTGCTAACATTCCTATGTCTAAAACTAGCATTTCCTATACAGGAAAGTATAACTGAGGGTATAGCACCTAACTCTTTAAATCTAAATGAAACAACATGGCACATATGATTTAATTCTTGGAACTAAGCATTGTATGTAGATATTTTGCAGCTATGTCCTTTCCTTCGGTTTTTGTGCAAACATTCCTGTATCTAACACTATCATTTACACTATAGGAAAGCATATCCGAGGGTATAGCACCTAACTCTTTAAACCTAAATGAAACAACATGGCACATATGATTTACTTCTGAGAACTAAGCATTTTGTGCAGAGATTTTGCAGCTATCTCTTTTCCTTCAGTTTTTGTGCTAACATTCCTATGTCTAAAACTAGCATTTCCTATATCGGAAAGCATAACCGAGGGTATAGCACCTAACTTATTAAACCGAAATGAAACAACATGGTAAATGTGATTCACTTCTGAGAAGGAAGCATTGTGTGCTGAGATTTTGCTCCTATCTCTTTTTCTGCAGTTTTTGTGGTAACAATCCTATCTCTAAAACAAGGATTTCCTATAGAGGAAAGCATAACCGAGGGTATAGCACCTAACTCTTTAAACCTAAATGAAGCAACATGGTACATATGATTTACTTCTGAGAAGTAAGCATTGTGTGGAGGGATTTTGCAGCTATCTCCTTTCCTTCAGTTATGTACTAAAATTCCTATCTTTAAAACTAGCATTTCCTATAACGGAAAGCATAACCGAGCGTATAGCACCTAACTCTTTAAACCTAAATGAAACAACATGGCACATATGATTTACTTCTGAGAACTAAGGATTGCATGTAGAGATTTTGCTTCTATCTCCTTTCCTGCAGTTTTGGTGCTAACAATCCTATCTCTAAAACAAGCATTTCCTATATAGGAATGCATAACCGAGGGTATAGCAACTAACTCTTTATACCTAAATGAAGCAACATGGCACATTTGATTTACTTCTGAGAGCTAAGCATTGTGTGCAAAGATTTTGCCGCTATCTCCATTCCTTCGGTTTTTGTACAAACATTCCTGTATCTAAAACTATCATTTACACTATAGGAAAGCATAACTGATGGTTTAGCACCTAACTCTTTAAATCTAAATGAAATAATATGACACATATGATTTACTTCTGAGAACTATGTTTTGATTGCGTGCAGAGATTTTGCAGCTCTCTCCTTTCCTTCAGTTTTTTCTTTTTTTTTTTTAATTTTTTTATTTTTTATTGATTTTGTAATAATATTACATTAAAAATATATATGTGAGGTCCCATTCAACCCAACCCCCCCACCCCCCCCTCTCCCCCCCCCCCAACAACACTCGTTCCCATCATCATGACACATCCATTGGATTTGGTAAGTACATCTTTGGGCACCTCTGCACCTCATATACATTGGTTCACATCATGGCCCATACTCTCCCCCATTCCATCATGTAGGCCCTGTGAGGATTTACAATGTCCGGTGATTACCTCTGAAGCACCATCCAGGGCAGCTCCATGTCCCGAAGACGCCTCCACCTCTCATCTCTTCCTGCCTTTCCCCATACCCTTTGTCCATTATGTCCACTTTTCCCAATCCAATGCCACCTCTTCTATGTGGACACTGGATTGGTTGTGTCCATTGCACCTTTATGTCAAGAGGAGGCTCAGATTCCACCTGGATGCTGGATGCAATCCTCCCATTTTCAGTTGTAATCACTCTAGGCTCCATGGTGTGGTGGTTGTCCTTCTTCACCTCCATCTTAGCTGAGTGTGGTAAGTCCAATAAATCAGATTGTAGGTGCTGGAGTCTGTTGAGGCTCAGGATCTGGCTATCACATTGTCAGTCCAGAGATTCAAATCCCCTAAATATATCTTAAACCCCAACATTAACTGCACCTCCAGCACATTAGCATGAAAGTCTTATGAAGGGAGATCCCATCTGAGTCCAGATTCATCACACATAAACACCATTTCCAAAGAGGGGCCATCTGCCCTGGTAGTTAACCCCATCGGCCATGACCATAATTCCCATGGGTCTCTTTAGCCCTCAAAGGAACCAATATCTGGGGTTTGTATCTGCTTTATCTGTCTCTCTGACTCTGCTCAGTTGTGCATGAGGGCAAACCTTCTGCCAGCCTCCAGACTCTTTTTTAGAAACTCGTAGCCATATAAACTCATTTCTCCTTTCCATTTCCCCCTTACTTTAGGTCAAACAGCATTTTAAAGTCATGGTATTTTATGTAGACATGGATATTCTGCTGATCCGCATTGAACCTTCCGTATAAGGTCATTTTCCAGTTGCATCATCAGTTGGTAGTTGATAGTGGTCCCTCGTTGCCAGGGAGGCTCATCCCCGGGTGTCATGTCCCACGCTGGGGGGAAGGCATTGCATTTACATGCTGAGTTTGGCTTCGAGACTGGCCACATTTGAGTAACATGTCCTTCAGTTTTTGTGCAAACATTCCAATCTCTAAAACTAGCATTTCCTATACCAGAAAGCATTATCGGGGGTATAGCACATAACCTTTTAAACCTAAATGAAACAACATGGCACATATGATTTACTTCTGAGAAGTAAGCATTGTGTGCTGGGATTTTGCTCCTATCTCTTTTTCTGCAGTTTTTGTGCTAACAATCCTATCTCTAAAACAAGGATTTCCTATATAGGAAAGCATAACCGAGGGTATAGCACCTAACTCTTTAAACCTAAATGAAGCAACTTTGCACATAAGATTTACTTCTGAGAACTAAGCATTGGGTGCAGAGATTTTGCAGCTCTCTCCTTTCCTTCAGTTATGTACTAACATTCCTATCTCTAAAACTAGCATTTCCTATAACGGAAAGCATAACCAAGCGTATAGCACCTACCTCTTTAAACCTAAATGAAGGAACATGGCACATTTGATTTACTTCTGAGAACTAAGCATTGTGTGCAGAGATTTTGTAGCTATCTTCTTTCTTGAAGTTTTTGTGCTAACAATCCTATCTCTAAAACAAGCATTTCCTATATAGGAATGCATAACCGAGGGTATAGCAACTAACTCTTTAAAAGTAAATGATACAACATAGCACATGTGATTTACTTCTGAGAACTAAGCATTGTGTGCAGAGATTTTGCAGCTATCTCCTTTCCTTCAGTTTTTGTCCTAACATTCCTGCTCTAAAACTAGCATTTCCTATACAGGAAAGCATAACCGAGGGTATAGCACCTAACTCTTTAAACCTAAATGGAACAATATGGAACATACGATTTAATTTTGAGAACTAAGCATTGTGTGCAGAGATTTTGCAGCTATCTCCTTTTCTTCGGTTTTTGTGCTAACATCCATGTCTCTAAACCTATCATTTACACTATTGGAAAGCATAACCGAGGGTTTAGCACCTAACTCTTTAAACCTAAATGAAATAAAATAGCACATATGATTTAGTACTGAGAACTAAGGATTGTGTGCAGAGATTTTACACCTATCTCCTTTCCTTCAGTTTTTGTGCTAACATTCCTATCTCTAAAACAAGCATTTCCTATATAGGAAAGCATAACCAAGGGTGAAGCACCTAACTGTTTAAACCTAAATGAAACAACATGGCACATATGATTTAATTCTGAGAACTAATCATTGTTTGTAGAGATTTTGCAGCTATGTCCTTTCCTTCGGTTTTTGTGCAAACATTCCTGTATCTAACACTATCATTTACACTATAGGAATGCATAACCGAGGGTATAGCACCTAACTCTTTAAACCTAAATGAAACAACATGGCACATATGATTTAATTCTGAGAACTAAGCACTGTGTGCAGAGATTTTGCAGCTATCTCCTTTCCTGCAGTTTTTGTGATAACATTCCTATGTCTAAAACTAGCATTTCTTATAAAGGAAAGCTTAACCCAGGGTATAGCACCTAACTCTTTAATCCTAAATGAAACAACATGGCACATATGATTTACTTCTGAGAACTAAGCATTGCGTGTAGAGATTTTGCTTCTATCTCCTTTCCTGCAGTTTTTGTGCTAACAATCCTATCTCTAAAACAAGCATTTCCTATATAGGAATGCATAACCGAGGCTATAGCAACTAACTCTTTAAACCTAAATGAAGCAACATGGCACATGTGATTTACTTCTGAGAACTAAGCATTGTGTGCAGAGATTTTGCAGCTATCTCCTTTCCTTCAGTTTTTGTGCTAACATCCCTGTCTCTAAACCTATCATTTACACTATATGAAATCATAACCGAGGGTATAACACCTAACTCCTTAAACCTAAATGAAACAACATGGCACATGTGATTTACTTCTGAGAACTAAGCATTGTATGCAGAGATTTTGGAGCTATCTCCTCTCCTGCAGTTTTTGTGCTAACATTCCTGTCTCTAAAACTAGCATTTCCTATACAGGAAAGCATAACCGAAGGTATAGCACCTAACTCTTTAAACCTAAATGGAACAACATGGCACATACGATTTATTTCTGAGAACTAAGCATTTTGTGCAGAGATTTTGCAGCTATCTCCATTCCTTCAGTTTTTGTGCTAACATTCCTATGTCTAAAACAAGCTTATCCTATACAGGAAAGCATAACCGAAGGTATAGCATCTAACTCTTTAAACCTTAATGAAACGACATGGCACATATGACTTACATCTGAGAACTAAGCATTGTGTGCAGAGATTTTACACCTATCTCCTTTCCTTCAGTTTTTGTGCTAACATTCCCATCTCTAAAACAAGCATTTCCTACATAGGAAAGCATAACCGAGGGTACAGCACCTAACTCTTTAAACTTAAATGAAACCGTACGTCATATATGATTTACTTCTGAGAACTAAGCATTGATTGACTGCAGAGATTGTGCAGCTATCTCCTTTCCTTCAATTTTTGTGCTAACATTCCTAACTCTAACACTGGCATTTCCTATATAGGAAAGCATAACCGAGGGTATAGCACCTACCTGTTTAAACCTAAATGAAACCACATAGCACATATGATTTACTTCTGAGAACTAAACATTGTGTGCAGATATTTTGCAGCTATCTCCTTTCCTTCAGTTTTTGTGCTAACATTCCTATGTCTAAAACAAGCATTTCCTATACAGGAAAGCATAACCGAGGGTATAGCAGCTAACTCTTTAAACCTAAATGAAACAACATGGCACATATGATTTACATCTGAGAACTAAGCAGTGTGTGCAGAGATTTTACACCTATCTCCTTTCCTTCAGTTTTTGTGCTAACATTCCTGTCTCTAAAACTAGCATTTCCTATATCGGAAAGCATAACCGAGGGTATAGCACCTAACTCTTTTTTTTTTTTTTTTATTGACTTTGTAATAATATTACATTAAAAATATATATGTGAGGTCCCATTCAACCCCACCCCCCCACCCTCCCTCTCCCCCCCCCAACAATACTCGTTCCCATCATCATGACACATCCATTGGATTTGGTAAGCACATCTTTGGGCACCTCTGCACCTCATAGACAATGGTCCACATCATGGCCCATACTCTCCTCCATTCCATCCAGTGGGCCCTGTGAGGATCCACGATGTCCGGTGATCACCCCCAAGGCACCATCCAGGGCAGCTCCACGTCCCAAATACGCCCCCACCTCTCATCTCTTCCTGCCCTTCCCCATACCCATCGTCCACCATGTCCACTTTTCCCAATCCAATGCCACCTCTTCTATGTGGACATTGGATTGGTTGTGTCCATTGCACCTCTATGTCAAGAGGAGGCTCAGATTCCACATGGATGCTGGCTGCCATCCTCCCATTTTCAGTTGTAATCACTCTAGGCTCCATGGTGTGGTGATTGTCCTTCTTCAACTCCATCGTAGCTGAGTGTGGTAAGTCCAATAAATCAGATTGTAGGTGCTGGAGTCTGTTGAGGCTCAGGACCTGGCTATCACATTATCAGTCCAGAGATTCAAATCCCCTAACTATATCTTAAACCCCAACGTTAACTGCACCTCCAGCAGATTAGTATGAAAGTCTTATGAAGGGAGATCCCATCTGAGTCCAGATTCATCACACATAAACACCATTTCCAGAGAGGGGCCATCTGCCCTGGTAGTAAACCCCATCGGCCATGACCATAACTCTCATGGGTCTCTTTAGCCTTCATAGGAACCAATATCTGGGGGTTGTATCTGCTTTATCTGTCTCTCTGACTCTGCTCAGTTGTGCATGAGGGCAATCCTTCTGCCAGCCTCCAGACTCTTTTTTAGAAACTCGTAGCCATATAAACTCATTTCTCCTTTCCATTTCCCCCTTACTTTAGGTCAAACAGCATTTTAAAGTCATGTTATTTTATGTAGACATGGATATTCTGCTGATCCGCATTGAACCTTCCATATAAGGTCCTTTTCCAGTTGCATCATCAGTTGGTATTTGATAGTGGTCCCTCGATGCCAGGGAGACTCATCCCCGGGTGTCATGTCCCACGCCGGAGGGAAGGCATTGCATTTACATGCTGAGTTTGGCTTCGAGACTGGCCACATTTGAGTAACATGAAGGCTGACAGGAGGAAATTCCCAGGCACAATGTTGCTCTAGGCCTTGTTCTTATTTTGGGTTTATCAGCTCACAAGCATAGTCATTAGCATCAGGGGCTCACTGTTGAACCCTCACTCCCTCCTGGTCCCCGCCGCTGTACCTGGGAGACTATCGCTGCTCCCCTAGGGACCACGACAGAGCACCACTGGCCAGGAACCCAGTACCCCCCCTGCTGGGTTTTTAATTGTTGCCACTATGAGTATATCCAATCATTACCATGCACCCTGGACATATGTTCTGTACAGCTCCCTGTCAGCCATATATCACCTGTCATTGGTATCCCATACCGGTATCCCTCCATTGCCATTGTTGAAACACTCTGTGATCCAGAACTCCCCGAAATTTGAAGCCCAATATAATGTCATGGTCCCTTACTAGGGAATGGCATATAGCGATGGGTTTAAAGGATAGATAAAGAACTTGGATAAAGTTAGATAAAGAACTTAGATAAAGAATGTTGACTTGAAAAAATTCCACATCCTATCCTTTTCCCCCCCCCCCTAATTATTCAGCGTTTCTTCGTAGGAGTCCTAGACCACAGCAATGCATATATATAATATACAGCACTCCCATACATCCACCACAACACCTTTTTCCTTCCACAGCGATACTCTTACACACTATTCACATCATATTTACTTAAGGTGATGTACAGAGTCTGAGATATTAGCTTTCTAACATGGTAATATCTGTGCTTACATTATGGTGCATACTTTAGGATACACAGTTCTTTACATTTTTAGTTCTCCTATGTTTTACATTATGGTTTACATTATCAGTCTGTCGTCTCCTATATGTTATGGTGTAATATTACATGTTTTATATCCATCCTTGTGTACTCTCAAGAAACTCCTCCCTTGCCCCCCATTTACTTTGGTTCCACACATTTAACGTCCATTTTCCCTTCCACCTTGGTGCCCACAGTGACAGTCAACCTCCGTTTCCTGAGGAGCCACTTCCAGAGATAGATGGAATAGTGTTTAGGGCCTAACTTGCTCATCTGCCTCAATGCCCTGGGAGCCACCCTTTCTCTCGAGGGATAGAGTTCCCTCTATTTGGTGGCATTAGTCCTCCCCAGGATGTGGGTCCACCCCCACTCTCACTACTTGGGATTCTACCCCATGGTGTCACCCACTCTGGCAGAATGAGCATTTAGACATTCCCCAGGAGCCCGTCCTGCATCAGACCCTCCCCTCCGAGCATTCTAAACAGGTAACCCTCTTTATTATATTTTCATATTATTTTCTCGGCATTTTACTCTCCACCACCTCCTAACCATCTCCTGTGTTCGTATGCTACCCCTCCCTCCCCCCACTTTTGGGCAACATTACCCAACCGTCCCTCCCCAGCCACCCTCAAACCCGTAAAGCCCCAACCAAAGGCAACCCCTTGCCCCCATTTTATCTCTTCTTTGTGTTCATACTTACCACCATCTCGTCTTAAGTTCCACCCCTGCAGACATCGGCTCATATCCTTCCTCCACCCTCCGATTTCCTGTAAGCCTATCGTTCAGTCTCTTGCTATCTAGGGCAGCTTGTTTATTTCATATCATTGAGGTCATGTAGTATTTGTCCTTCAATGTCTGGGTTGCTTCACTCAACATAAGGTTCTCAAGATTCATCCATGTTATCACATGTGTTTGTAGTGTGTTTGTTCTTACAGCCGAGTAGTATTCCATTGTGTGTATATACCACATTTTATTGATCCACTCATCTGTTGATGGGCATTTGGGTTGATTCCAACTTTTGGCAATAGTGAACAATGCTGCTATGAACATTGGTGTACATATATCGGTTTGTGTCCTTGTTTTCAGTTCTGCTGGGTATATACCCAGCAGTGGTATTGCTGGGTCATATGGCAAATCTATGGCTAGTTTTTTGAGAAACCGCCATACTGTCCTCCAGAATGGTTGGATCCTTCTGCATTCCCACCAGCAGTGGATGAGTGTTCCCCTTCCTTCACATCCTCTCCAGCACTTGTATTCTTCTGTTTTTTTCATAGCTGCCAATCTTATGGGTGTAAGATGGTATCTCATTGTAGTTTTGATTTGCATTTCCCTGATAGCTACAGATTTGGAACATTTTTTCATGTGCTTTCTTGCCATTTGTATTTCTTCTTCGGAGAAGTGTCTGTTTAAGTCTTTTTCCCATTTTTTAAATGGGTTGTTTATCTTTTTATTTTCAAGATATAGGAGTTCTTTATATATGCAAGTTATAAGTTTCTTATCAGATATATGATTGCCAAATATTTTCTCCCACTGTGTGGGCTCCCTTTTTACTTTCTTGACAAACTCCTTTGAGGTGCAGAAGGCTTTAATTTTGAGGAAGTCCCATTTATCTATTAGTTCTTTTGCTGCTCGTGCTTTTGGTGAGATATTCATAAATCCATTTCCTATTACAAGGTCCTGTAGATGTTTCCCTACACTGCTTTCTAAGGTTTTTATGGTCTTGGCTCTTATATTTAGGTCTTTGATCCATCTTGAGTTGATCTTTGTATAAGGTGTGAGATGGTAATCCTCTTTCATTTTTCTACATATGGCTATCCAGTTCTCCAGACACCATTTGTTGAATAGGCCACTGTCTCCCAATTGAGAGGGTTTGGTGGCTTTATCAAATATTATGTGGCTATATATGTGAGGTTCTATATCAGAGCTTTCAATTCAATTCCATTGGTCTATGTGTCTTTCCTTATGCCAATACCATGCTGTTTTCACCACCGTAGCTTTATAGTATGTTTTGAAGTCAGGTAGTGTGATTCCTCCAATTTCATTTTTCTTTTTCAGTAGGTCTTTGGCTATTCGGGGTCTCTTTCCTTTCCAAATAAATTTCATAGTTAGTTTTTCTAGTTCCTAAAAGAAGGCTGCGTTGATTTTTATTGGGATTGCATTGAATGTGTAGATCAATTTTGGTAGGATAGACATCTTAATAATGTTCAGTCTTCCTATCCATGAACAAGGAATAGTCTTCCATTTATTTAGGTCTTCTTTGATTTCCTTGAACAATCTTGTATAATTCTCGTTGTATAAGTTCTTTACCTCTTTAGTTAAATTTATTCCTAAGTATTTGATTTTTTAATTTTCTATTGTGAATGGTATTTGTTTCTTGATTTCCTCCTGATCTTGGTCATTATTGGTGTACAGAAATGCTACTGATTTTTGCACATTGATCTTATAACCTGCGACTTTACTAAACTCATTTATGTGTTCTAGAATCTTCGTTGTAGATCTCTCAGGGTTTTCTATGTATAGGATCATGTCATCTGCAAATAATGAAATTTTGACTTCTTCCTTTCCAATTTGAATGCCTTTTATTTCTGGTTCTTGCCTCAGTGCTCGTGCAAGTACTTCTAAGACAATGTTAAATAGGAGCGGAGACAGTGGGCATCCTTGTCTTGGTCCTGAGTTTAGAGGGAAGGAGTCTAGGATTTCTCCATTGTAAACAATATTGGCTTTAGGTTTTTCATATATACTCTTTATCATGTTCAAAAAATTCCCTTGTATTCCAATCTTTTGGAGTGTTTTTATCAAGAAAGGGTGCTGTATTTTGTCAAATGCTTTTTCTGCATCAATAGATATAATCATGTGATTTTTTTCCTTCAATCTGTTTATATGGTGTATTACGTTGTTTGATTTTCTTATGTTGAACCATCCTTGCATACCTGGGATGAATCCCACTTGGTCGTGGTGTATAATACGTTTAATGTATTGTTGAATACGATTAGCAAGTATTTTGTTAAGTATTTTTGCGTCTAGGTTCATCAGAGAAATTGGTCTGTAATTTTCCTTTCTTGTGATGTCTTTGTTTGGCTTTGGTACTAGGGTAATGTTGGCATCATAGAAGGAGTTGGGTAATGTTCTTTCCGTTTCGATGTTTTGGAATAGTTTCAGCAGGAGTGGTGTCAGTTCTTTCCGGAATGTTTTGTAGAATTCACCTGTGAAGCCATCTGGCCCTGGGCTCTTCTTAGTTGGGAGATTTTTGATAACTGATTCTATCTCTCTGCTTGTGATTGGTTTGTTAAGATCATCAATTTCTTCTTTCGTCAATATGGGCTGCTTATGTGTTTCTAGGAATTTGTCCATTTCCTCTAGATTGTCATTTTTGTTGGAATATAGTTTTTCAAAATATCCTCTTATGATAGTCTTTATTTCTGTTGGGTCAGTGGTGATATCGCCTTTCTCATTTCTTATTTTGTGTATTTGCGTCTTCTCTCTTTTTTTCTTTGTTAGTGTTGCTAAAGGTTTGTCAATTTTGTTAATCTTCTCAAAAAACCAGCTCTTGGTCTTGTTTATCTGTTCAAGTGCTTTCTTATTTTCTATTTCATTTAGTTCTGCTCTTATCTTTGTTATTTCCTTCCTTCTTCTTCCTGTTGGGTTACTTTGTTGTTGTTTTTCTAATTCCTTCAAATGTAGCACCTAATTCTTTAAACCTAAATGAAACCACATAGCACATATGATTTTCTTCTAAGAACTAAACATTGTGTGCAGAGATTTTGCAGCTATCTCCTTTCCTTCAGTTTTTGTGTTAACATTCCTATGTCTAAAACTAGCATTTCCTATACGGGAAAGCATAACCGAGGGTATAGCACCTAACTCTTTGAACCTAAATGAAACAACATGGCAATATGATTTACTTCTGAGAACTAAGCATTTTGTGCAGAGATTTTGCAGCTATCTCCTTTCCTTCAGTTCTGGGGCTAACATTCCTATCTCTAAAACTAGCATTTCCTATATCAGAAAGCATAATCGAGGGTATAGCACCTAACATTTTAAACCTAAATGAAACAACATGGCACATATGATTTACTTCTGAGAAGTAAGCATTGTGTGCTGACACTTTGCTCCTATCTCTTTTTCTGCAGTGTTTGTGCTAACAATCCTCTCTCTAAAACAAGGATTTCCTGTATATGAAAGCATAACCGAGGGTATAGCACCTAACTCTTTAAACCTAAATGAAGCAATATTGCACATATGATTTAATTCTGAGAACTAAGCATTGTGTGCAGAGATTTTGCAGCTATCTCCTTTCCTTCAGTTATGTACTAACATTCCTATCTCTAAAACTAGCATTTCCAATAACGGAAAGCATAACCGAGCGTATAGCACCTAATTCGTTAAATCTAAATGAAACAACATGGCACATACGATTTACTTCTGAGAACTAAGGATTGTATGCAGAGATTTTGGAGCTATCTCCTTTACTGCAGTTTTTGTGCTAACATTCCTGTCTCTAAAACTAGCATTTCCTATGCAGGAAAGCATAACCGAGGGTATAGCACCTAACTCTTTAAACCTAAATGGAACAGCATTGCACATATGATTTAATTCTGAGAACTAAGCATTTTGTGCAGAGATTTTGCAGGTATCTCCTTTTCTTCGGTTTTTGTGCTAACATTCCTGTCTCTAAACCTATCATTTACACTATAGGGAAGCATAACCGAGGGTACAGCACCTAACTCCTTAAACCTAAATGAAACAACATGGCATATATGATTTACTTCTGAGAACTAAGCATTGTGTGCAGAGATTTTGCACCTATCCCCTTTCCTTCAGTTTTTTGGCTAACATTATTGTCTCTAAAACTAGCATTTCCTATATCGGGAAGCATAACCGAGGGTATAGCACCTAACTCTTTAAACCTAAATGAAACAACATGGTACATGTGATTTACTTCTGAGAAGTAAGCATTGTGTGCTGAGATTTTGCTCCTATCTCTTTTTGTGCAGGTTTTGTGGTAACAATCCTATCTCTAAAACAAGGATTTCCTATATAGGAAAGCATAACCGAGGGTTTAGCACCTAACTCTTTAAACCTAAATGAATCAACATGGTACATATGATTTACTTCTGAGAACTAGGCATTGTGTGGAGAGATTTTGCAGCTATCTCCTTTCCTTGAGTTATGTACTAAAATTCCTATCTCTAAAACTAGCATTTCCTATAACGGAAAGCATAACCGAGCGTATAGCACCTAACTCTTTAAACCTAAATGAAACAACATGGCACATATGATTTACTTCTGAGAACTAAGCATTGCATGTAGAGATTTTGCTTCTATCTCCTTTCCTGCAGTTTTTGTGCTAACAATCCTATCTCTAAAACAAGCATTTCCTATATAGGAATGCATAACTGAGGGTATAGCAACTAACTCTTTATACCTAAATGAAGCAACATGGCACATATGATTTAATTCTGAGAACTAAGCATTTTGTGCAGAGATTGTGCACCTATCTCCTTTTCTTCGGTTTTTGTGATAACATTCCTGTCTCTAAACCTATCATTTACACTATAGGAAAGCATAACCGAGGGTTTAGCACCTAACTCTTTAAACCTAAATGAAATAACATGGCACATATGATTTACTCCTGAGAACTAAGCATTGATTGCGTGCAGAGATTGTGCAGCTATCTCCTTTCCTTCAATTTTTGTGCTAACATTCCTAACTCTAACACTGGCATTTCCTATATTGGAAAGCATAACCGAGGGTATAGCACCTACCTGTTTAAACCTAAATGAAACCACATAGCACATATGATTTACTTCTGAGAACTATACATTGTGTGCAGAGATTTTGCAGCTATCTCCTTTCCTACAGTTTTTGTGCTAACATTCCTAAGTCTAAAACAAGCATTTCCTAAACAGGAAAGCATAACCGAGGGTATAGCAGCTAACTCTTTAAACCTAAATGAAACAACATGGCTCATATGATTTACATCTGAGAACTAAGCATTGTGTGCAGAGACTTTACACCTATCTCCTTTCCTTCAGTTTTTGTGCTAACATTCCTGTCTCTAAAACTAGCATTTTCTATATCGGAAAGCATAACTGAGGGTATAGCACCTAACTCTTTAAACCTAAATGAAACCACATAGCACATATAATTTACTTCTGAGAACTAAACATTGTGTGCAGAGATTTTGCAGCTATCGCCTTTCCTTCAGTTTTTGTGTTAACATTCCTATGTCTAAAACAAGCATTTCCTATACGGGAAAGCATAACCGAGGGTATAGCACCTAACTCTTTGAACCTAAATGAAACAACATGGCAATATGATTTACTTCTGAGAACTAAGCATTTTGTGCAGAGATTTTGCAGCTATGTCCTTTCCTTCACTTCTGGGTCTAACATTCCTATCTCTAAAACTAGCATTTCTTATATCAGAAAGCATAATGGAGGGTATACCACCTAACCTTTAAACCTAAATGAAACAACATGGCACATATGATTTACTTCTGAGAAGTAAGCATTGTGTGCTGAGATTTTGCTCCTATCTCTTTTTCTGCAGTTTTTGTGCTAACAATCCTATTTCTAAAACAAGGATTTCCTAAATAGTAAAGCATAACCGAGCGTATAGCACCTAACTCTTTAAACCTAAATGAAGCAACATTGCACATATGATTTACTTCTGAGAACTAAGCATTGTGTGCAGAGATTTTGCAGCTATCTCCTTTCCTTCAGTTATGTACTAACATTCCTATCTCTAAAACTAGCATTTCCAATAACAGAAAGCATAACCGAGCGTATAGCACCTAATTCTTTAAATCTAAATGAAACAACATGGCACATACGATTTACTTCTGAGAACTAAGGATTGTATGCAGAGATTTTGGAGCTATCTCCTTTCCTGCAGTTTTTGTGCTAACATTCCTGTCTCTAAAACTAGCATTTCCTATACAGGAAAGCATAACCGAGGGTATAGCACCTAACTCTTTAAACCTAAATGGAACAGCATGGCACATATGATTTAATTCTGAGAACTAAGCATTTTGTGCAGAGATTTTGCAGCTATCTCCTTTTCTTCGGTTTTTGTGCTAACATTCCTGTCTCTAAACCTATCATTTACACTATAGGGAAGCATAACCGAGGGTACAGCACCTAACTCCTTAAACCTAAATGAAACAACATGGCATATATGATTTACTTCTGAGAACTAAGCATTGTGTGCAGAGATTTTGCACCTATCCCCTTTCCTTCAGTTTTTTGGCTAACATTATTGTCTCTAAAACTAGCATTTCCTATATCGGGAAGCATAACCGAGGGTATAGCACCTAATTCTTTAAACCTAAATGAAACAACATGGCACATATGATTTAAATCTGAGAACTAAGTACTGTGTGCAGAGATTTTACACCTATCTCCTTTCCTTCAGTTTTTGTGCTAACATTCCCATCTATAAAACAAGCATTTCCTATATAGAAAAGCATAACCGAGGGTATAGCACCTAACTCATTAAACCTAAATGAAACAACATGGTACATGTGATTTACTTCTGAGAAGTAAGCATTGTGTGCTGAGATTTTGCTCCTATCTCTTTTTCTGCAGTTTTTGTGGTAACAATCCTATCCCTAAAACAAGGATTTCCTATATAGGAAAGCATAACCGAGGGTATAGCACCTAACTCTTTAAACCTAAATGAAGCAACATTGCACATATGATTTACTTCTGAGAACTAAGCATTGTGTGCAGAGATTTTGCAGCTATCTCCTTTCCTTCAGTTATGTACTAACATTCCTATCTCTAAAACTAGCATTTCCTATAACGGAAAGCATAACCGAGCGTATAGCACCTAATTCTTTAAATCTAAATGAAACAACATGGCACATACGATTTAAATCTGAGAACTAAGTATTGCATGTAGACATTTTGCTTCTATCCCCTTTCCTTCAGTTTTTGTGCTAACATTCCCATCTATAAAACAAGCATTTCCTATATAGGAAAGCATAACCGAGGGTACAGCACCTAACTCTTTAAACTTAAATGAAACCATACGGCATATATGATTTACTTCTGAGAACTAAGCATTGATTGTGTGCAGAGATTGTGCAGCTATCTCCTTTCCTTCAATTTTTGTGCTAACATTCCTAACTCTAACACTGGCATTTCCTATATAGGAAACCCTAACCGAGGGTATAGCACCTAACTCTTTAAACCTAAATGAAACCACATAGCACATATGATTTACTTCTGAGAACTAAACATTGTGTGCACAGATTTTGCAGCTATCTCCTTTCCTTCAGTTTTTGTGCTAACATTCCTATGTCTAAAACAAGCATTTTCTATACAGGAAAGCATAACCGAGGGTATAGCATCTAACTCTTTAAACCTTAATGAAACAACATGGCACATATAACTTACATCTGAGAACTAAGCATTGTGTGCCGAGATTTTACACCTATCTCCTTTCCTTCAGTTTTTATGCTAACATTCCTGTCTCTAAAACTAGCATTTCCTATATCGGAAAGCATAACCGAGGGTATAGCACCTATGTCTTTAAACATAAATGAAACAACATGGCACATATGATTTCCATCTGAGAACTAAGCATTGTGTGCAAGATTTTACACCGATCTCCTTTCCTTCAGTTTTTGTGCTAACATTCCTGTCTCTAAAACTAGCATTTCCTATATCGGAAAGCATAACCGAGGGTATAGCACCTAACTCTTTAAACCTAAATGAAACAACATGCCACATATGACTTCCATCTGAGAACTAAGCATTGTGTGCAAGATTTTACACCTATCTCCTTTCCTTCAGTTTTTGTGCTAACATTCCTATCTCTAAAACTAGCATTTCCTATATCGGAAAGCATAACCGAGGGTATAGCACCTAACTCTTGAAACCTAAATGAAACAACATGGTACATGTGATTTACTTCTGAGAAGTAAGCATTGTGTGCTGAGATTTTGCTCCTATCTCTTTTTCTGCAGTTTTTGTGGTAACAATCCTATCTCTAAAACAAGCATTTCCTATATAGGAATGCATAACCGAGGGTATAGCAACTAACTCTTTATACCTAAATGAAGCAACATGGCACATTTGATTTACTTCTGAGAACAAAGCATTGTGTGCAGAGATTTTGCAGCTATCTCCTTTCCTTCAGTTTTTGTGCTAACATTCCTGTCTCTAAAACTAGCATTTCCTATACAGGAAAGCATAACCGAGGGTAAAGCACCTAACTATTTAAACCTAAATGAAACAACATGGCACATACGATTTACTTCTGAGAACTAAGCATTGTATGCAGAGATTTTGGAGCTATCTCCTTTCCTGCAGTTTTTGTGCTAACATTCCTGTCTCTAAAACTAGCATTTCCTATACAGGAAAGCATAACCGAGGGTAAAGCACCTAACTCTTTAAACCTAAATGGAACAGGATGGCACATATGATTTAATTCTGAGAACTAAGCATTTTGTGCAGAGATTTTGCAGCTATCTCCTTTTCTTCGGTTTTTGTGCTAACATTCCTGTCTCTACACCTATCATTTACACTATAGGAAAGGATAACCGAGGGTACAGCACTTAACTCCTTAAACCTAAATGAAACAACATGGCATATATGATTTACTTCTGAGAACTAAGCATTGTGTGCAGAGTTTGTGCACCTATCGCCTTTCCTTCAGTTTTTGGCTAACATTCCTGTCTCTAAAACTTGCATTTCCTATATCGGGTAGCATAACCGAGGGTATAGCACCTAACTCTTTAAACCTAAATGAAACAACATGGCACATATGATTTAATTCTGAGAACTAAGCATTGTGTGCAGAGATTTTGCAGCTATCTCCTTTCCTTCGGTTTTTGTACAAAGATTCCTGTATCTAAAACTATCATTTACACTATAGGAAAGCATAACCGACGGTTTAGCACCTAACTCTTTAAACCTAAATGAAATAACATGGCACATATGATTTACTCCTGAGAACTAAGCATTGTGTCCAGAGATTTTACAGCTATCTCCTTTCCTTCAGTTTCTGTGCTAACATTCCCATCTCTAAAACAAGCATTTCCTATATAGGAAAGCATAACCGAGGGTACAGCACCTAACTCTTTAAACTTAAATGAAACCGTACGGCATATATGATTTACTTCTGAGAACTAAGCATTGATTGCGTGCAGAGATTGTGCGGCTATCTCCTTTCCTTCAATTTTTGTGCTAATATTCCTAACTCTAACACTGGCATTTCCTATATAGGAAAGCATAACCGAGGGTATAGCACCTACCTCTTTAAACCTAAATGAAACCACATAGCACATATGATTTACTTCTGAGAACTAAACATTGTGTGCAGAGATTTTGCAGCTATCTCCTTTACTTCAGTTTTTGTGCTAACATTCCTATGTCTAAAACAAGCATTTCCTATACAGGAAAGCGTAACCGAGGGTATAGCAGCTAACTCTTTAAACCTAAATGAAACAACATGGCACATATGATTTACATCTGAGAACTAAGCATTGTGTGCAGAGATTTTACACCTATCTCCTTTCCTTCAGTTTTTGTGCTAACATTCCTATGTCTAAAACAAGCATTTCAGATACAGGAAAGCATGACCGAGGGTATAGCAGCTAACTCTTTAAACCTAAATGAAACAACATGGCACATATGATTTACATCTGAGAACTACGCATTGTGTGCAGAGATTTTGCAGCTATCTCCTTTCCTTCAGTTTTTGTGTTAACATTCCTATGTCTAAAACAAGCATTTCCTATACGGGAAAGCATAACCGAGGGTATAGCACCTAACATTTTAAACCTAAATGAATCAACATGGTACATATGATTTACTTCTGAGAACTAAGCATTGTGTGGAGAGATTTTGCAGCTATCTCCTTTCCTTCAGTTATGTACTAAAATTCATATCTCTAAAACTAGCATTTCCTATAACGGAAAGCATAACCGAGCGTATAGCACCTAACTCTTTAAACCTAAATGAAACAACATGGCACATATGATTTACTTCTGAGAACTAAGCATTGCATGTAGAGATTTTGCTTCTATCTCCTTTCCTGCAGATTTTGTGCTAACAATCCTATCTCTAAAACAAGCATTTCCTATATAGGAATGCATAACCAAGGGTATAGCAACTAAATCTTTTTTTTTTTTTTTTGAGTTTTATCTGTCATATTTTATTTCCACCATTCCTTTGATACTTTAGTTACTTTTATTTATTTTTTTTTTGCCTCATGTATTTTTTTTTATTGACTTTGTAATAATATTACATTAAAAATATATATGTGAGGTCCCATTCAACCCCACCCCCCCACCCCCCCTCTCCCCCCCCCCAACAACACTCGTTCCCATCATCATGACACATCCATTGGATTTGGTAAGCACATCTTTGGGCACCTCTGCACCTCATAGACAATGGTCCACATCATGGCCCATACTCTCCTCCATTCCATCCAGTGGGCCCTGTGAGGATCCACAATGTCCGGTGATCACCACCGAGGCGCCATCCAGGGCAGCTCCACGTCCCAAATACGCCCCCACCTCTCATCTCTTCCTGCCCTTCCCCATACCCATCGTCCACCATGTCCACTTTTCCCAATCCAATGCCATCTCTTCTATGTGGACATTGGATTGGTTGTGTCCATTGCACCTCTATGTCGAGAGGAGGCTCAGATTCCACATGGATGCTGGCTGCCATCCTCCCATTTTCAGTTGTAATCACTCTAGGCTCCATGGTGTGGTGATTGTCCTTCTTCAACTCCATCTTAGCTGAGTGTGGTAAGTCCAATAAATCAGATTGTAGGTGCTGGAGTCTGTTGAGGCTCAGGACCTGGCTATCACATTATCAGTCCAGATATTCAAATCCCCTAACTATATCTTAAACCCCAACGTTAACTGCACCTCCAGCAGATTAGTATGAAAGTCTTATGAAGGGAGATCCCATCTGAGTCCAGATTCATCACACATAAACACCATTTCCAGAGAGGGGCCATCTGCCCTGGTAGTAAACCCCATCGGCCATGACCATAACTCTCATGGGTCTCTTTAGCCTTCATAGGAACCAATATCTGGGGGTTGTATCTGCTTTATCTGTCTCTCTGACTCTGCTCAGTTGTGCATGAGGGCAATCCTTCTGCCAGCCTCCAGACTCTTTTTTAGAAACTCGTAGCCATATAAACTCATTTCTCCTTTCCATTTCCCCCTTACTTTAGGTCAAACAGCATTTTAAAGTCAGGTTGTTTTATGTAGACATGGATATTCTGCTGATCCGCATTGAACCTTCCATATAAGGTCCTTTTCCAGTTGCATCATCAGTTGGTATTTGATAGTGGTCCCTCGTTGCCAGGGAGGCTCATCCCCAGGTGTCATGTCCCACGCTGGAGGGAAGGCATTGCATTTACATGCTGAGTTTGGCTTCGAGACTGGCCACATTTGAGTAACATGAAGGCTGACAGGAGGAAATTCCCAGGCACAGTGTTGCTCTAGGCCTTGTTCTTATTTTAGGTTTATCAGCTCACAAGCATAGTCATTAGCATCAGGGGCTCACTGTTGAACCCTCACTCCCTCCCGGTCCCCGCCGCTGTACCTGGGAGACTATCGCTGCTCCCCTAGGGACCACGACAGAGCACCACTGGCCAGGAACCCAGTACCCCCCCTGCTGGGTTTTTTTTTTTTTTTTTAAAGATTTATTTATTTAATCCCCCCCCTCCCTTGGTTGTCTGTTCTTGGTGTCTATTTGCTGCGTCTTGTTTCTTTGTCTGCTTTTGTTTCTTTGTCCGCTTCTGTTGTCTTCAGCGGCACAGGAAGTGTGGGCGGCGCCATTCCTGGGCAGGCTGCACTTTCTTTTCACGCTGGGCGGCTTTCCTCACGGGCGCACTCCTTGCGCGTGGGGGCTCCCCCACGCGGGGGACACCCTTGTGTAGCACGGCACTCCTTGCGCGCATCAGCACTGCGCATGGCCAGCTCCACACGGGTCAAGGAGGCCTGGGGTTTGAACCGCGGACCTCCCATATGGTAGACGGACGCCCTAACCACTGGGCCAAAGTCCGTTTCCCCTGCTGGGTTTTTAATTGTTGCCACTATGAGTATATCCAATCATTACCATGCACCCTGGACATATGTTCTGTACAGCTCCCTGTCAGCCATATATCACCTGTCATTGGTATCCCATACCAGTATCCCTCCATTGCCATTGTTGAAACACTCTGTGATCCAGAACTCCCCGAAATTTGAAGCCCAATAAAATGTCATGGTCACTTACTAGGGAATGGCATATAGCGATGGGTTTAAAGGATAGATAAAGAACTTGGATAAAGTTAGATAAAGAACTTAGATAAAGAATGTTGACTTGAAAAAATTCCACATCCTATCCTTCCCCCCCCCCCCCAATTATTCAGCATTTCTTCGTAGGAGTCCTAGACCACAGCAATGCATATATATAATATACAGCACTCCCATACATCCACCACAACACCTTTTTCCTTCCACAGCGATACTCTTACACCCTATTCACATCATATTTACTTAAGGTGATGTACAGAGTCTGAGATATTAGCTTTCTAACATGGTAATATCTGTGCTTACATTATGGTGCATACTTTAGGATACACAGTTCTTTACATTTTTAGTTCTCCTATGTTTTACATTATGGTTTACATTATCAGTCTGTCGTCTCCTATATGTTATGGTGTAATATTACATGTTTTATATCCATCCTTGTGTACTCTCAAGAAACTCCTCCCTTGCCCCCCATTTACTTTGGTTCCACACATTTAACGTCCATTTTCCCTTCCACCTTGGTGCCCACAGTGACAGTCAACCTCCGTTTCCTGAGGAGCCACTTCCAGAGATAGATGGAATAGTGTTTAGGGCCTAACTTGCTCATCTGCCTCAATGCCCTGGGAGCCACCCTTTCTCTCGAGGGATAGAGTTCCCTCTATTTGGTGGCATTAGTCCTCCCCAGGATGTGGGTCCACCCCCACTCTCACTACTTGGGATTCTACCCCATGGTGTCACCCACTCTGGCAGAATGAGCATTTAGACATTCCCCAGGAGCCCGTCCTGCATCAGACCCTCCCCTCCGAGCATTCTAAACAGGTAACCCTCTTTATTATATTTTGATATTATTTTCTCGGCATTTTACTCTCCACCACCTCCTAACCCTCTCCTGTGTTCGTATGCTACCTCTCCCTCCCCCCACTTTTGGGCAACATTACCCAACCGTCCCTCCCCAGCCACCCTCAAACCCGTAAAGCCCCAACCAAAGGCAACCCCTTGCCCCCATTTTATCTCTTCTTTGTGTTCATACTTACCACCATCTCGTCTTAAGTTCCACCCCTGCAGACATCGGCTCATATCCTTCCTCCACCCTCCGATTTCCTGTAAGCCTATCGTTCAGTCTCTTGCTATCTAGGGCAGCTTGTTTATTTCATATCATTGAGGTCATGTAGTATTTGTCCTTCAATGTTTGGGTTGCTTCACTCAACATAAGGTTCTCAAGATTCATCCATGTTATCACATGTGTTTGTAGTGTGTTTGTTCTTACAGCCGAGTAGTATTCCATTGTGTGTATATACCACATTTTATTGATCCACTCATCTGTTGATGGGCATTTGGGTTGATTCCAACTTTTGGCAATAGTGAACAATGCTGCTATGAACATTGGTGTACATATATCGGTTTGTGTCCTTGTTTTCAGTTCTGCTGGGTATATACCCAGCAGTGGTATTGCTGGGTCATATGGCAAATCTATGGCTAGTTTTTTGAGAAACCGCCATACTGTCCTCCAGAATGGTTGGATCCTTCCGCATTCCCACCAGCAGTGGATGAGTGTTCCCCTTCCTTCACATCCTCTCCAGCACTTGTATTCTTCTGTTTTTTTCATAGCTGCCAATCTTATGGGTGTAAGATGGTATCTCATTGTGGTTTTGATTTGCATTTCCCTGATAGCTAGAGATTTGGAACATTTTTTCATGTGCTTTCTTGCCATTTGTATTTCTTCTTCGGAGAAGTGTCTGTTTAAGTCTTTTTCCCATTTTTTAAATGGGTTGTTTATCTTTTTATTTTCAAGATATAGGAGTTCTTTATATATGCAAGTTATAAGTTTCTTATCAGATATATGATTGCCAAATATTTTCTCCCACTGTGTGGGCTCCCTTTTTACTTTCTTGACAAACTCCTTTGAGGTGCAGAAGGCTTTAATTTTGAGGAAGTCCCATTTATCTATTAGTTCTTTTGCTGCTCGTGCTTTTGGTGAGATATTCATAAATCCATTTCCTATTACAAGGTCCTGTAGATGTTTCCCTACACTGCTTTCTAAGGTTTTTATGGTCTTGGCTCTTATATTTAGGTCTTTGATCCATCTTGAGTTGATCTTTGTATAAGGTGTGAGATGGTAATCCTCTTTCATTTTTCTACATATGGCTATCCAGTTCTCCAGACACCATTTGTTGAATAGGCCACTGTCTCCCAATTGAGAGGGTTTGGTGGCTTTATCAAATATTATGTGGCTATATATGTGAGGTTCTATATCAGAGCTTTCAATTCGATTCCATTGGTCTATGTGTCTTTCCTTATGCCAATACCATGCTGTTTTCACCACCGTAGCTTTATAGTATGTTTTGAAGTCAGGTAGTGTGATTCCTCCAATTTCGTTTTTCTTTTTCAGTATGTCTTTGGCTATTCGGGGTCTCTTTCCTTTCCAAATAAATTTCATAGTTAGTTTTTCTAGTTCCTTAAAGAAGGCTGTGTTGATTTTTATTGGGATTGCATTGAATGTGTAGATCAATTTTGGTAGGATAGACATCTTTTTTTTTTTTTTTTTTTAATTTTTTTATTTTTTATTGACTTTGTAATAATATTACATTAAAAATATATATGTGAGGTCCCATTCAACCCCACCCCCCCACCCCCTCTCTCCCCCCCCCCCCAACAACACTCGTTCCCATCATCATGACACATCCATTGGATTTGGTAAGTACATCTTTGGGCACCTCTGCACCTCATATACATTGGTTCACATCATGGCCCATACTCTCCTCTATTCCATCATGTAGGCCCTGTGAGGATTTACAATGTCCGGTGATTACCTCTGAAGCACCATCCAGGGCAGCTCCATGTCCCTAAGACGCCTCCACCTCTCATCTCTTCCTGCCTTTCCCCATACCCTTTGTCCATTATGTCCACTTTTCCCAATCCAATGCCACCTCTTCTATGTGGACACTGGATTGGTTGTGTCCATTGCACCTTTATGTCAAGAGGAGGCTCAGATTCCACCTGGATGCTGGATGCAATCCTCCCATTTTCAGTTGTAATCACTCTAGGCTCCATGGTGTGGTGGTTGTCCTTCACCTCCATCTTAGCTGAGTGTGGTAAGTCCAATAAATCAGATTGTAGGTGCTGGAGTCTGTTGAGGCTCAGGATCTGGCTATCACATTGTCAGTCCAGAGATTCAAATCCCCTAAATATATCTTAAACCCCAACATTAACTGCACCTCCAGCACATTAGCATGAAATTCTTATGAAGGGAGATCCCATCTGAGTCCAGATTCATCACACATAAACACCATTTCCAAAGAGGGGCCATCTGCCCTGGTAGTTAACCCCATCGGCCATGACCATAACTCCCATGGGTCTCTTTAGCCCTCAAAGGAACCAATATCTGGGGGTTGTATCTGCTTTATCTGTCTCTCTGACTCTGCTCAGTTGTGCATGAGGGCAAACCTTCTGCCAGCCTCCAGACTCTTTTTTAGAAACTCGTAGCCATATAAACTCATTTCTCCTTTCCATTTCCCCCTTACTTTAGGTCAAACAGCATTTTAAAGTCATGGTATTTTATGTAGACATGGATATTCTGCTGATCCGCATTGAACCTTCCGTATAAGGTCATTTTCCAGTTGCATCATCAGTTGGTAGTTGATAGTGGTCCCTCGTTGCCAGGGAGGCTCATCCCCGGGTGTCATGTCCCGCGCTGGGGGGAAGGCATTGCATTTACATGCTGAGTTTGGCTTCGAGACTGGCCACATTTGAGTAACATGAAGGCTGACAGAAGGAAATTCCCAGGCACAAAGTTGCTCTAGGCCTTGTTATTATTTTGGGTTTATCAGCTCACAAGCATAGTCATTAGTATCAGGGGCTCACTGTTGAACCCTCACTCCCTCCCGGTCCCCACCACTGTACCTGGGAGACTGTCGCTGCTCCCCTAGGGACCACGACAGAGCACCACTGGCCGGGAACCCAGTACCCCCCCTACTGTGGTTTTTAATTGTTGCCACTATGAGTATATCCAAACATTACCATGCACCCTGGACATATGTTCTGTACAGCTCCCTGTCAGTCATATATCATCTGTCATTGGTATCCCATACCAGTATCCCTCCATTGCCATTGTTGAAACACTCTGTGATCCAGAACTCCCCGAAATTTGAAGCCCAATATAATGTCATGGTCCCTTACTAGGGAATGGCATATAGCGATGAGTTTAAAGGATAGATAAAGAACTTGGATAAAGTTAGATAAAGAACTTAGATAAAGAATGTTGACTTGAAAAAATTCCACATCCTATTTTTCCCCCCCCCCCTAATTATTCAGCTTTTCTTCACAGGAGTCCTAGACCACAGCAATGTATATATATAATATACAGCACTCCCACACATCCACCAGAAAACCTTTTCCCTTCCACAGTGATACTCTTACGCCCTATTCATATCATATTTACTTAAAGTGATGTACAGAGTCTGAGACATTAGCTTTCTAACAAGGTGACATCTGTATTTACATTATGGTGCATACTTTAGGATACACAGTTCTTTACATTTTTAGTTATCCTATGTTTTACATTATGGTTTACATTATCAGTCTGTCATCTCCTATATGTTATGGTGTAATATTACATGTTTTATATCCATCCTTGTGTACTCTCAAGAAACTCCTCTCTTACCCCCCATTTACTTTGGTTCCACACATTTAACGTCCATTTTCCCTTCCACCTTAGTGCCCTCAGTGATAGCCAACCTCCGTTTCCTGAGGAGCCACTTCCAGAGATAGATGGAATAGTGTTCAGGGCCTAACTTGCTCAACTGCCCCAATGCCCTGGGAGCCACCCTTTCTCTCGAGGGATACATTTCCCTCTATTGGATGGCATTAGTCCTCCCCAGGATGTGGGTCCACCCCCACTCTCACTACTTGGGTTTCTACCCCATGGTGTCACCCACTCTGGCAGAATGAGCATTTAGACATTCCCCAGGAGCCCGTCCTGCATCAGACACTCCCCTCCGAGCATTCTAAACAGGTAACCCTCTTTATTATATTTTGATATGATTTTCTCGGCATTTTACTCTCCACCAACACCTGACCCTCTCCTGGTTCGTATGCTACCCCTCCCTCCCCCCACTTTTGGGCAACGTTACCCACCCGTCCCTCCCCAGCCACCCTCAAACCCGCAAAGCCCCAAGCAAAGGCAACCCCTTGCCCCCCTTTTATCTCTTCTTTGTGTTCATACTTACCACCATCTCGTCTTAAATTCCACCCCTGCAGACATCACCTCATATCCTTCCTCCACCCTCCGATTTCCTGCAAGCCTATCGTTCAGTCTCTTGCTATCTAGGGCAGCTTGTTTATTTCATATCATTGAGGTCATGTAGTATTTGTCCTTCAATGTCTGGGTTGCTTCACTCAACATAAGGTTCTCGAGATTCATCCATGTTATCACATGTGTTTGTAGTGTGTTTGTTCTTACAGCCGAGTAGTATTCCATTGTGTGTATATACCACATTTTATTGATCCACTCGTCAGTTGATGGGCATTTGGGTTGATTCCAACTTTTGGCAATAGTGAACAATGCTGCTATGAACATTGGTGTACATATATTGGTTTGTGTTCTTGTTTTCAATTCTGCTGGGTATATTCCCAGCAGTGGTATTGCTGGGTCATATGGCAAATCTATGGCTAGTTTTTTGAGAAACCGCCATACTGTTCTCCAGAATGGTTGGATCCTTCTGCATTCCCACCAGCAGTGGATGAGTGTTCCCCTTCCTTCACATCCTCTCCAGCACTTGTATTCTTCTGTTTTTTTCATAGCTGCCAATCTTATGGGTGTAAGATGGTATCTCATTGTGGTTTTGATTTGCATTTCCCTGATAGCTAGAGATTTGGAACATTTTTTCATGTGCTTTCTTGCCATTTGTATTTCTTCTTCGGAGAAGTGTCTGTTTAAGTCTTTTTCCCATTTTTTAAATGGATTGTTTATCTTTTTATTTTCAAGATGTAGGAGTTCTTTATATATGCAAGTTATAAGTTTCTTATCAGATATATGATTGCCAAATATTTTCTCCCACTGTGTGGGCTCCCTTTTTACTTTCTTGACAAACTCCTTTGAGGTGCAGAAGGCTTTAATTTTGAGGAAGTCCCATTTATCTATTAGTTCTTTTGCTGCTCGTGCTTTTGGTGAGATATTCATAAATCCATTACCTATTACAAGGTCCTGTAGATGTTTCCCTACACTGCTTTCTAAGGTTTTTATGGTCTTGGCTCTTATATTTAGGTCTTTGATCCATCTTGAGTTGATCTTTGTATAAGGTGTGAGATGGTAATCCTCTTTCATTCTTCTACATATGGCTATCCAGTTCTCCAGACACCATTTGTTGAATAGGCCACTCTCTCCCAGTTGAGAGGGTTTGGTGGCTTTATCGAATATTATGTGGTTGTATATGTGAGGTTCTATATCAGAGCTTTCAATTCGATTCCATTGGTCTATATGTCTCTCCTTATGCCAATACCATGCTGTTTTCACCACCGTAGCTTTAAAGTATGTTTTGAAGTCAGGTAGTGTGATTCCTCCAATTTCGTTTTTCTTTTTCAGTATGTCTTTGGCTATTCGGGGTCTCTTTCCTTTCCAAATAAATTTCATAGTTAGTTTTTCTAGTTCCTTAAAGAAGGCTGCATTGATTTTTATTGGGATTGCATTGAATGTGTAGATCAATTTTGGTAGGATAGACATCTTAATAATGTTCAGTCTTCCTATCCATGAACAAGGAATAGTCTTCCATTTATTTAGGTCTTCTTTGATTTCCTTGAACAATCTTGTATAGTTCTCAGTGTATAAGTTCTTTACCTCTTTAGTTAAATTTATTCCTAAGTATTTGATTTTTTTATTTACTATTGTGAATGGTATTTGTTTCTTGATTTCCTCCTGATCTTGCTCATTATTGGTGTACAGAAATGCTACTGATTTTTGCGCATTGATCTTATAACCTGCGACTTTACTAAACTCATTTATGAGTTCTAGAATCTTCGTTGTAGATCTCTCAGGGTTTTCTATGTATAGGATCATGTCATCTGCAAATAATGAAATTTTGACTTCTTCCTTTCCAATTTGAATGCCTTTTATTTCTGGTTCTTGCCTCAGTGCTCGAGCAAGTACTTCTAAGACAATGTTAAATAGGAGCGGCGACAGTGGGCATCCTTGTCTTGTTCCTGAGTTTAGAGGGAAGGAGTCTAGGATTTCTCCATTGTAAACAATATTGGCTTTAGGTTTTTCATATATACTCTTTATCATGTTCAAAAAATTTCCTTGTATTCCAATCATTTGGAGTGTTTTTATCAAGAAAGGGTGCTGTATTTTGTCAAATGCTTTTTCTGCATCAATAGATATAATCATGTGATTTTTTTCCTTCAATCTGTTTATATGGTGTATTACGTTGATTGATTTTCTTATGTTGAACCATCCTTGCATACCTGGGATGAATCCCACTTGGTCGTGGTGTATAATTCATTTAATGTGTTGTTGAATACGATTAGCAAGTATTTTGTTAAGTATTTTTGCGTCTAGGTTCATTAGAGAAGTTGGTCTGTAATTTTCCTTTCTTGTGATGTCTTTGTTTGGCTTTGGTACTAGGGTAATGTTGGCATCATAGAAGGAGTTGGGTAATGTTCTTTCTGTTTCGATGGTTTGGAATAGTTTCAGCAGGATTGGTGTCAGTTCTTTACGGAATGTTTTATAGAATTCACCTGTGAAGCCATCTGGCCCTGGGCTCTTCTTAGTTGGGAGATTTTTAATAACTGATTCTATCTCTCTGCTTGTGATTGGTTTGTTAAGATCATCAATTTCTTCTTTTGTCAATATGGGCTGTTTATGTGTTTCTAGGAATTTGTCCATTTCCTCTAGATTGTCATTTTTGTTGGAATATAGTTTTTCAAAATATCCTCTTATGATAGTCTTTATTTCTGTGGGGTCAGTGGTGATATCGCCTTTCTCATTTCTTATTTTGTGTATTTGCATCTTCTCTCTTTTTTTCTTTGTTAGTGTTGCTAAAGGTTTGTCAATTTTGTTAATCTTCTCAAAAAACCAGCTCTTGGTCTTGTTTATCTGTTCAAGTGCTTTCTTATTTTCTATTTCATTTAGTTCTGCTCTTATCTTTGTTATTTCCTTCCTTCTTCTTCCTGTTGGGTTACTTTGTTGTTGTTTTTCTAATTCCTTCAAATGTGCAGTTAGTTCTTCAATTTTTGCTCTTTCTTCTTTTTTGGTATATGAATTTATGGCTATAAACTTCCCTCTCAGTACTGCTTTTGCTGCATCCCATAAATTTTGGTATGTTGTGTTATCATTATCATTTGTTTCAAGGTAGTTTTGATTTCTTTTGAGATTTCCTCTTTGACCCACTGTTTTTCTAAGAGTGTGTTGTTTAATTTCCAAATCGTGGTGTGAAATCTGGGCTTCTTTCCCTTGCAAATCTCCAGCTTGACTCCACTGTGGTCAGAGATAATGTTTTGTATGATTTCAATCTTTCTGAATTCGTTCAGCCTTTCTTTGTGGCCTAGCATATGATCTATCTTGGAGAATGATCCATGTGCGCTTGAGAAAAATGTATATCCTGCTGTGTTTGGGTGTAGCGATCTATATATGTCTATTAGATCGAGCTCCTCTAATATACTATTCAGATGTTTTGTTTCTTTGGTGATTCTCTTTTGAGATGTTCTGTCCAGAATTGATAGTGGTGTATTAAAATCCCCCACTATAATTGTAGATGTATCTATTCTTTCACTTAGTTTTTCCAGCGTTTGCCTGACGTATTTAGAGGCACCCTTGTTAGGGGCATAGATATTTATGATTGTTCGATCTTCTTGACAGATTTTCCCTTTGACTAAAATGTAGTATCCTTCTTTGTCTCTCACAATTGTTTCACATTTAAAGTCTATTTTGTCTGATATTAATATAGCTACTCCTGCCTTTTTTTGGTTATTGTTAGCTTGTATGATTGTTTTCCAGCCTTTCACTTTCAATCTCCATGCGTCTCTGGGTCTAAGATGTGTCTCTTGTAGACAGCATATGGATGGGTCATATTTCCTTATCCAGTGTCCCAGTCTGAATCTTTTGATAGGTGAGTTTAATCCATTGACATTCAGTGTTATTACTATCAAGGAATTATTTGTGTTAGCCATATTTTGATTGGATTTGTGTTTGTCATATTTTGTTTGTATATTTTTTTTTGTCTTTTTTGTTGTTGTTGTTGGTCTTATACTCTCCTCCAACTTTGCCTTTCCTGTTTTTTCCTTTCTTCCTGCAGAACTCCCTTTAGAATTTCTTGAAGGGGAGGTTTCTTGTTGGTATACTCTTTCAGTTTCTGTTTGTCTGCGAATATTTTGAACTCTCCATCATGTTTGAATGCTAGTTTAGCTGGATAGAGTATTCTTGGTTGGAAATTTTTTTCCTTTAGTACCTTGACTATATCATACCACTGTCTTCTTGCCTCCATGGTTTCAGAAGAGAAATCAGCACTTAATCTAATTGAGCTTCCCTTGTATGTGATGGTTTTCTTTTCTCTTGCTGCTTTTAGGATTTTCTCTTTGTCTTGAGCATTGGATAATTTGACAAGTATATGTCTTGGGATGGGCCTGTTGGGGTTTATGACTTGTGGAGTGCGCTGTGCTTCTTGGATATGTACATCTGTCTCTTTCAGTAGATTTGGGAAGTTTTCAGCCATTATTTCCTGCAACACTCTTTCTGACCCCTTTCCCTTCTCTTCACCTTCTGTAATGCCTATAATACGTATGTTTGAGCGTTTTGCATTGTCATTCAGGTCCCTAAATCCTAATTGGATTTTTTCTATCTTCTTATTGACCCCTTCTACTATCTGTTTGATTTCTGATGTACTGTCTTCCACATCACTAATTCTCTGCTCTGTCTCTTCTAGTCTGCTGATATTTGCTGCAAGTGTATTTTTGATTTCTTGAACTGTGGTGTTCATTCCCATCATATCTGTTATGTTTTTGCGTATGTCTGCAATTTCCCCTCCAAGTGATGTCTTCATGTTGTTAACCTCTTTCATTACTGCATCAAATTTGTCGGTGATAAATGTTCTGAGATCTTTCATTGCTTGTGCCAAGTTTTGCTCCCCTTCGTGATTATTGGTTTGTTGATTGGATTCAGCCATGTTTTCCTGATTATTGGTTTGGTTTGTAGATTTTTGTTGCTTTCTG
Source organism: Dasypus novemcinctus (assembly GCF_030445035.2). NCBI lineage: Eukaryota > Metazoa > Chordata > Mammalia > Cingulata > Dasypodidae > Dasypus > Dasypus novemcinctus. The sequence goes on along the minus strand of NC_080704.1, from coordinate 69,218,667 downwards.
GTCATCTCTTTATTTTGACGAATTTAATCAGTTCCTTAGCTTCTTTGTCTGCTCTTGGAGGTTAATTAGTTGTTATTTTTGCACAGGTGTTATATCTTCTCTTTGTCACTTTTTTCTTCTTATTCTAGTTACTTGTTGTTGGTTAAGTTCACTTTAGAGGAAAGTATTAGTGTTGGGGAAAGGCAATTGTGTAAGCAAGGGAAAAGTGTAAAGTTGTATTGGTGATGTATGTTAATAAAGCAGGAATATGAGATCTGGAAGGATGGAGGTTAGATTCATGTAGATTGTATAGGGTTATAGCTGTAGGTAGAGTACCTTTTATGAAGTTGATGACTGAATTTGGGAGGAATATGGTATGAACTACACAGCTATTGTTTTCATGAGAGAGGGAAAAAGAAAAGAAAGGTAATAGTTTCAAGAGTGGATAATAGACAGAAAACAGAACAAAGGTATTAGAAATTAAGAGTTAGACACTTTGTGGATCAAAGAACGGTAGGTGGGGGGTGGAATATAGGAGAGACAGTAGATGATAGTGGATATCAAGATGCAGGGGAAGGGGGATAGTGTAGGTAGCCTAAATCAGTTCACACAGAAATGAGGCAGTGGAGGATGGGAAAACCCAGCAAATGTGAGGTGTTCCCTGTAGCACCTATTGTATACTTGAATTAAAGTAAAAATAAGTGGAAGATGAGGGACAAGAGGGAAAGAGAAAACCGAAAAAAAAAAAAAAACAAACTAATTATAATAAAGAAAAAAGAAAGGCAAGAAGAAAGGAAGAAAGAAATAGAGGATGGGCAAACGGTGGGGAACGGATAGGGAGAAGAGAGATACAGGTACACACGTGTCACAATTGCAACACTATCTAAAACAACAACTTCCCCCCGCTTTGCCCTAAAACCCCCCCGTCTGTCTGCCCAAATGGGTCTGCAAGCACCTCCCTTCCCACAAACCCCCAATAGGCCGCCCAGGGCCCACGAACTCCCCAGTACTGCAGATGCTCAAAAAAAAAAAAAAAAAAAAAAATTAAGTAAAATTAAAAAAAAAAAACAAAAAAAAAAAACAGAAACCCCTCCGCAGGCCCGGCTCCGCCCGCCGCGGAGGCTTGGACCGGCTCTGCCCGGCTCCTCACGCCGCCTTGGCCTGGCCTGGCTCCGCCCAGCTCTGCTCGCTACAGCGGCCCAGCCGGCTCCGGCATCCACCTCCCGCCACCGCAGCCTGGACCGGCCCTGCCCGGCTCCGTACCCGCCGCGGCCTGACCCGGGCCCGCCCGGCTCCAAACGCTACCGCGGCCCGCAGCCGGGGCCTGCACCGGCCCCGCCCGGCTCCAAGCGCTACCGCGGCCCGCAGCCGGGGCCTGCACCGGCCCCGCCCGGCTCCAAGCGCTACCGCGGCCCGCAGCCGGGGCCTGCACCGGCCCCGCCCGGCTCCAAGCGCTACCAGGGCCCGCAGGCAGGGCCTGCACCGGCCCCGCCCGGCTCCAAGCGCTACCGCGGCCCGCAGCCGGGGCCTGCACCCGCCCCGCCCGGCTCCAAGCGTTACCGCGGCCCGCAGCCGGGGCCTGCACCGGCCCCGCCCGGCTCCAAGCGCTACCGCGGCCCGCAGCCGGGGCCTGCACCGGCCCCGCCCGGCTCCAAGCGCTACCGCGGCCCTCAGCCGGGGCCTGCACCGGCCCCGCCCGGCTCCAAACGCTACCCCGGCCCGCAGCCGGGGCCTGCACCGGCCCCGCCCGGCTCCAAACGCTACCGCGGCCCGGCCCGGCCTGGCTCAGCCCCACCGAGCGGGGCTAGATGCCTTGTCTCCGCCTACCCAAGAAGGGAATCCTCTACAGGTAGCTGGGATCTCCGTGTATATTTCACAGACGAATCCTCTCTGTTACCTTCCCTCCAAATCGATGTCCAGACACCTCCGGACCAGCAAAAATCCCGAAACAATCCGGTCCCAAAGAGTCTCCAACGCCGCCCAGCCGATTCCCTGCAGAAGACTCTAACAGGGATGTTCACTCAGCCGCCATCTTGCCCCCTCTCCTAACTCTTTAAACCTACCTGAAAGAGCATGGTACATATGATTTTTCTGAGAACTAAGCATTGTGTGCAGAGATTTTGCAGCTATCGCCTTTCCTGCAGTTTTTGTGCTAACATCCCTATCTCTAAAACTAGCATTTATAATATAGGAAAGCATAACCGGGGGGATAGCAGCTAACTCTTTAAACCTAAATAAAAGAACATGGTACATATGATTTACTTCTGGGAACTAAGCATTGTGTGCAGAGATTTTGCAGCTATCTCTTTCCTACAGTTTTTGTGCTAACATGCCTATATGTAAAACTCGCCTTTACTATATATGAAAGCATAACCGGGGGTATAGCAGCTAACTCTTTTAACCTACTTTAAAGAGGATGGCACATCTGCTTTACTTTAGGGAACTAAGCATTGTGTGCAGAGATTTTGCAGCTATCTCATTTCCTTCAGTTTTTGTGCTAACATTCCTATCTCTAAAACTAGCATTTACTATACAGGAAAGCATTACCGGGGGTTTGGCAGATAACTCTTTAAACCTAAATGAAAGAACATGATATATATGATTTACTTCCGGAAACTAAGCATTGTGTTCAGAGATTTTACAGCTATCTCCTTTCCTTCAGTTTTTGTGCTAACATTCCTATCTCTAAAACTTGCATTTACTATATATTCAAGCATAACCGGAGGTATAGAATTTAACTATTTAAACCTAAATGAAAGAACATGGTACATATAATTTGCTTCTGGGAACTAAGCATTGTGTGCAGGGATTTTGAATCTATCTACTTTCCTTCAGTTTTTGTGCTAACATTCCTATCTCTAAAACTAGCATTTAAAATATAGGAAAGCATAACCGGTGGTATAGCAGCTAACTCTTTAAACCTAAATAAAAGAACATGGTACATATGATTTACTTCTGGGAACTAAGCATTGTGTGCAGAGATTTTGCAGCTATCTCCATTCTTTCAGTTTTTGTGCTATCATACGTATCTCTAAAACTTGCATTTACTATATATGAAAGCATAACCGGGGGTATAGCAGCTAACTCTTTAAGGCTACTTGAAAGAGGATGTCACATGTGCATTACCTTAGGGAACTAAGCATTGTGTGCAGAGATTTTGGGGCTCTCTCCTTTCCTTCAGTTTTTGTACTAACATGGCTATCTCTAACACTAGCATTTACCCTATATGAAAGCATAACCCGGGGTATAGCAGCTAACTCTTTAAACCTACCTGAAATAGCATGGTACATATGGTTTACTCCTGAGAACAAAGCATTGTGTGCAGAGATTTTGCACCTATCTTGTTTCCTTCAGTTTTTGTGCTAACATTCCTTTCTCTAAAACTAGCATTTCCCATATAGGAAAGGATAACCGGAAGTATAGCAGGTAACTCTTTAAACCTAAATGAGAGGACATAGTATATAATATTTACATCCGGGAACTAAGCATTGTGTGCAGAGATTTTGCAGCTATACCCTTTCCTTCAGTTTTTGTGCTAACATTCCTATCTCTAAAACTAGCATTTACTATAGAGGAAAGCATAAGAGGGGGTATAGCAGCTAACTCTTTAAACCTACTTGAAAGAGAATGGCACATGTACTTTACTTTATGTAACTAAGCATTGTTTGCAAGAGATTTTGCGGGTATCTCCTTTCCTTCAGTTTTTTTGCTAACATGCCTATCTATGAAGCTACCTTTTACTATATTTGAAAGCATAACGGGGAGTATAGCAGCTATCTCTTTAAACCTACCTGAAAGAGCATGGTACATATGATTTACTACTGGGAACTAAGCATTGTGTGCATAGATTTTGAAGCTATCTCCTTTCCTTCAGTTTTTGTAGTAACATTCCTATCTCTAAAACTAGCATTTACTATATATGAAAGCATAGCCACTGGTATAGGAGCTAACTCTTTAAACCTACTTGAAAGAGGATGGCACATGTGCTTTACTTTAGGGAACTAAGAATTGTTTGCAAGACATTTTGTGGATATCTCCTCTCCTTCAGTTTTTGTGCTAACATGCATACCACAAAAACTAGCATTTACTCTTTAGAATAGCATGTCCGGGAGTATAGCACCTAACTCTTTAAACCTACCAGAAAGAGTATGGTACATATGATTTACTTCTGGAAACTAAGCATTGTGTGCATAGATTTTGCAGCTATCTGCTTTCCTTCAGTTTTTGTGCTAACATTCCTATCTCTAAAATTACCATTTACTTTATATGAAAGCATAAGCACCAGTATAGCAGCTAACTCTTTAAACCTACTTGAAAGAGGATGACACATGTGCTTTACTTTAGGGAACTAAGCTTTGTGTGCAGGCATTTTGCGGCTATCTCCTCTCCTTCAGTTTTTGTGCTAACATGCCTATCTAAGAAACTAGCATTTACTATATATGAAAGCATAACAGCGGGTATAGCAGCTAACTATTTAAACCTACCTGAAAGAGCATGGTACATATGATTTACTTCTGGGAACTAAGCATTGTGCGCAGAGATTTTGCAGCTATCTCCTTTCCTTCAATTTTTGTGCTAACATTTCTACCTCCAAAACTAGCATTTACTATATATATATATAGCCAGGGGAATAGCAGGTAACTCTTTAAACCTACCTGAAAGAGCATGGTACATATGATATACTTCTGGGAACTAATCATTGTGCACAGAGATTTTACAGCTATCTCCTTTCTTTCAGTTTTTGTGCTAATATTCCTATCTCTAAAACTAGCATTTTCTATATATGAAACCATCACAGGGGGTACAGCAGCTAACTCTTTAAACCTACGTGAAAGAGCTTGGTACATATGATTGACTTCTGGGAACTAAGCATTGTGTGCAGAGATTTTGCAGCTATCTCCTTTCCTTCTTTTTTTTGTGCTAATGTTCCTATCTCTAAAACTAGCATTTACTATATATGAAAGAATAACCCGTGGTATAACAGCTAACTCTTTAAACTGACTTGAAAGAATTTGTCACATGTGCTTTACTTTAGGGAGATAAGGATTGTGTGCAGAGAATTTGCAGCTATCTCCTTTCCTTCAGTTTTGTGCTAACATTCCATCTCTAAAACAAGCATTTACTATATAGGAAAGCATAAGTGGGGGTATAGCAGCTAACTCTTTAAACCTACTTGAAAGAGGATGGCACATGTGCTTTACTTTAGGGAACTAAGCATTGTGTGCAGAGATTTTGCAGCTATCTCCTTTCCTTCAGTTTTTGCGGTAACATGCCTATCTATGAAACTAGCTTTTACTATATATGAAAGCATACCAGGGGGTATAGCAGGTAACTCTTTAAATCTACTTGAAAGAGCATGGTACATATGATTTACTTCTGGGAACTAAACATTGTGTGCAGAGTTTTTGCAGCTATCTCCTTTCCTTCAGGTTTTGTGCTAACATTCCTATCTCTAAAACTGGTTTTACTATATATGAAAGCATAGCTGGGGGTGTAGCAGCTAACTCTTTAAACCTACCTGAAAGAGCATGGTACATATGATTTACTTCTGGGAACTATGCATTCTGTTCAGAGATTTTGCGGCTATCTCCTTTCCTTCTTTGTTTGTGGTAACATTCCTATCTCAAAAACTAGAATTTACCATATATGAAAGAATAACTGGAGGTAAAGCAGCTAACTCTTTAAACCTTCTTGAAAGAGGATGGCAAATCTGCTTTACTTTAGGGAACTAAGCATTGTGTGGAGTGATTTTGTGGCTATCTCCTTTCCTTCAGTTACTGTGCTATCATGTCTATCTCTAAAGCTAGCATACTATATGTGAAAGCATAACAGGGGGTATAGCAGCTAACTCTTTAAACCTACTTGAAATATGATGGCACATGTGCTTTACTTTAGGGAACTAAGTATTGTGTGCAGAGATTTTGCGGCTATCTCCTTTCCTTCAGTTTTTGTACTAACGTGCATATCCCTAAAACTAGCATTTACTATAAAGGAAAGCATATCCGGGGCTATAGCAGCTAACTCTTCACACCTACCTGAAGGAGCATGGTACATACGATTTACTTCTCAGAACTACGCATTGTGTGCAGAGATTTTGCAGCTATCTCCTTTCCTTCAGTTTTTTTGCTAACATTCCTATCTCTAAAACTAGCTTTTACTGTATATGAAAGTATAACTGGGGTTAAAGCAGTTAACTCTTTAAACCTACTTGAAAGAGGATGGCACATATGCTTTACTTTAGGGAACTAAGCATTGTGTGCAGAGATTTTGCGGCTATCTCCTTTCCTTCACTTTTTGTGCTAACATGCTTATCTCTAAAACTAGTGTTTACTATATATGAAAGCATAAACGGGGGTATAGTAGCCAACTCTTTAAACCTACTTGAAAGCGTATGGCACATGTGCTTTAATTTAGGGAACTAAGCATTGTGTGCAGACATTTTGCAGCTATCTCCTTTCCTTCAGTTTTTGTGCTAACATTCCTATATCTAAAACTAGCATTTACTATATATGAAAGCATAACCGGGTGTATAGCAGCTAACTCTTTAAACCTACCTGAAAGAACATGGTACATATGATTTACTTCTCAGAACTAAGCATTATGTGCAGAGATTTTGCATCTATCTCCTTTCCTTCAGTTTTTGTGCTAACATTCCTATCTCCAAAACTAGCTTTTACTATATATATATATATTTTTTTTTTAAAAAAACTTTATAGATAGACCCATCAAATCTTACTCAACTTTAACCATAAAAATTCCTTTTTCACAAGCCTTCTGCTCTTTCTGTATTCATTCAGGTTTTGTCCCACATTTTTAAAAAATTATTTATTTATTTATTTTTTAAATTACATTATGAAAAATATGAGGTCCCATTCAAACCCACCCCCCCGCCCCCCACTCCCCCCACAGCAACACTCTCTCCCATCATCATGACACATCCATTGCACCTGGTAAGTTCATCTCTGAGCATCACTGCACCCCATAGTCAATGGTCCACATCATAACCCAGACTCTCTCATGTTCCATCCAGTGGGCCCTGGGGGGATCTATAATGTCCCGTAATTGTCCGTGAAGCACTATCCAGGACAACTCCACATCCCAAAAACGCCTCCACATCTCATCTCTTCCTCCCATTCCCCACACCCAGCGGCCACCATGGCTACCGTTCCCACACCCATTCCACATTTTCTCTGTGGACATTGGATTGGTTGTGTCCATTGCACATCTATGTCAAGTGAGGGCTTAGATTCCATATGGGTACTGGATGCACTCCTCCTGCTTCCAGTTGTAGACACTCTAGGCTCCATGTTGTGGTGGTTGATCTTCTTCAACTCCATGTTAGCTGAGTGGAGTAAGTCCAATAAATCAAAGTGTAGGAGCTGAAGTCTGCTTTTACTATATATTAAAGCATATCCGGGTGTATAGCAAGTAACTCTTTAAACCTACCTGAAAGAGCATGGTACATATGATTTACTTTGGGGAACTAAGCATTGAGTGCAGAGATTTTGCAGCTATCTCCTTTCCTTCAGTTTTTCGCTAACATTCCTATCTCTAAAACTAGCATTCACTGTATATGAAAGCATAACAGGGGTATAGCAGCTAACTCTTTAAACCTTCTTTAAAGAGGATGGCACATGTGCTTTACTTAGGGACCTAAGCATTTTGTGCAAAAATTTTATGGCTACCTCCTTGCCTTCAGTTTTTGTGCTAACATTCCTATCTCAAACTAGCATTTACTATATATGAAAGCATAAGCGGGCGTATAGCAGCTAAGTCTTTAAACCTACATGAAAGAGGATGGCATATGTGCTTTACCTTAGAGAACTAAGCATTTTTTGCAGAGATTTTGGGGCTAGCTCCTTTCCTTCAGTTTTTGTGCTTATATGCCTAGCTCTAATCCTAGCATTTACTATATATGAGAGCATAACCTGTGGTAAAGCAGCTAACTCTTTAAACCTACTTGAAAGAGCATGGCACATGGGCTTTACTTCTGGGAACTAAACATTGGGTGCAGAGATTTTGAACCTATCTCCTTTCCTGCAGTTATTGCGCTAACATTCCTATCTCTAAAACTAGCTTTTACTATATATGAAAGCATAACCGGAGGTAGAGCAGCTAAGACTTTAAACCTCCTTGAAAGTGGATGGCACATATGCTTTATTTTAGGGAACTAAGCATTGTGTGAAGAGATTTTGCGGCTATCTCCTTTCCTTCACTTTTTCTGCTATCATGCATATCTCTAAAACTAGCATTTATTCTATAGGAAACCATATCCGGGGATAGAGTAGCTAACTCTTTAAACCTACCTGAAAGAGCATGGTACATATGATTTACTTCTCGGAACTAATCATTTGTGCAGAAATTTTGCAGCTATCTCCTTTCCTTCAGGTTTTGCTAACATTCCTATCTTCAAAACTAGCATTTACGATATATGAAAGCATAACCGGGGTTATAGCAGCTAACTCTTTAAACCTACTTAAAAGAGGATGGCACATGTGCTTTATTTTAGGGAACTAACCATTGTGGGCAAAGATTTTGCGGCTATCTCCTATCCTTCATTTTTTGTGCTAACATGCCTACCTCTAAAGGTAGCGTTTAATGTATCTGAAAGCATAACCGGGGGTATAGCAGCTAACTCTTTAAACCTGCATGGAAGAGCATGGTACATATGATTTACTTCTGGGAACTAAGCATTGTGTGGAGAGATTTTGCAGCTTTCTCCTTTCCTTCAGTTTTTTGCTAACACTCCTATCACTAAAACTAGCATTTACGATATATGAAAGCATAACCGGGGGTATAGCAGCTAACTCTTTAAACCTACTTGAAAGTGGATGGCACATGTGCTTTACTTTAGGGAACTAAGCATTGGGGGCAGAAATTTTGTGGGTATCATCTTTCCTTCAGTTTTTGTGCTAACATGCCTATCTCTAAAACTAGCATTTATCTATATGAAAGCATATCCGGGGGTATAGCAGCTAACTCCTTAAACGTACCTGAAAGAGCATGGTACATATGATTTACTTCTGGGAACTAAGCATTGTGTGCAGAGATTTTGCAGCTATCTCCTTTCCTTCAGTTTTTTGCTAACATTCGTATCTCTAAAAGTAGAATTTACTATATATGAAAGCATAGCCGGGGTATAGCAGCTAATTCTTTAAACCTACCTGAAAGACCATGGTACATATGATTTACTTCTGGGAACTAAGCACTGTGTGCAGAGATTTTGCAGCTATCTCCTTTCCTTCAGTTTTTGTGCTAACATTTGTATCTCTAAAATTATCGTTTAATATATATGAAAGCATAACCGGGGTATAGCAGCTATCTCTTTAAACTTACTTGGAAGACGATGGCACATGTGGTTTACTTTAGGACACTAAGCATTGTGTGCAGACATTTTGCAGCTATCTCCTTTCCTTCAGCTTTTGTGCTAACATGCCTATCTCTAAAACTAGCATTTACTCTATTTGAAAGCATATTCTGGGGTAAGGCAGCTAACTCCTTAGACTTACATGTAAGAGCATGGTACATATGATTTACTTCGGAGAAGTAAGCATTCTGTGCAGAGATTTTGCTGCTATCGCTTTTCCTTCAGTTTTTTGCTAACATTCCTATCTCTCAAACTCGCATTTACTCTATATGAATGCATATCCGGGGGTAAAGCAGCTAACTCCTTAAATCTACCTGAAAGAGCATGGTACATATGATTTACTTTGGGGAACTAAGCATTGTGTGCAGAGATTTTGCTGCTAATCCTTTCCTTCAGTTTTTTGCTAACATTCCTATCTCTAAAACTATCAATTACCATATATGAAAGCATAACAGGGAGTATAGCAACTAACTCTTTAAACCGACTTGAAAGAGGATCTCACATGTGTTTTTCTTTAGGGAACTAAGTATTATGTCCAGAGATTTTGTGGCTATCTACTTTCCTTCAGTTATTATTCTAACATGCCTACCTCTAAAATTAGCATTTACTATATATGAAAGCATAACCGGGGGTATAGCAGCTAACTCTTTAAACCTACTTCAAAGAGGATGGTGCATGTCCTTTACTGTAGGGAACCAAGCATTGTGTGCAGAGATTTTGTGGCTATCTCCTTTCCTTTAATTTTTTCCTAACATTCCTGTCTCTAAAACTAGCATTTACTGTATATGAATGCATACCTGGGGGTATAGCAGCTAACTCTTTAAACGTACCTGAAAGAGCATGGTACATATATGCTTTACATCTGGGAACTAAGCACTCTGTGCAGAGATTTTGCGGCTATCTCCTTTCCTTCAGTTTTTGTGCTAATATTCCTATCTCTAAAACTAGCATTTACTATATATGAAAGCATAACCGGGGGTATAGCAGCTAACTCTTTAATCCTAATTGAAAGAGGATGGCACATGTGCTTTTTCTTAGGGAACTAAACACTGTGTGCAGAGAATTTGCAGCTATCTCCTTTCCTTCAGTTTTTGTGCTAACTTTGCTGTCTCTGAAACTAGCATTTATTATATATGAAAGCATAACTGGTGGTATAGCAGCTAACGCTTTAAAGCTACTTCAAACAGGATGGCACATGTGCTGTATATTAGGGAACTAAGCATTGTGCAGAGATTTTGCTGCTATCTCCTTTACTTCAGTTTCTGTGCTACCTTGGCCTACCTCTAAAACTAGTCTTCGTTCTTTAAGGAAGCATACCCTGGGGCTGTAGCAGTTTCCTCTTTAAACCTACTTGAATGAGCATGGCCAACCTGATTTACTTCTCTGAGCTAAGCAGGGTGTGCAGAGATTTTCCTGCCATGTGCTTTCCTTCACTTTTTGTGCCAGCTTTGCCTATCCCCAAAACTAACCCTTTTCCTAACCATTTGTATACCACTTTCCAAATCCTTACCACACTACCCTATATAAACCCATGATACCATGAAGCTGCAATTCACCCTTACCCAATGTTTTACCAGAGTTCTAGGCTGCCATTCCTTGTGTTTTACTTTGAAGAAATATGAAGGAAACACACCTCTTTGCTGTCTATTAGATTTTCGTCTCAGTCACAATGTCTGCATATATGGCAGAGATAACAGAATGAGGTGCAAGAATTGAACTTACTTTGCATATGAAAGGCAGTACCCCTTGACAGCAGTGTGTTTTCCCCTCCAAGCAATCAGGTCCTCTGCTGGATCCTCCTTCCCAGTGAAATGTAATGTGTTTTACCATTCTCATTTTGTACCACACTGGATTTTTGTCCTGCCCCCTCTGGGCTCTTATATACACCCACAATTTTCTCACTCTTCCCACTGACTGCCAGGTCTGAAACACTGGTGCCTTAGGTACACATTTGTTAAACAGCTAAGTCTTGTCCCCCACTTACACTGCTGCTTAAACAGAACCCTGATTTCACACAGAGAGAAAACTGTTCCTAGAGACAAAGGCTCACGCAAATGCTGACTCAATATCAGCTTGCTCTTTATTCCTAGGTGTATGACAGTGGTACATTTGCTTTACTTCTGCAAAGTGAGCAAGGTGTGCAGAGATTTCCCTCCTATCTGCTTTCATTCACTTTCAGTGCCGGGTCGGCCTATCCCTGAAAGTTAGCCTATCTCTATTCCCATGTATGACCTGGACAGTAGCAACTTCCTCCTTAAACCTAGTTAAAAGACCAAGGCACGTCTGCTTTATTTCTGTGAAGTAAGCAAGATGGGCAGAGATTTTCTGGCTATCTGAATTCATTCACTTGTAGTGCCTGCTGGGCCTATCCCTGAAACTAACCCATTCTCTATATGCAAGAAAGAACTGGGCCTGTTGCAGCTTACTCTTTATTTTTTTTAATTTTTTAAATTTTTTATATTTTTTTAATTAAAATTATTTATTTTTATGAATTACATTAAAAAAATACGAGGTCCCAATCAACCCCACCACCCCCACCCCCCACTCCCCCCACAGCAATACTCTCTCCCATCATCATGAGACATCCATTGCAACCAGTAAGTACATCTCTGAACATCACTGCACCCCGTAGTCAATGGTCCACATCATACCCCACACTCTCCCATGTTCCATCCAGTGGGCCCTGGGGGGGTCTACAATGTCCTGTAATTGTCCGTGAAGCACCACCCAGGACAACTCCACATCCCGAAAACGCCTCCACATCTCATCTCTTCCTCCCATTCCCCAAACCCAGCAGCCACCATGGCTACCCTTCCCACACCCATTCCACATTTTCTCTGTGGACATTGGATTGGTTGTGTCCATTGTACATCTATGTCAAGTGGGGGCTTAGATTCCACATGAATACTGGATGCACTCCTCCTGCTTTCAGTTGTAGACACTCTAGGCTCCGTGGTGTGGTGGTTGACCTTCTTCAACTCCATGTTAGCTGAGTGGGGTCAGTCCAATAAATCAAAGTGTAGGAGCTGAAGTCTGTTGAGGCTCTGGGCCTGGGTGTCTTATTATCAGTCCAGAGATTCAAATCCCCTAAATATATCTTAAACCCCAGCACCAACTACAATTCCAATAAAGTAGCATGCAAGTCTTGTGGGAAGAGATCCCCTCCGAGTTCAATTCCATCATGTAGAAACACCAGCTCCAAAGAAGGGCCATCTGCCATGGCAGTGAACCCCATCTGCCATGACTATAGAACCCGTGGGTCTCTTTATCCCTCAGAAGAACCAATACCTGAGGTTGTATCTACTTTATCTGTCTCTTAGACTCTGCTCAGTTGTGCATAAGGGCATTCCTTCTGACAACCTCCAGACTCTTTTTTAGAGACTCATAGCCTTATAATCTCATTTCTCCTCTCCATTTCCCCCTTATATTAGGTCAAACAGCATTTTGAAGTCATGTTATTATATATAGACAGGGATATTCTGCTGATCCGTATTGAACCTTTAATTCAAGGTCATTTTCTAGTTGCATCTTCAGCTGGTATGTGGTAGTGATCCCTCGGTGCCAGGGAGGCTCATCCCCGGGTGTCATGTCCCACGTTGGGGGGAATGCACTGCATCTACATGCTGAGTTTGGCTGTGAGAGTGCAGCTTACTCTTGAAAGTTACTTGAATGAGCATGGCACATGTGCTCTACTTCTCTGAACTAAGAAGGGCGTGCAGAGATTTTGCTGCTATCTGCTTTCCTTCAGGTTTTGTGCTACTTTGCCTATCTGTACAACTAGCCTTTATTCTATGTGCGAGCATAACCTGGGGCTGTAGCAGCTTACTCTTCAGACTTACTTGAATGAGCATGGCACTTGTGCTTTACTTCTGTGAACTAAGCAGGGCATGCAGAGATTTTGCTGCTATCTCCTTTACTTCAGTTTGTGTGCTACCTTGCCCTAAATCTTAAACTAACCTTTGTTCTCTATGCAAGCATAACCTGGGGCTGTACCAGCTTCCTCTTTAAACCTACTTGAATGAGCATGACCCATGTACTTTACTTCTGTGAGCTAAGCAGGGTGTGCAGAGATTTTCCTGCCACCTGCTTTCCTTCACGTTTTGTGCAGCTTTGCCTGTCCCCAAAACTAACCCTTTTCATAACCATTTCTATACCACTTTCCAAATCCTTACCACTCTACCTTATATAAACCCATCATAACATGAAGTTGCAATTCAACCTTAGCCCACTGTTTAACCAGAGTTCTAGGCTGCCGTTCCTTGTGTTTTACTTTGAAGCACTATGAAGGAAACACACCTCTTTGCTGTCTATGCAATTTTCCTCTCAGTCACAATGTCTGCATATATGGCTGAGATACCAGAATGAGATGCAAGAATTGAACTTACTTTCCATAGGAAATGCAGTACCCCTTGACAGCAGTGCATTTTCCCCTCCAAGCAATCAGGTCCTCTGCTGGATCCTCCTTCCCAGTGAAATGTAATGTGTTTTACCATTCTCATTTCGTACCACACTGGATTTTGAGTCTGCTGCCTCTGGGCTCTTATCTACACCCACAATTTTCTCACTCTTCCCACTGACTGCTAGGGCTGAAACACTAGTGTGTTAGGTACACATTTCGTAAACAGCTAAGTCTTGTCCCCCACTTACACTGCTGCTTAAACAGAACGCTGTTTCCACAAAGAGAGAAAACTGTTCCTAGAGACAAAGGCTCACGCAAACGCTGACTCAATATCAGCTTGCTCTTTATTCCTAGGTGTATGACGGTGGCACATCTGCTTTACTTCTGCAAAGTGAGCAAGGTGTGCAGAGATTTCCCTGCTATCTGCTTTCTTTCACTTTCAGTGCCGGATTGGCCTATCCCTAAAAGTAACCCTATCTCTATTCCCATGTATGACCTGGACAGTAGCAACTTACTCTTTAAACCTAGTTAAAAGATCAAGGCACGTCTGCTTTATTTCTGTGAAGTAAGCAAGATGGGCAGAGATTTTCTGGCTATCTGCTTTCATTCACTTGTAGTGCCTGCTGGGCTTATCCCTGAAACTAACGCATTCTCTATATGCAAGAAATAACTGGGCCTGTTGCAGTTTACTCTTGAAAGGTACTTGAATGAGCATGGCACATGTGCTCAACTTCTCTGAACTAAGCAGGGCGTGCAGAGATTTTGCTATCTGCTTTCCCTCAGGTTTTGCGCTAATTTGCCTATCTCTAAAACTAGCCTTTATTCTATGTGCAAGCATAACCTGGGGCTGTAGCAGCTTACTCTTCAGACCTACTTGAATGAGCATGGCAATTGTGCTTTACTTCTGTGAACTAAGCAGGGCGTGCACAAATTTTGCTGCTATCTCCTTTACTTCAGTTTCTGTGCTACCTTGGCCTATCTCTAAAACTAGCCTTTGTTCTATATGCAGGCATACCCTGGGGCTGTAGCAGCTTCCTCTTTAACCCTACTTGAATGAGCATGGCCCACGTGCTTTACTTCTGTGAGCTAAGCATGGTGTGCAGAGATTTTCCTGCCACCTGCTTTCCTTCACTTTTTGTGCCAGCCTTGCCTATCCCCAAAACTAACCCTTTTTGTAACCATTTGTATACCACTTTCCAAATCCTTACCACTCTACCCTATATAAACCCATCATAACATGAAGCTTCAATTCACCGTTAGCCCACTGTTTAAACTGAGTTCTAGGCTGACGTTTGTTGTGTTTTACTTTGAAGAAATATGAAGGAAACACACCTCTGCTGTCTGTGGGATTTTCCTCTCAGTCACAATGTCTGCATATATGTCTGAGATACCAGAATGAGATGTAAGAATTGAACTTACTTTCCATAGGATATGCAGTACCCCTTGACAGCAGTATGTTTTCCCCTCCAAGCAATCAGGCCCTTGGCTGAATCCTCCTTCTCAGTGAAATGTAATGTGTTTTACCATTCTCATTTCATACCACACGGGATTTTGGACCTGCTCCCTCTGGGCTCTTATCTACACCCACAATTTTCTCACTCTTCCCACTGACTGCTAGGGCTGAAACACTGGTGCGTTAGGTCGACATTTGTTAAACAGCTAAGTCTTGTCCCCCACTTACACTGCTACTTAAACAGAATGCTGATTTCACACAGAGAGAAAACTGTTCCTAGAGACAAAGGCTCACGCAAACGCTGACTCAATATCAGCTTGCTCTTTATTCCTAGGTGTATGACGGTGGCACATCTGCTTTACTTCTGCAAAGTAAGCAAGGTGTGCAGAGATTTCCCTGCTATCTGCTTTCATTCACTTTCAGTGCCGGCTTGGCCTATCCCTGAAAGTAAGCCTATCTCTATTCCCATGTATGACCTGGACAGTGGCAACTTACTCCTTAAACCTGGTTAAAAGACCAGGGCATGCATGTTTTATTTCTGTGAAGTAAGCAAGATGGGCAAAGATTTTCTGGCTATCTGCATTCATTCACTTGTAGTGCGTGCTGGGCCTATCCCTGAAACTAACCCATTCTATACATGCAAGAAAGAACTGGGCCTGTTGCAGCTTACTCTTGAGTGCTACTTGAATGAGCATGGCACTTGTGCACTACTCTGAACTAAGCACAATGTGTTGAGATTTTGCGGCTATCTCCTTTCCTTCAGTTTTTGTGCTAACATGCCTATCTCTAAAACTAGGATTTACTATATATGAAAGCATAACCGGGGATATAGCAGCTAACTCTTTAAACCTACTTGAAAGAGAATGGCAAATGTACTTTACTTTAGGGAACAAAGCATTGTGTGCAGAGATTTTGCAGCTATCTCCTTTCCTTCAGTTTTTGTGCTAACTTTCCTATCTCTAAAACTAGCATTTATTATATATGAAGGCACAACCGGGGGTATAGCAGATAACTCTTTAAACCTACTTGAAAGGGGATGGCACATGTGCTTTTCTTTAGGGAACTAAGCATTGTGTGCAGAGATTTTGCACCTGTCTCCTTTCCTTCAGTTTTTGTGCTAACATTCCTATCTCTAAAACTAGCATTTACTATATATGGAAGCATAACCAGCGGTATAGCAGCTCTTTTTTTAAAATTATTTATTTATTTTCAAAATAGCATTCAAAAGATATGAGGTCCCATTGAACCCCACCGCCCCCTATTCCCCCCACAGCAACACTCTCTCCCATCATCGTGACACATCTACTGCACCTGGTATGTACATCTCTGAGCATCACTGCACCCCATAGTCAATGGTCCACATCATAGCCCACACTCTCCCATGTTCCATCCAGTGGGCCCTGGGGTGATCTACAATGTCCTGTAATTGTCCGTGAAGCACCACCCAGGACAACTCCACGTCCCGAAAATGCCTCCACATCTCATCTCTTCCTCCCATTCCCCAAACCCAGCAGCCACCATGGCTACCCTTCCCACACCCATTCCACATTTTCTCTGTGGACATTGGATTGGTTGTGTCCATTGCACATCTGTCAAGTGGGGGCTTAGATTCCACATGGATACTGGATGCACTCCTCCTGCTTTCAGTTGTAGACACTCTACGCTCCATGGTGTAGTGGTTGACCTTCTTCAACTCCATGTTAGCTGAGTGGGGTAAGTACAATAAATCAAAGTGTAGGAGCTGAAGTCTGTTGAGGCTCTGGGCCTGGGTGTCATATTATCAGTCCAGAGATTCAAATCCCCTAAATATATCTTAAACCCCAGCACCAACTACAATTCCAATAAAGTAGCATGCAAATCTTGTGAGAAGAGATCCCCTCTGAGTGCAATTCCATCATGCAGAAACACCAGCTCCAAAGAAGGGCCATCTTCCATGGCAGTGAACTCCATGTTCCATGACCATAGAACCCGTGGGTGTCTTTATCCCTCAAAAGAACCAATACCTGGGGTTGTATCTACTTTATCTGTCTCTCAGACTCTGCTCAGTTGTGCATAAGGGCATTCCTTCTGACAACCTCCAGACTCTTTTTTAGAGACTCATAGCCTTACAATCTCATTTCTCCTTTCCATTTCCCCTTTACATTAGGTCAAACAGCATTTTGAAGTCATGTTATTATATGTAGACAGGGATATTCTGCTGATCCGTATTGAACCTTTAATTCAAGGTCATTTTCTAGTTGCATCTTCAGCTGGTATGTGGTAGTGATCCCTCGGTGCCAGGGAGGCTCATCCCCGGGTGTCATGTCCCACCCTGGGGGGAATGCACTGCATCAACATGCTGAGTTTGGCTGTGAGAGTCGCCACATTTGAGTAACATGAAGGCTGTCAGGAGGAAACTCCCAGGCACAGTTCTACTCTAGGCCTTGTTCTTATTGCAGGTGTATAGGCTCAAAAGCATAGCCATTAGTATCAGGAGCCCACTGTTGGGCCCTCCTTCCTTCTTGGTTCTTGCTGTTGCACCTGGGGGACTGCTGCTGTTCCCCCAGTGGCCATGACAATGACCCCCTGGCCAGGGGCCCAGTACCCCCCCAGCTGTTGTTTTTAATTGTTTCCACTATGAGTATATCTAGACATTACTATATACCCTGGGCATATGCCCTGTATAACTCCCTGTCAACCATATATATCCTGTCAATAACATCCTATATCAGTATTCCTTCGCTGCCATTGTTGAACCACTCTGTGATCCAAAACTTCCTGTAAAGTGAATCCCAACATAATGTCAGCTTCACAAGGTTCTTAGATCACTGAAATTCGTATATACAATATACAGTACTTCCCCAGATCCACCATAAAACCTTTCCCTTCCACAGCGATAATGTTTTAGCTTATTCATACCATATTTCCTGCAACTGATGTACAGATTCTGAGACAATAGCTTTCAAACAAGTTGACATCTGTGCTTACTATGTGGTCCATACTTTAGGTTGTACAGTTTTCTAAATTTTTTAGTTATCCTATGTTTTGCCTTATGGTTTACATTATTAGTCTGTCGTCCCCTATATGTTTTGGTGTAATATTAAATGTTTTATATTCATCCTCGTGTACTCTCACAATACTCCTCTCTTGCCCCCATATTTACCTTGGTTCCATACATTCCACATCCATTTTCCCCTCCCCTTGGGGCCCACAACACCAGCCAATCTCCATTTCCCAAGAAGCCATGTCCAGAGATACTTGCAGCAGTATTCAGGACCTGACTTTCTCAACTGCCCTAATGCCCTGGGAGCCATCCTTTCTCACGAGAGATACAGTTCTCTCTATTTGATGGCATTAGTCCTTCCCAGGATGTGGGTCCACCCCAACTCTCACTTCTTGGGTCTCTTCCCAATGGTACAAGCCACCTTGGCAGCATGAGCCTTCAACTATTCCCCTGGAGTCCGTCCCGCATCAGACCATACCCACTGAGCCTCCTAAACAGGTAACCCTCCTACTTATACTTTGATATGATTTTCTCAATATTTTGTTCTCAACCAACACCTGACACTCTCCCATGTTCGTATGTCTTTCCTTCAGTTTTTGTGCTAACATGCTTATCTCTGTAACTAGCATTTAATCTACATGAAAGCATATCCGGGGGTACAGCAGCTAACTCTTTAACCTACCTGAAAGAGCATGGTAGATATGATTTACTTCTGGGAACTAAGCATTGTGTGCAGAGATTTTGCAGCTATCTCCTTTCCTTCAGTTTTTGTGCTAACATTACTATCTCTAAAACTAGCATTTACTATATATGAAAGCAAAATTGGGGGTATAGCAGCTAACTCTTTAAACCTACTTGAAAGAGAATGGCAAATGTACTTTACTTTAGGGAACAAAGCATTGTGTGCAGAGATTTTGCAGCTATCTCCTTTCCTTCAGTTTTTGTGCTAACTTTCCTATCTCTAAAACTAGCATTTATTATATATGAAGGCACAACCGGGGGTATAGCAGCTAACTCTTTAAACCTACTTGAAAGGGGATGGCACATGTGCTTTTCTTTAGGGAACTAAGCATTGTGTGCAGAGATTTTGCAGCTATCTCCCTTCCTTCAGCTTTTGTGCTAACATTCGTATCTCTAAAACTAGCATTTACTATATATGAAAGCATAACCGGTGGTATAGCAGCTAACTCTTTAAACCTACTTGAAAGAGGATAGCACATGTGCTTTACATTAGGGAACTAAGCATTGTGTGCAGAGATTTTGTGGCTATCTCCTTTCCTTCAGTTTTTGTGCTAACATGCCTATCTCTAAAACTAGCATTTACTCTATATGAAAGCATATTCAGGGGTATAGCAGCTAACTCTTTAAACCTACCTGAAAGAGCATGGTACATATGATTTACTTCTGGGAACTAAGCATTGTGTGCAGAGATTTTGCAGCTATCTCCTTTCCTTCAGTTTTTGTGCTAACATTACTATCTCTAAAACTAGCAGTTACTATATATGAAAGCAAAATTGGGGGTATAGCAGCTAACTCTTTAAACCTACTTGAAGGAGGATGGCACATGTGCTTTACTTTAGGGAACTAAGCATTGTGTGCAGAGATTTTATGGCTATCTCCTTTCCTTCAGTTTTTGTGCTAACATGCCTATCTCTAAAACTAGCATTTTCTCTATATGAAAGCATATCCGGGGGTATAGGAGCTAACTGTTTAAACCTACCTGAAAGAACATGGTACATATGATTTACTTCTGGGAACTAAGGATTGTGTGCAGACATTTTGCTACTATCTCCTTTACTTCAGTTTCTGTGGTACCTTGGCCTACCTCTAAAACTAGTCTTTGTTCTATATGCAAGCATTCCCTGGGGCTGTAGCAGCTTCCTCTTTAAACCTACTTGAATTAACATGGCCCACCTGCTTTACCTCTGTGAGCTAAGCTGGGTGTGCAGAGATTTTCCTGCCACCTGATTTCTTCAATTTCTGTTCCAGCTTTGCCTATCCCCAAAACTAACCCTTTTAGTAACCATTTGTATACCACTTTCCAAATCCTTGCCACTCTAGCCTATATAAACCCATCATAACATGAAGCTGCAATTCACCCTTAACCCACTGTTTAACCAGAGTTCCAGGCTCCCGTTTCTTGTGTTTTTCTTTGAAGAACTATGAAGGAAACACACCTCTTTGCTGTCTATGGGATTTTCCTCTCAGTCACAGTGTCTGCATATATGGCTGAGATACCAGAATGAGGTGCAAGAATTGAACTTACTTTCCATAGGAAATGCAGTACCCCTTGACAGCAGTGCATTTTCCCCTCCAAGCAATCAGGCTCTCTGCTGGATCCTCCTTCCCAGTGAAATGATATGTGTTTTACCATTCTCATTTCGTACCACACCAGATTTTGGGCTTGCTACCTCTGGGCTCTTATCTACACCCACAATTTTCTCACTCTTCCCACTGACCGCTAGGGCTGAAACACTGGTGCGTTAGGTCGACATTTGGTAAATAGCTAAGTCTTGTCCCCCACTTACACTGCTGCTTAAATGAGGTGCAGAGGTGCCCAAAGATGTACTTACCAAATCCAATGGATGTGTCAGGATGATGGGAACGAGTGTTGTTGGGGGGGGGGAGAGGGGGGGTGGGGGGGTGGGGTTGAATGGGACCTCACATATATATTTTTAATGTAATATTATTACAAAGTCAATAAAAAATAAAAAAATTTAAAAAAAAATTAAAAAAAAAAAAAAAACAAAAAAAAACAGAACCCTGACGTCACACAGAGAGAAAACTGTTCCTAGAGACAAAGGCTCACGCAAACGCTGACTCAATATCAGCTTGCTCTTTATTCCTAGGTGTATGACGGTGGCACATCTGCTTTACTTCTGCAAAGTGAGAAAGGTGTGCAGAGATTTCCCTGCTGTCTGCTTTCATTCACTTTCAGGGCCAGCTTGGCCTATCCCTGAATGTAAGCCTATCTCTATTCCCATGTATGACCTGGACTGTAACAACTTACTCCTTAAACCTAGTTAAAAGACCAAGGCACGTCTGCTTTATTTCTGTGAAGTAAGCAAGATGGGCAGAGATTTTCTGGCTATCTGCTTTCATTCACTTGTAGTGCCTGCTGGGCCTATCCCTGAAACTAACCCATTCTCTATATGCAAAAAAGAACTGGGCCTGTTGCAGCTTACTCTTGAAAGCTACTTGAATGAGCATGGCACATGTGCTCAACTTCTCTGAACTAAGAAGGGCATGCAGAGATTTTCCTGCTATCTGCTTTCCTTCAGGTTTTGTCCTACTTTGCCTATCTCTAAAACTAGCCTTTATTCTATGTGCGAGCATAACCTGGGGCTGTAACAGCTTACTCTTCAGACCTACTTGAATGAGCATGGCACTTGTGCTTTACTTCTGTGAACTAAGCAGGGCGTGCAGAGATTTTGCTGCTATCTCCTTTACTTCAGTTGTGTGCTACCTTGGCCTACCTCTAAAACTAGCCTTTGTTCTATATGCAAGCATACCCTGGGGCTGTAGCAGCTTCCTCTTTAAACCTACTTGAATGAGCATGGCCCATGTGCTTTACTTCTGTGAGCTAAGCAGGTTGTGCAGAGATTTTCCTGCCATGTGCTTTCCTTCACTTTTTGTGCCAGATTTGCCTATCCCCAAAACTAACCCTTTTTGTAACCATTTCTATACCACTTTCCAAATCCTTACCACTCTACCCTATATAAACCCATCATAACATGAAGCTGCAATTCACCCTTAGCCCACTGTTTAACCAGAGTTCTAGGCTGCCGTTCCTTGTGTTTTACTTTGAAGAACTGTGAAGGAAACACACCTCGTTTCTGTCTATGGGATTTTCCTCTCAGTCACAATGTCTGCATATATGGCTGAGATACTGATGTGGCTATGGGTGGAAGGATCTTTGTCTCCTCCAAAGATAATCTAAGCTGTTTGACTTGTGGGTGTGGAAAGGTAAGAGTCTGCAGTCCTGCCCTTAGGGACAATGGCAACGGCTCCAGTCCCAGGAAACAGTTTAACAAGGAAGGGCTATAAACTTTAAGTATTTAGGGGAAAAAAAAACCCAAATATGCTAAAAGCTTATCTAGAATATCTGGAGTCCATGTTAAAGGCTTACCTAAGATGTGGAAGATATATATGCTAATTGAAGCCTATTCAGAACTGAAAAAAGGGACCATTTGGCCTTTCCTCTCTGTATAAAAGACATTTGAAAATCTTGTTCAGAGCTCAGGATTCAAACAGAAAGCTCCAGATTCTGGCTGGCCATCAATAAACCATTTTTCCTTCTCAAAATCATTCCTGAGTCCTGGCCTCTCTATACTCAAATAATTGAACTTCTCTCAAATTCTACAACATTTTTGGTGACCTAGATGGGACAACAAACGAAGGCCAGAGAAGGTAGCATTTTGCTGCCCCTTCGAAATGCCTGAGAAAGCCGGGAGGACTTGGGTGAACCCCAAATCTGGGCACTCCTGGATTAAATTTAATCCAGAAAATATGTGGGCTCCACCAGAATCTTCCCGACAAAAATCAAGGGCAATGGAAGGTCTGAAGAGAAAGATTCTGGTAACGAAAAAGAACTCCAAACATGGAAGAAGGTAAGACTCCATGGGTGAGCAGTCTGGAAAACCCTAGCTTTAATTGCTAGGAAGGGGAGGCTGATCACCTCCCGAGAGAACCCTAGTAGCCCCAGAAGGTTGGGGGGAAGCCGTTCTCTCTAGGCTTGGGAAAAGGAGAAAAACCGGGGAAAAGCCCTGGTGTTTTGGGTTTGTCTAACTGCATGTTAGAATCTGGTACTGGTCTTATATCCACTAAAGGAGTAGAGTCTCGATTTTAATAGGAAGGGCTATTTATAGGTTTGAGTCCTAATGTCCTGGAGAAAAACCAGGAAAATCCCTGGTGTTTTGGGTTTGTCTAACTGCATGTTAGAATCTGGTACTAGTCTTATATCCACTAAAGGAGTGGAGGCTTGATTTTAATAGGAAGGGTTGTTTATAGGTTCAAGTCCTAACGTCCTGAAAATTGGTCTGCATTAAAATAAACAAACAAACAAAGTTTGTTACAGAAAAATGGATCGGCTTTTCTAGTGGAGCTTGGTCTGGGTGTAAAGTTAAACAGTGGAAAACTCTAGATGAAATCTTTTGTTATGGTGCTAATTTGTGAATGAATTCGCTTTATACCAAATGTTAAGTGTTCTGAGGTTTGTGATGGTTGTGGGGGCAGCCATGGTGAAAATAAATATATAAACTTGTGGGTCAGATTAGTGACCTTTGTGCTTCTGTCTGTGTCAGCTCAATGCTAGTGTTGGAGTTGTGTCCTTATGTAAAGTAGAATTACAGCTGAGCTGGAGCCCTCCCTTGCCATTGGCAAGGGGGTGAAATGATTCTGGGACAAAAACTGAGGAGTCTGGATGTTTGCGGAGTCTAGATGTTTGTGCATGCTCTGCTGTCTTGTCGCTGGTCTGGCCCTTTGCTGGGGCTTGGAGGCCATCTGTGTCCGCACCACGCACTCAAGTTTCTTGGGGAAGTCCCAGTCAGGGTGGCTGGGTCCCCGGGATAGTTGCCAAGTTTGAGTAGGTTCTGTCTGCCCATTTTGGCTGAAAGCTGGAAAGGGGGGAGTGGCTTGCCCCTTTCCAGTGAGTCCACACTTCTATTCATAAGCCGCATTCCTGTTTGTTGTGCACCCGACTGCCGGGAAAGGGTGGAAGTGAAGGGGGTGTAAAGCAGAATCAGAATAAATGCAGTAAAGTTCCCTCCTTAGGGTGTCAAAGCCAAAATACCTTTGCATTCTGCCCAGGTTCTTAGAAGGTATTGTAGTAACTTCAAGTAAGAGAATGTGTTCTGTGAAGGTAAAATGTGCCTTGAAGATATAAATAATTATAAAGGTTTTACAAACCATTGTTTAAATTAAGGTATTTAAATGGCAAATTGCCAAAAGTCATTATTAAACAAAAACTGAATTGATAAAAATAATAAAAAAAGTAATTTTATAAAAAATTTATTTGGCAGCCAGCCTCCCCTGCCAACTTGCTTCCAAAGAAACTGTTTCTGGTATTACATGCAAAGTATTTAAAGTGAAGAAAAGTTCATTATTTTAACAAGCTTTTTAGTATTAATGGCAATTATATGTTGTAAGAAGTTTCCCTGGTAACTTAGTATGTGAGATATATGGAATGTGTTTTTATTGTTAAGGAAACAGAAGATGACTTTGTCATTAAAATCATTTATAAATGCATTTATATTATAAAACAGTGGAAAGGTAATAACTGAAATTATAGCTGGGTGAATTTAGCCTGAAATTATTATTTAAGTGTAAACTCTAAACTTTACCTTTCCTTAGTTTATGGTTACTTCAAGCCTAAACTCACCCCTTGCCTTTGCCTATGGTTATTTCATAATAGCTTCTGCCCCTATAGGCCAGAGAAGAGCTGGGACATCACTGTCTCCTGTCCTGGTATTAGTAACCCTTTCTCTCATGAATTCAAGTGTAAACTAAATAAATTGCTGCCTGATGGAATAAGGTTAAATGACCACTGGAATTTTATTATCTCCAAAATCAAAAGAGGGGTGGAGGGGGAGAAGTCTCCTGCCTGGACAGTCAGTGTCCCTAAGAGTGGCAATTCATGAAAGAAACGTCTGTCTCCCTGAGTCTTCAAATAGCCTCAGTAAATATATAAGATTAATCTTGTTGTTTATCCAAAATTCTGCTAATTTCAAAGTAAAATATAAAGTTCTAAAACAAAATGGTGCTAAAGCATTGAGAACATTTTGGTTATTACAATCCATTAAGAAAGAAGGAAAATTCTTGTGGTAAACTGCATAGTCATAGTGCAAATTAAGGAAAGTTTCAGGAGTCTTTGAAATGTTTGCAGTCACACTTGTTTTGTAAAGATTAGAAGTTGAAAGTAATTAAAGTTATGTTTTTGTCTCAAACTACTTATATCTGCCTATTTGCTCAAATTGTTGAGGTTAAATATGCAGTTATATAAGTAATATGTATTTCTGAACCCCTAATTAATTAAGCTAAACAGTATATAAAATAATGCAAATTATAAGTAATATCAATGAGTTGTTTGTGTCTAACTCTTTGTGTCTGCCCATTTAAAAAAAATGCTCAGTGTATGTCTTCATACATCAGGATAATATCAAATCAACAAATAAAAATTCTTAAAAGAGCTCTATTCAATTTGTTAAAAATTAAATATGCAGTTATATTTGTAAATATTCTTAAAGCCCAAATTAAACTAAGCAGGATGAAAAAGTCATAGAAATCTGATTATAGAAACAATTGGGAAAGGGCCTCCTCTTTGCAAGAGCTTTAAAGGCAAGATTATGTGTGGCAGATTAAACCTATCTACTAGGCTAGGGAATTAAGAATCAGTTTGCCCTGTAATTTCCCAGTTTAAACCTTTTGTCAGCCATAAAATAAAAAAAAATTTAAAAAAAGATTAGGTTAATTTTCACGTGAGGAAAAAATTGTTGATTGGTGTAACCTGGCGGCCTGGTGCCTCAGTCTCCCACTCCCGGGTTGGACAGCAGTGGAGGAGACCAGTTTAGGCCAGTCCTATGGGCAGTGGAAGGATGCCCAAGAAGGACTAAGTCGATGCCATTTCAGCACTAAATTCTATTCCTTATTTGACAAAGAGGAGCAGGTAAAAACTAAAATGGTTGGATTGTGATAGAGGAAGCAGTTAAATCACAAACTTTTGCATGGGAAAGGTAAATCTCTGATAAGATGTAACTTCTGAAGTATCCAATCTATGGAAAAACAGAGGAAGAGCTTGCATGCTAGGCTTAGGAGTATAAATTGTGTCATTTTTCTTGGTTCGGGGCACCAGCCATATCTGGCTCTGTGCACCTTCTTGCAAGATTGAGAATAAATTCTTCTCCACAATCTGGTGAGCCTTATTTTCATTCAGAAGATTTCTTTCCAACAAAATAAAGGTAATTAGTGGCTCTATTAACAAATTTCAGTAAGTAAAGGAAAGTCCATAAAAACTATGGAGAGATCATTCCTGGGTTATGATTAAGAAAAAAAAATTAAATAATTGTGTAATGTGTTTTAAAACCTGGTAGTCATTATGCTTTTAATTATTAATTTTCATAACTTAAACAAAGAATAGAAGTGTTTAGCTTCCTGTAAGGGAAAAAGAGAACATTCCTTGCATAAACTATTATGGTTCAATTTTATTTAACTTGAGTGTAATCTCCCATAGTTAATTTATAAACTAAATGAACACTATATGTACAAAATCTTTACAGTAATGAAAATTGTAAGTTCACATTGGTGAAATTAGGCTAAAGGAAAAAGATTGTAGATATGCTCTCTTAAATAAAGAGTAAATTTCTTTCATTGGTAAGTGTAATTTAGTAAGTTTATTTAAACATGAGGTGGCTAGTCAATGTGGTTATAGTCAATTATAAAGAGTTTGTAAAACATCTTCCAAACTGAAAATGTTGAAATAGTTCTAGTTGTAGAAGTCATTGTTAACTAAAAAAACTTAGATTGGTATTGGTAGCAGAAATAACTTCGTGATAATAAAACCTGTCTGAAGGCCACTGCAAAGTACACATTTAAGTAAATGGTAATAAAAAGTTGTCTTGATTCTGTTGGAAATATTCTGTTTTCATTTTAACAATGACAAATAATATTTTTCCTCTATTACTAAAGTAAAGTACCTACTGTTATCTTCATAGTAAAATCATGTAAGTAAACAGTCATTTGATATATGTGTTGCATTAAGTTGTTTAAAATATATATAAAAACAAGGAATAAACTTTAAACATTGTCAAACTCTTGTGCATTCAAACCAGGCCTTGAATACATTACAGGTGGCCTCTCCATGTGAGTTATTGGCTAGGCTGGTCACTGACCCCTCAATTAAAATATGTGCTATATCAGTCTCTGGTTATGCTCCTGAAGTCGATGGAAACTATAGTGCAGTTTCAAGCTCCTGCAGCAGCCAATAATGACTTGGTACAGCCAAGTGTACAATGGATAGTGCCTCCAGACTGGCACTGTTCCATGGTGCCAGAGAGCACTATGCACCAGGCTAGTAGAATACTGGAAAATCTCTCTAAGATGAAGGATGCTGCAACTTGCTCACCGCGTTGAAGAACATGCTAAGTGGAGCCATGATACCAGGATACTGTAAGTGAAACTTAAACACAATTGGCATTATGGCCTGCTCTCATGGAGAGATAACATGTAAGGTATTACAAACCTGAAACTCAAAACTAATAATTGCAACTCTGAATCCTTATGCATTAAGTAATACATTAGTTAATATTAAGTGCTGTACTTTTATCCTGTACTAAATATATGCCTAATAATTGTAATGTTATCTTTTCTATTTTGGATCAAGTGCAGAAGTATATTAGACATGTTAAATTCCTGGTAAAATCATTTTCTAAACAGTTAAAAACATGTCTATAGAATAAGGTGGCAGTCTCAGCCAGTCTCAGTCAACTTCTAGATTCTACTGTACTCTGCTGCGTAGCAAAGGTGAGGCTTGCTTGCTGATGTTGAGTCACCTATTGAACAAGTCAAAATTGCTAGAAATTGTACAATTAAAACCAAGGTGTAAAAAAATCCTTTATTCTGTAGTTCTAATCACTCCACAGGTGAAAACCAAGAGAATTTCCAACTTAGTGTTCTAATCCTGAGTGAAGCCAGTTGCCCAAGGAGTGCCAGTTGACCAGGAGCATCTGACAGAGCAAATGAGTGCCAGTCATTGAACAGTTTGGAATGTGTCTTCAGACAAAGCTAAGTGTCTGTTGCAATTTTTCTCTAAAGATAAATAACTTAAAAAAAAAGAATATATATGCTGTTCCCACCAGCTTTTAAGAAGGAGTGCCATCTTTATACGCACCTAACCTTGTCTACCTCTGTAATCCAATGTCCTCTTTTAAAAATGGGTATTCCAAATTTTAAATTGTTTGTTTCTTTCAGAGTGAACATCTTATTAACCATATGAAAACTTCATCCAACTTCGTACAGAATGCCAGATCCATCTTCCTCCAGTTAAAATAAATTAATAAGAGTTTTACACCTTATTAGGCAATGACTACAGCCCATGGCCAGCAGGAAGCAGTTACAGAAAAGAGATCATCTCCCTTCAGCACCCCTTTTAAATTAAAGCTGTAAACTGTTTAAGAGTAAAATAAAAGTAAAAGATGGATCTGGAACCTGACTGGAAATCCACGTGAGTGCCAGTGGCAGCAGAAACTGCAGGAGGCCCCTGCCCAAGATTCTGCTGTCCAGAATGAAAAGTTCTAAACTTCTAAAAACAGTCCTGGATGCTGTACTAAAGACTGATAAATAATCAATCAAAACAACAAACAGCCATCCACCTCATAGCTCCAACAATAATTATGCCAAAGCTTAGAAAGTTAAAATTTGGCAAAAGGGGGGAATGATGTGGGCTATGGGTGGAAGGCTCTTTGTCTCTTCTGGAGATAACCTAAGCTGTTTGACTTGTGGGTGTGGAACGGTAAGAGGCTGCAGTCCTGCTCTTAGGGACAATGGCAATGGCTCCAGTCCCAGGAAACAGTTTAACAATGCAAGGGCTATAAACTTTAAGTATTTAGGGGAAATGCAAAAACCAAATATGCTAAAAGCTTATCTAGTATATCTGCAGTCCATGCTAAAAGCTTACCTAAGATGTGGAAGATATATATGCTAATTGAAGCCTATTGAGAACTGAAACAAAGGGACCATTTGGTCTTTCCTCTCTGTATAAAAGACGTTTGAAAATCTTGTTCAGGGCTCGGGATTCAAACAGAAAGCTCCCGAGTCCGGCCAGCCATCAATAAACCATTTTTCCTTCTCAAAATCATTCCTGAGTCCTGGCCTCTCTATACTCAAATAATTGAACTTCTCTCAAATTCTACAACAATAACAGAATGAGGTGCAACCACCACAACATGGAGCCTAGAGTGCCTACAACTGAAATCGAGAGGATTGCATCCAGTATTCATGAGGAATCTGAGCCTCCTCTTGACATAGAGGTGCAATGGACACAACCAATCCAATGTCCACAGAGAAAAGGTGGCATTGGAGTGGGAAAAGTGGACATGGTAGCTAATGGGTATGGGGAATGGCAGGAAGAGACGAGATGTGGAGGCATCTTAGGGACTTGGAGCTGCCCTGGATGGTGCTTCAGGGGCAATCACCAGACATTGTAAATCCTCACAGGGCCCACTGGATGGAATGGGGGAGAGTATGGGCCATGATGTGGACCATTGACCATGAGGTGCAGAGGTGCCCAGAGATGTACTTACCAAATGCAATGGATGTGTCATGATGATGGGAATGAGTGTTGCTGGGGAGGGAGGGAGTGGTGGCGTGCGGGTGGTGGGGTTGAAGGGGTCCTCATATATTTTTTTAATGTATTATTTTTACAAAATTAATTAAAGAAAAAAAAAGAATTGAACTTATTTTCCATAGGAAATGCAGTACCCCTTGACAGCAGTGCGTTTTCCCCTCCAAGCAATCAGGTCCTCTGCTGGATCCTCCTTCCCAGTGAAATGTAATGTGTTTTACCATTCTCATTTCGTACCACACGGGATTTTAGGCCTTTTCCCTCTGTGCTCTTATCTACGCCCACAATTTTCTCACTCTTCCCACTGACCGTTAGGGCTGAAACACTGGTGCGTTAGGTACACATTTGGTAAACAGCTAAGCCTTGTCCCCACTTACACTGCTACTTAAACAGAACCCTGATTTCACACAGAGAGAAAACTGTTCCTAGAGACAAAGGCTCACGCAAATGCTGACTCAATATCAGCTTGCTCTTTATTCCTAGGTGTATGACGGTGGCACATCTGCTTTACTTCTGCAACGTAAGCAAGGTGTGCAGAGATTTCCCTGCTATCTGCTTTCATTCACTTTCAGTGCCGGCTTGGCCTATCCCTGAAAGTAAGCCTATCTCTATTCCCATGTATGACCTGGACAGTAGCAACTTACTCCTTAAACCTAGTTAAAAGACCAGGGCATGTCTGCTTTATTTCTGTGAAGTAAGCAAGATGGGCAGAGATTTTCTGGCTATCTGCTTTCATTCACTTGTAGTGCCTGCTGGGCCTATCACTGAAACTAACCCATTCTCTATATGCATGAAAGAACTGAGCCTGTTGCAGCTTACTCTTGAAAGCTACATGAATGAGCATGGCACATGTGCTCTACTTCTCTGAACTAAGCAGGGCGTGCAGAGATTTTGCTGCTATCTCCTTTACTTCAGTTTGTGTGCTACCTTGGCCTACCTCTAAAACTAGCCTTTGTTCTATATGCAAGCATACCCTGGGGCTGTAGCAGCTTCCTCTTTAAACCTACTTGAATGAGCATGGCCCATGTGCTTTACTTCTGTGAGCTAAGCAGGGTGTGCAGAGATTTCTCTGCCACCTGCTTTCCTTCAATTTTTGTGCCAGCTTTTCCTATCCCCAAAACTAACCCTTTTCATAGCCATTTGTATACCACTTTCCAAATCCTTACCAATCTCCACTATATGAACCCATCATAACATGAAGCTGTAATTCACCCTTAGACCACTGTTTCAAGTGAGTTCAAGGCTGCCGTTCCTTGTGTTTTACTTTGAAGAACTATGAAGGAAACACACCTCTTTGCTGTCTATGGGATTTTCCTTTCAGTCACAATGTCTGCATATATGGCTGAGATACCAGAATGAGATGCAAAATGGAACTTACTTCCATAGGAAATGCAGTACCCCTTGACAGCAGTGCGTTTTCCCCTCCAAGCAATCAGGCCCTCTGCTGGATCCTCCTTCCCAGTGAAATGTAATGTGTTTTACCATTCTCATTTCGTACCACACAGGATTTTGGGCCTGCTCCCTCTGGGCTCTTATCCACACCCACGATTTTCCAACTCTTCCCACTGACCACTAGGGCTGAAACACTGGTGTGTTAGGTACACATTTGGTAAACAGCTAAGCCTTGTCCCCCACATACACTGCTACTTAAAAAGAATGCTGATTACACACAGAGTGAAAAGCATTCCTAGAGACGAAGGTTCACACAAATGCTGACTCAATATCAGCGTGCTCTTTATTCCTAGGTGTATGACGGTGGCACATCTGCTTTACTTCTGCAAAGAAAGCAAGGTGTGCAGAGATTTCTCTGCTATCTGCTTTCATTCACTTTCAGTGCCAGCTTGGCCTATCCCAGAAAGTAAGACTATCTCTATTCCCATATATGACCTGGACAGTAGCAACTTACTCCTTATGTTGCAGAATTTGAGAGAAGTTCAATTATTTGAGTATAGAGAGGCCAGGACTCAGGAATGATTTTGAGAAGGAAAAATGGTTTATTGATGGCTGGCCGGACTCGGGAGCTTTCTGTTTGAATCCCGAGCCCTGAACAAGATTTTCAAACGTCTTTTATACAGAGAGGAAAGACCAAATGGTCCCTTTGTTTCAGTTCTCAATAGGCTTCAATTAGCATATATATCTTCCACATCTTAGGTAAGCTTTTAGCATGGACTGCAGATATACTAGATAAGCTTTTAGCATATTTGGTTTTTGCATTTCCCCTAAATACTTAAAGTTTATAGCCCTTGCATTGTTAAACTGTTTCCTGGGACTGGAGCCATTGCCATTGTCCCTAAGAGCAGGACTGCAGCCTCTTACCGTTCCACACCCACAAGTCAAACAGCTTAGGTTATCTCCAGAAGAGACAAAGAGCCTTCCACCCATAGCCCACATCATTCCCCCCTTTTGCCAAATTTTAACTTTCTAAGCTTTGGCATAATTATTGTTGGAGCTATGAGGTGGATGGCTGTTTGTTGTTTTGATTGATTATTTATCAGTCTTTAGTACAGCATCCAGGACTGTTTTTAGAAGTTTAGAACTTTTCATTCTGGACAGCAGAATCTTGGGCAGGGGCCTCCTGCAGTTTCTGCTGCCACTGGCACTCACGTGGATTTCCAGTCAGGTTCCAGATCCATCTTTTACTTTTATTTTACTCTTAAACAGTTTACAGCTTTAATTTAAAAGGGGTGCTGAAGGGAGATGATCTCTTTTCTGTAACTGCTTCCTGCTGGCCATGGGCTGTAGTCATTGCCTAATAAGGTGTAAAACTCTTATTAATTTATTTTAACTGGAGGAAGATGGATCTGGCATTCTGTACGAAGTTGGATGAAGTTTTCATATGGTTAATAAGATGTTCACTCTGAAAGAAACAAACAATTTAAAATTTGGAATACCCATTTTTAAAAGAGGACATTGGATTACAGAGGTAGACAAGGTTAGGTGCGTATAAAGATGGCACTCCTTCTTAAAAGCTGGTGGGAACAGCATATATATTCTTTTTTTTTAAGTTATTTATCTTTAGAGAAAAATTGCAACAGACACTTAGCTTTGTCTGAAGACACATTCCAAACTGTTCAATGACTGGCACTCATTTGCTCTGTCAGATGCTCCTGGTCAACTGGCACTCCTTGGGCAACTGGCTTCACTCAGGATTAGAACACTAAGTTGGAAATTCTCTTGGTTTTCACCTGTGGAGTGATTAGAACTACAGAATAAAGGATTTTTTTACACCTTGGTTTTAATTGTACAATTTCTAGCAATTTTGACTTGTTCAATAGGTGACTCAACATCAGCAAGCAAGCCTCACCTTTGCTACGCAGCAGAGTACAGTAGAATCTAGAAGTTGACTGAGACTGGCTGAGACTGCCACCTTATTCTATAGACATGTTTTTAACTGTTTAGAAAATGATTTTACCAGGAATTTAACATGTCTAATATACTTCTGCACTTGATCCAAAATAGAAAAGATAACATTACAATTATTAGGCATATATTTAGTACAGGATAAAAGTACAGCACTTAATATTAACTAATGTATTACTTAATGCATAAGGATTCAGAGTTGCAATTATTAGTTTTGAGTTTCAGGTTTGTAATACCTTACATGTTATCTCTCCATGAGAGCAGGCCATAATGCCAATTGTGTTTAAGTTTCACTTACAGTATCCTGGTATCATGGCTCCACTTAGCATGTTCTTCAACGCGGTGAGCAAGTTGCAGCATCCTTCATCTTAGAGAGATTTTCCAGTATTCTACTAGCCTGGTGCATAGTGCTCTCTGGCACCATGGAACAGTGCCAGTCTGGAGGCACTATCCATTGTACACTTGGCTGTACCAAGTCATTATTGGCTGCTGCAGGAGCTTGAAACTGCACTATAGTTTCCATCGACTTCAGGAGCATAACCAGAGACTGATATAGCACATATTTTAATTGAGGGGTCAGTGACCAGCCTAGCCAATAACTCACATGGAGAGGCCACCTGTAATGTATTCAAGGCCTGGTTTGAATGCACAAGAGTTTGACAATGTTTAAAGTTTATTCCTTGTTTTTATATATATTTTAAACAACTTAATGCAACACATATATCAAATGACTGTTTACTTACATGATTTTACTATGAAGATAACAGTAGGTACTTTACTTTAGTAATAGAGGAAAAATATTATTTGTCATTGTTAAAATGAAAACAGAATATTTCCAACAGAATCAAGACAACTTTTTATTACCATTTACTTAAATGTGTACTTTGCAGTGGCCTTCAGACAGGTTTTATTATCACGAAGTTATTTCTGCTACCAATACCAATCTAAGTTTTTTTAGTTAACAATGACTTCTACAACTAGAACTATTTCAACATTTTCAGTTTGGAAGATGTTTTACAAACTCTTTATAATTGACTATAACCACATTGACTAGCCACCTCATGTTTAAATAAACTTACTAAATTACACTTACCAATGAAAGAAATTTACTCTTTATTTAAGAGAGCATATCTACAATCTTTTTCCTTTAGCCTAATTTCACCAATGTGAACTTACAATTTTCATTACTGTAAAGATTTTGTACATATAGTGTTCATTTAGTTTATAAATTAACTATGGGAGATTACACTCAAGTTAAATAAAATTGAACCATAATAGTTTATGCAAGGAATGTTCTCTTTTTCCCTTACAGGAAGCTAAACACTTCTATTCTTTGTTTAAATTATGAAAATTAATAATTAAAAGCATAATGACTACCAGGTTTTAAAACACATTACACAATTATTTAATTTTTTTTTTCTTAATCATAACCCAGGAAAGATCTCTCCATAGTTTTTATGGACTTTCCTTTACTTACTGAAATTTGTTAATAGAGCCACTAATTACCTTTATTTTGTTGGAAAGAAATCTTCTGAATGAAAATAAGGCTCACCAGATTGTGGAGAAGAATTTATTCTCAATCTTGCAAGAAGGTGCACAGAGCCAGATATGGCTGGTGCCCCAAACCAAGAAAAATGACACAATTTATACTCCTAAGCCTAGCATGCAAGCTCTTCCTCTGTTTTTCCATAGATTGGATACTTCAGAAGTTACAACTTATCTGAGATCTAACCTTCTCACGCAAAAGTTTGTGATTTAACTGCTTCCTCTATCACATTCTAACCATTTTAGTTTTTACTTGCTCCCCTTTTTCGAATAAGGAATAGAATTTAGTGCTGAAATGGCATTGACTTAGTCCTTCTTCGGCATTCTTCCACTGCCCATAGGACTGGCCTAAACTGGTTTCCTCCACTGCTGTCCAACCCGGGAGTGGGAGACTGAGGCAGCAGGCCGCCAGGTTACACCAATCAACAATTTTTTCCTTACGTGAAAATTAACCTAATCTTTGTTTTTTAAAATTTTATTTTATGGCTGACAAAAGGTTTAAACTGGGAAATTACAGGGCAAACTGATTCTTAATTCCCTAGCCTAGTAGATAGGTTTAATCTGCCACACCTACTCTTGCCATTAAAGCTCTTGCAAAGAGGAGAAGAGGAGGCCCTTTCCCAATTGTTTTTATAATCAGATTTCTATGACTTTTTCATCCTGCTTAGTTTAATTTGGGCTTTAAGAATATTTACAAATATAACTGTATATTTAATTTTTAACAATTTGAATAGACCTCTTTTAAGAATTTTTATTTGTTAATTTGATATTATGCTGATGTATGAAGACATACACTGAGCATTTTCTTAAAAATAGGCTGACACAAAGAGCTAGACACAAACACAACTCATTGATATTATTTATAATTTGCATTATTTTATATACTGTTAAGCTTAATTAATTAGGGGTTTAGAAATATATATTACTTATATAACTGCATATTTAACCTCAACAATTTGAGCAAATAGGCAGATATAAATAGTTTGAGACAAAAACATAACTTTAATTACTTTAAACTTCTAATCTTTACAAAACAAGTGTGACTGCAAACATTTCAAAGACTCCTGAAACTTACCTTAATTTGCACTATGACTATGCAGTTTACCACAAGAATTATCCTTCTTACTTAATGGATTGTAATAACCAAAATGTTTTCAATGCTTTAGCACCATTTTGTTTTAGAACTTTATATTTTACTTTGGAATTAGCAGATTTTTGGATAAACAACAAGATTAATCTTATATATTTACTGAGGCTATTTGAAGACTCAGGGAGACAGACGTTTCTTTCATGAATTGCCACTCTTAGGGACACTGACCGTCCAGGCAGGAGACTTCTCCCCCTCCACCCCTCTTTTGATTTTGGAGATAATAAAATTCCAGTGGTCATTTAACCTTATTCCATCAGGCAGCAATTTATTTAGTTTACACTTGAATTCATGAGAGAAAGGGTTACTAATACCAGGACAGGAGACAGTGATGTCCCAGCTCTTCTCTGGCCTATAGGGGCAGAAGCTATTATGAAATAACCATAGGTAAAGGCAAGGGGTGAGTTTAGGCTTGAAGTAACCATAAACTAAGGAAAGGTAAAGTTTAGAGTTTACACTTAAATAATAATTTCAGGCTAAATTCACCCAGCTATAATTTCAGTTATTACTTTTCCACTGTTTTATAATATAAATGCATTTATAAATGATTTTAATGACAAAGTCATCTTCTGTTTCCTTAACAATAAAAACACATTCCATATATCTCACATACTAAGTTACCAGGGAAACTTCTTACAACATATAATTGCCATTAATACTAAAAAGCTTGTTAAAATAATGAACTTCTTTTCACTTTAAATACTTTGCATGTAATACTAGAAACAGTTTCTTTGGAAGCAAGTTGGCAGGGGAGGCTGGCTGCCAAATAAATTTTTTATAAAATTACTTTTTATTATTATTATTATCAATTCAGTTTTTGTTTAATAATGACTTTCTGCAATTTGCCATTTAAATACCTTAATTTAAACAATGGTTTGTAAAACCTTTATAATTATTTATATCTTCAAGGCACATTTTACCTTCACAGAACACATTCTCTTACTTGAAGTTACTACAATACCTTCTAAGAACCTGGGCAGAATGCAAAGGTATTTTGGCTTTGACACCCTAAGGAGGGAACTTTACTGCATTTATTCTGATTCTGCTTTACACCCCCTTCACTTCCCCCCCCTTCCAGGCAGTCGGGTGCACAACAAACAGGAATGCGGCTTATGAATAGAAGGGTGGACTCACTGGAAAGGGGCAAGCCACTCCCCCCTTTCCAGCTTTCAGCCAAAATGGGCATACAGAACCTACTCAAATTTGGCAACTCTCCCGGGGACCCAGCCACCCTGACTGGGACATCCCCAACAAACTTGGGTGCGTGGTGCGGACACAGATGGCCTCCAAGCCCCAGCAAAGGGCCAGACCAGAGACAAGACAGCAGAGCATGCACAAACATCTAGACTCCACAAACATCCAGACTCCTCAGCTTTTGCCCCAGAATCATTTCACCCCCTTGTCAATGTCAAGGGAGGGCTTCAGCTCAGCTCTAATTCTTCTTTACATAAGGACACAACTCTAACACTAGCATTGAGCTGACACAGACAGAAGCACAAAGGTCACTAATTTGACTCACAAGTTTATATATTTATTTTCACCATGGCTGCCCCCACAGCCATCACAAACTTCAGAACACTTAACATTTGGTATAAAGTGAATTTATTCACAAATTAACACCATAACAAAAGATTTCAGCTAGACTTTTCCACTGTTTAACTTTACACCCAGACCAAGCTCCACTAGAAAAGCCAATCCATTTTCCTGTAACCAAGTTTGTTTGTTTGTTTAATCCAGACCAATTTCCAGGACATTAGGACTTGAATCTATAAACAGCCCTTCCTATTAAAATCGAGACTCCACTCCTTTAGTGGATATAAGACCAGTACCAGATTCTAACATGCAGTTAGACAAACCCAAAACACTAGGGCTTTTCCCCAGTTTTTCTCCTTTTCTGAAGCCTAGAGAGAACGGCTTCCCCCCAACATTCTGGGGCTACTAGGGTTTTCTCGGGAGGTGATCAGCCTCCCCTTCCTAGCAATTAAAGCTAGGGCCTTCCAGACTGTGCTCACCCGGGGAGTCTTACCTTCTTCCATGTTCAGAGTTCTTTTTCATTCCCAGCATCTTTCTCTTCAGACTTTCCATTGCCCTCGATTTTTGTCAGGAAGATTCTGGTGGAGCCCACATCTTTTCTGAATTAAATTTAATCCAGGGGTGCCCAGATTTGGGGTTCACCTGAGTCCTCCCGGCTTCCTTGGGCTTTTGGAAGGGGCAGCAAAATGCTACCATCTCTGGCCTTCATTTGTTGTCCCATCTGGGTCGCCAAAAATGTTGTAGAATTTGAGAGAAGTTCAATTATTTGAGTATAGAGAGGCCAGGACTCAGGAATGATTTTGAGAAGGAAAAATGGTTTATTGATGGCTGGCCAGACTCGGGAGCTTTCTGTTTGAATCCCGAGCCCTGAACAAGATTTTCAAACGTCTTTTATACAGAGAGGAAAGGCCAAATGGTCCCTTTCTTTCAATTCTCAATAGGCTTCAATTAGCATACATATCTTCCACAACTTAGGTAAGCTTTTAGCATGGACTCCAGATATTCTAGATAAGCTTTTAGCATATTTGGTTTTTGCATTTCCCCTAAATACTAAAAGTTTATAGCCCTTGCAATGTTAAACTCTTTCCTGGGACTGGAGCCATTGCTATTGTCCCTAAGGGCAGGACTGCAGCCACTTAGCATTCCACACGCACAAATCAAACTGCTTAAGTTATCTCTGAAGAGACAAAGAGCCTTCCACCCATAGCCCACATCACTCCACTCACACTGCTACTTAAACAGAATGCTGATTTCACACAGAGAGAAAAGCGTTCCTAGAGACAAAGGCTCACGCAAATGCTGACTCAATATCAGCTTGCTCTTTATTCCTAGGTGTATGATGGTGGCACATCTGCTTTACTTCTGCACAGTAAGCAAGGTGTGCAGAGATTTCCTTGCTATCTGCTTTCATTCACTTTCAGTGCTGCCTTGGCCTATCCTTGAAAGTAAGCCTATCTCTGTTCCCATGTATGACCTGGACAGTAGCAACTTACTCCTTAAACCTAGTTAAAAGACCAGGGCACGTCTGCTTTATTTCTGTGAAGTAAGCAAGATGGGCAGAGATTTTCTGGCTATCTGCTTTCATTCACTTGTAGTGCCTGCTGGGCCTATCCCTGAAACTAACCCATTCTCTATATGCAAGAAAGACCTGGGCCTGTTGCAGCTTACTCTTGAGCGCTACTTGAATGGGCATGGCATACGTGCTCTACTTCTCTGAACTAAGCAGGGCATGCAGAGATTTTGCTGCTATCTGCTTTCCTTCAGGTTTTTGCTACTTTGCCTATCTCTAAAACTAGGCTTTATTCTATGTGCAAGCATAACCTGGGGCTGTAGCAGCTTACTCTTGAAAGCTACTTGAATGAGCATGGCCCACCTGCTTTACTTCTGTGAGCTAAGCAGGGTGTGCAGAGATTTTCCTGCCACCTGCTTTCCTTCACTTTTTGTGCCAGCTTTCCCTATCCCCAAAACTAACCCTTTTCATAACCATTTGTATACCACTTTCCAAATCCTTACCACTCTCCCCTATATAAACCCATCATAACATGAAGCTGCAATTCACCCTTAGTTCACTGTTTAACCAGAGTTCTAGGCTGCCGTTCCTTGTGTTTTACTTTGAAGAACTATGAAGGAAACACACCTCTTTGCTGTCTATGGGATTTTCCTCTCAGTCACAATGTCTGCATATATGGCTGAGATACCAGAATGAGGTTCAAGAATTGAACTTACTTTCCATAGGAAATGCAGTACCTCTTGACAGCAGTGTGTTTTCCCCTCCAAGCAATCAGGCCCTCTGCTGGATCCTCCTTCCCAGTGAAATGTAATGTGTTTTACCATTCTCATTTCGTACCACACGGGATTTTGGGCCTGCTCCCTCTGGGC
This sequence comes from Dasypus novemcinctus, assembly GCF_030445035.2. NCBI lineage: Eukaryota > Metazoa > Chordata > Mammalia > Cingulata > Dasypodidae > Dasypus > Dasypus novemcinctus. The sequence continues at coordinate 69,179,187 of NC_080704.1, read as the reverse complement.
TCTTATCTACACCCACAGTTTTCTCATTCTTCCCACTAACCGCTAGGGCTGAAACACTGGTGCGTTTGGTACACATTTGGTAAACAGCTAAGGCTTGTCCCCCACTTACACTGCTACTTAAACAGAACACTGATTTCACACAGAGAGAAAACTGTTCCTAGAGACAAAGGCTCACGCAAACGCTGACTCAATATCAGCTTGCTCTTTATTCCTAGGTGTATGACGGTGGCACATCTGCTTTACTTCTGCAACGTAAGCAAGGTGTGCAGAGATTTCCCTGCTATCTGCTTTCATTCACTTTCAGTGCCGGCTTGGCCTATCCCTGAAAGTAAGCCTATCTCTGTTCCCATGTATGACCTGGACAGTAGCAACTTACTCCTTAAACCTAGTTAAAAGACCAGGGCATGTCTGCTTTATTTCTGTGAAGTAAGCAAGATGGGCAGAGATTTTCTGGCTATCTGCTTTCATTCACTTGTAGTTGGTGTTGGGGTTTAAGATATATGTAGGGGATTTGAATCTCTGCACTGACAATATGATACCGAGGCCCCAAGCCTCAACAGACTTCAGCTCCTACACTCTGATTTAGTGGACTTACCCCACTCAGCTATCATGGAGTTGAAGAATGTCAACCACCACACCATAGAGCCTAGAGTGCCTACAACTGAAAGCAGGAGGATTGCATCCAGTATCCTTGTGGAATCTAACCCCCTCTTGACATAGATGTGGAATGGATACCACCAAGCCAAGGTCCACAGGAAGGAGGAATACAGTAAGGATTAGAGTGGCTTAATGATATTCTATTCATGATCTATTGTCGTTTATAATCGTGAAAATATGGCATTGGTGTCGAAAAAGTGGCCATGGTCGCTGCTGTGTGTGGGGAATGAGAGTAAGAGATGAGATGTGGAGGCATTTTCGGGACTTGGAGTTGTCCTGGGTGGTCCTGCAGGGACAATTGCCGGACATTGTATGTCCTCCCATGGCCCACTGGATGGAAGGTGGTAGAGTGTGGGCTATGGTGTGGACCACAGGACACGGGGTGCAGTGATGTCCAGAGATGTATTCACCAGATGCAATGGATGTGTCATGATGATGGGGGTTGGTGTTACTGTGGCGGGAGTGGTGGGGTGCGGGCGCTGGGGGTGAAAGGGTACGTCATATTTTTTTAATGTAATATTTTTTTTAAATGAATAAATAAAATAAAATTAAAAAAATAAAAAAATAAAAAGCTCTGAGACAATGCAAAGGTCAACTACCCCAATGGTGGGTGACAGAAGGTCAGCCTAAGGCCTGGATCCTCAGGGCACCCTGGGCTGCTCTATGAGCTCCATTTCACTCTACAAGGACTGTAAGAATCAATAGTTCTTGACCTCTTCTGGACATGGAAGGCACCCAACAAGCACAGGATGTGGATGGGGAGGGGAAGGGCTGACCGGGAGCAGAGGTGGGCTCTTCATTTCCTGGACTTTTTGGGGCACTGGGACATGGTTCTGGTGGATTTCCAGCTAAAAGCTTGAGGAGGTGGCCACATGCGTGTGAGGAGAAAGAGCTGCATTCCCACTGCTGAGCTCAGGGCCACGCTGGTGCAGGACACTGGAGTGGGAGTGCTGATACCACTGGACACAAAATTAGGAGCCAGACAGCTGGACAGATGGTCAGCTTTGATTGGGGGCCTTCCCTGGGATGCATCCAAAACCCCGCCCTTCTAACACTGCACACTGCTAAGTTCTTGGTCCATCATGGTACCCAGTTGACCCTGACTGCCTTAGAGATCATGCAGTATCACCCCTTTTCACAGAGGAGCAAAAAGGCCCAGGGATGGGGTGACTCTCCCAGTCATATGGTTTGTTGGGTGTGGAGCTTGGATCCCAGCACTAAACTGCCAAGCTCCCTAAGCCCATGATAAGCCTGAGGCTTTCCTGAGCTTCAGACAGCCTGCCCTTGCCAGCCCTGGGTGGGGAACTGACTCTCTGCTGAGAGGAATTTGGGTGGAGCCCCGATGCCCGATGCCAGGAGGATCTCTGCTTTCCATCCCACACCTTCCAGTCCCGCCCCTGAACTCATGACGATACTTGCTCATCACCCTCTTTTGTCAAAATTGATCATCATTCCCTGGAAGACATAGAGTGTACCTCCATCAAAAGAGGGTCCACAGCCATTGCTTTGCACGTTGCCCCTGAGCCCTTTTTGTGTGGCATGACTGAAGGTCAGACCAGGAATATACTCAGGCAGGCTTGTGGGAGCAAGAAGTGGCAACCACGAGTGAAGCCCCAGAGCATATCCAGCCCAGCCATGGATGACAGTGGAGAGATGCCCCATGGACCACCCTGCACTTATACTTCTGTGAGAAGGCCATGGTTCCCCAGCTCTCATGAGACACAGCGAGTGTACCCACTGCTGAGCACTCAGGACATGGGGCAGCCTCTCCTTCCAAACCTCAGGGTCCCTTTCCCAGGCTGCCACGGACCCCAGGCTCACTTACATCCAGAAACTCAGGCATGGCAGAGTTCACCATCAAAAATTGAGTGAAGAATGTCCTCAGCCATGGAACAGTGCTTTGGATGCCCTATGGCATTGGATGGATGGAGTTGAGCACAGGTACTCAGGTGCCCCCAAGACCCTGCCCTGAATACCTCACCATCTCAAACTCCTGTGACCACCCAGTGCAACCTGGGACACATGCAGGCACTCAGCTCTCACTCCTAAGTAAACCTCCCAGCCTCAAAATCTCCTAAGTAAACCTCCCAGCCTCAAAATCCCCTAAACTCCCTTGCAGTCACCTCCCAGCACCAGCTTTTCTTCAATCACAAGTTTATCCTCCACCCCACCCAGTCCACACTGCTACATTTCTTCCAGGCTCTTGCACTGACTTGCTGCCACCAGTCACTGAGGATTCCCAGGGCTCATGTCCCTAATGGTTCCAGGGAGTGTACATTTAAGTTAGGCTCCCTAGGGTCAGAGGCCCAGTTAGGATGAGTTTGAGGATGGCCCCATCCTGATTTGGAGACCACTGCTCCCTGACCTTGAGCATTAGCCACACTCAACCTCCCCTGCTGTTGCTTCTTCTTCTGGGATATTTTGGGGTTCATATCCAAGGTGGAAAACTCAGGAGTCCCCTCCTGCCAGGACTGAGCAGATTGAGGTCACTGAGGACCTCCACCCTTCCCATTGTCCCTGGGTTCTTGGATGCCTGGACAAGTGGGCAGGTGGAAATCTGCTGCCACCACATGCCTGAGGTGTCTTGGGGACCTTGTGCAAGAAGTCTGGACTCCCTGAGTCAGTTTGTACATCTCTGACATGAGGACAAGGATCTGACCCCTTATTGGGAGTCCAGAGTCCACAGTGGTGTAAGCTAGTTGCACAGATGCTCTGGCCATCCTGCTTTCCCACTTGGAGTCACTGGAATGCTCAACCACATTCCTTTTCTCCCTTGAACCCCACCACCTTGCCAAAATGGTGGCAAAACTGGACAGTCATGCTACCATTCTGTGGGAAGACACACAGGCCAAAATAAGAATTCAATTGGGGGTGTTGGAGGACAGGCTGCACCCTCTGGGTGGAGGCCTCATCTTCATTGACACCTCCCCAGAGCCCACCACAACTAACCGGAGACTTGTTCTCCCAACCTCTAAGTGTGCATGTGTGAGGTCTCATGTCATCCCAGCAATGGAGCTTGAGGATGGGGGTGTCCTTGGAAGCCTAGTTGAGCAGATCCTGCCTGCTCAGCCTACAGGAGTGGACAACCCAAAGGCTGCCAAATTCCGTACCAAAGGTGTCCCCTCCCTGGGGATATTCTGTGTGCAGATACACCCCAACCTGAGGTGTCATGGCTGTGACCACATGTCCCTGAAGGACTGGGCATTCAATTTTTCTTCATCTTTTATGTGGAAACTTCTACTTTCAGTCAGGAGAGACCTGCTGTGGTTTCCTGTCTCCCAAACACTTCTCAGAGTCTTCTGACACATACCATTGGTAATGAGGTGCAGTTCTGAGATGCCCATGTGGATGGAGACTTTTCATCCTGCCAGTTCATCATCTCCTGGAACATTCCAACCACCTCTACCATATCTGAGAACCATGGCCTTTGGCCCTACAACTGCCCCCTCACCTGCTCATGAATGAAACAAGTTCCTCTTCATCTTCATCCATAATGGACCAGACAGTATGTTTCCAAAGAAACTCCCAGGTGAAAACTAACAAGCCCACCTCCTAATCCCTGAACCTCACCAGCTTCCATTTTGCCTGGATGATCAATTCACTGCCCCGTGAGGAGATATTCTCATTTCAGAAATTTTCAGATGGCATCTGAAATAGGCAGAAACTGTCTCCGGGGGAGGGCAAGAAAGGAGGAGAAAGGTGGGGGTGTGTGGGAGGTTCTAGGAGCCTATCCACTTTGCTGTTGCTGCCTGGGACCAGGACTGCCTGGTGGGTGTTGCTGAAAACGGGCAGCTCTGAGCACTGCAGTGCATCATGGGCTTGGGTGCTGAGCTCTCACGTGGGAACAGCGGAGACCTCTACTCCTATTTCATGAGCAACTGGTATTAACACGTAGATTTCAACTGGACAGGGTGTGTTGCTGAAAAGCACACATTGGACATGTTCCCATTATCTCAAATCTGTGACTGAGCAGGACCAGTATTTAGGAAGAACAGCTGACCTCAGGTCATGTGGAGAACCTGGAGCCACAGCCCACCCAGCCCCTCCTCTGGGGCCACTGCCTCCCAGGCTCCCTGTGGGGCAATGTCCGCCTTCCATGGCATCACTGGCACTGCCTGGCACTCCATACAGAGGCCTGTCCACATAGAAACATCCTCCCATGCCTCCTGGCCAATCGTGATTTTCAGGAGCAGAGAGGATGGCATAGAATGAGAAGTTCTTGAAGACTAAGCCCTCCTGGAGAGGGAGAAAGAATGAGCCATGAGGTATGGTCTGAGTGCCCCCTGCATCATCTTCAGCCCCCTCAGCTGACATCTGCCCCCTTGGATGAGAGACTCCTAGGTAGTCCCTGTGGTCACACCCTGTCCCAGGAGAGGGACCCCACACAACCTGAGGGAGGAGCCTGGATGGAATATGAGGATATGAAGAGCTGTGCTACAAGCCAGGCAGGGCCTGGACGCTGAGAGATAACAAGAGCACAGAAGTCTCCAGTACTCTAGAGAGGGCCTCTGAGTGCACCCTGGGCATGTCGATCCAGTGTATCAACACCCTGGCCCTGGCTGTGGCCTTTATTCTGAGGTTCTCAGGGCAGATGGCAATGATATCCTTTGTCACAAGGTTGATCTTAGTGATGATGGCACGGATGGTGGGTGCCTTTGTTCCTTGCCCTTCTTGTCATGGTAGGACCAGATGGAGTCCAGACAGTGATAGAGCACCACCTTCTCAAATAGCCCCTGGGGATGAGTGGAGTGCAGCTGGCCACACCCATCTATCTCAGATCCCACAGTCCCTCATATCAGGGTCATCATTACAGCAGGGCATGTGGCAGGTAGAGCCAGTGTCCTAAATCTACTCTCTAGAGGGGCAAGTGTGTCCTTGGGTTCAATAAACTTGCCCAGGTTGCAATGTTGGCAGTGGACCAGGGACTTGGCCCAGATCATAAGGTTCTGAATCAGGGATGGAAAGGCTTGGGTGGCAGATCCTGGGAGGAAAGTCATCCCAGCTCCACCCTGCTGAACCTGGGCTCACCACATTCATCACTGTCAATTGCTCTGCCACCAGCTCAGGAGGGAAAGCCAGGAGGTCAGCCTCTCCTCACACAGATCATTCCCAAAATCTCTTGCCAAGGCAGAAAGAATCTAGTGGGGCAGCCTGCCCTGGTGCTAGTCTGAGTTTTGTCCGTGGCTATGGTGTTGGTGCCACACTTGCCTCCCTCTCGAGGCCCATTACACTTGAAGGTGACATACTGGCTGTAGCTCCAAAATTGGCACTGCAGTGACCTTTGCAGATGGCACTGGAGGTAGCGATGGAACCACCTCCTGCACAGTAAGTGCTAACACTGATGGTGATGTGACTGTCACCAGGCTCGCAGAAGGTGTTAAACCTGAGGATGGACCCAGGTTTACCTCTAGAGGGGGCACAGGCACTACCTCCACAGGTAGCAATGGAGGTGGTACTAAGGAATCTTCAAGCTCTAAAGCCAGTGCTTTCACTGCTGAAGGAGCAGGCTGAACCTCTAGAGTGGGAGGTCCAGTTACATGTACCAGCGGCAAGGTAGGTGGAGCTGGACTTGCTTCTGGCCCTGGAATTCATGCTCCTGATTGTGATATAGCTGCCTCCAGCTCTTGAACAGTTGCTCCTGCTGATGAGGTAGGATGGTCTAGCCTGGGATAGAAGTTGGGCCCTATATCTGTGGCTGGCATTTGTGGTGGTATTAGAGCTACCTTCAGCTCAGGAGCTGCTCCAGGGAACATAATGTGTGAGACTCTATTTCTAGTGCAGGCTCTGGTGCAACCTGGCAGCTGGCAGTTCAGGTGGTGATGGTGCTGACTCAGGTCATGGAACTGTCCCTGTGTCTGCCACACATGGTGGAACAGGTGCTATAAGTTGCACTGGAGGCATTTACTGCCATGGTGTTGAAAAATGAGCTGGACAAATGGCAGTTTCCCCACCATGAATGACTCCGAGTGTCTTCCCAATACAGAGAAGTTCCATTACCTCTAGTGGAAGATCCAGCCTATAAAAATGTTCCCAGCCTATAGGCACCCAGGTTGCATGTCTGGGGCTCTTCTTTGATCCCAACCCAAGGACAACCTCTGCTAGTTCTGGCTTTAGTGGTGTAATCCTGACCCCCACCCACAAGCTTATGTGCCCCCACCCCAAGGCCTCCTCACCCTCTGGGTCTGCCTCAGTACCTCATCTGTCCAAGCAGAACCATGGCACAGTGTTCCAGAGTGGAGCCAGGCAGATACCTGTGTATGGGCATCAGCAGCGTGAGTCAGGGAAATTATGGAAGCTGCAGGAAATCCTCAGAGTACTAGTTCATCAAGGTGTACAGCCGGGAGCAGAGGGTGCTCAAAGCAGGTGGGAGTCACAGTCAGACCCTGTTCTTTCCCTTCACAATGAACCCTGGGACTCTTCCACTGAACATAAAGTCCATAAGGACTCACAAAAGTTCTGACTGGTTTGTTCATAACCTAGTATGGCACATAGTAGAAACTTCATCACTATGGGAATAATGAGGTGTCAGGGCCCATCCTTCAGTCCCAGACCCTCACAGCCCCCACCCAGTAGCCTTGGCCTGATGAGCTGCCTGATCATCTGCAGTGTGTCATATGTGTCTCCACTTCCCACTGACACTGACCTTCCCATGACAGTGATGCAGCCATCCCTGCCATCCCTGCTGGAGGCATGCAGGGCTGATATCCATGGCAGATTTGAAACAGGCTTCTCACCATCTCCTTTTGGGGGTCTGCATGAAGTGGTGTTTGGGTTTCTGTGGGCTTTGAGGGGGCAGAGGAGTGGGAGATATCTTTCACAAACTGAGCCCCCTGGTGTCCTCTGCAGACAGTGACACAGGACCCTGTACTCAGCTTATTACTCCTTTCCAAGGCTGGTTCAGCCTTCCAGGGGTCATAGATGTGTGGGCCCAGACCCTGCCCAACCATACCCTGCCACCCACCACCCGATTCCCCACACTGGGGTATGGAGAGGAGAGACCTCCACCTTCACCCAAAGTGCAGTCACCTTTTCATTTCAAGGCATCGGCCAGTCCCACCCCTGCCACAGAAGTCACATCCATATCTTGGCGAGATTGTGAGGTTGTCACACCTGCTTGCTGAGTGTACCCCCTGCTGAAAATGCCTTGTCCTATTGTCTGTGGCCCCCATTCCAAAGCAACGCAGAAGGCAAGGACTGTTTCTGCTTTGTTCAGTGTATGAAGCTACATACCTAAGGAAGTGCATACACCAAGTAGACACATCTTGTCTACCAGGTGAAGAATGAGCACTAAGCAGCACCTTCTCAGACATGGTGTGGGCCTGGACCCCTCTGGTGGGCAACACTGATCCTTGCTCTGACCACACCAAGATCAGAGTTCTGGAAAGGGCTTGCAGACACCCTTAATAAATGAGAAAATTGGGTCAGTATGGGAAAAGGAAAATCCTGCCCAGGAGCAGCCCTGCCCCTTCAGCTGCCCTGTCCATGAGCCAGGCTTGGGGCAGCCCTTTGATGGATATTCCCAGTCATTCCAATAATCAAACTTGTGGGTTGGTCTTCATTGCTGTCTCAGTCAACATGACAATCTCTCTCTCTCTCTCTCTCTCTCTCTCTCTCTCTCTCTCTTTCTCTCTGTCTCCAGTTTCTCCTGTTTTGTGGTCTGAGAACCTTTGTCTATAAGGCCCATCTCAATTCAATTGAACTCATCTAAATAGGATTTTTAAAGACTTTACTCACAAATGAGTCCACACCTTAAGTATTCAGTAAACCTTCCAAAGGTCCTATTAGTAAATGCAGCCATGCCATAGGAATGGTGATTCTTTTGTAGCGTTCATGCTCCAATCCAAAACAGATCCTGGCCCCAGGAAAATCCAGTCACAGCAAATGGCTCTCTGGGTGATCATGAAGCCAAAACTCTCATACCTGTCTCTTCCAATTTCCTATCCCCCTGTTAAAAGCACAGATTCCCAGGTTCCACCTCATACTTCTCAAAGCAGGACTTGAGCCCCAACACCTATCATTTTAAATTTGGGGCATGTTCTAGGTGCACCAGGGACTTTTCAGGAAACCCTGCACAAGGGCATACAAGGACTTGTGCCCCTCCAGCCCCAGCTCTATCCTCCAGTCCTGCCAAGGCAGACAATGGGAAATAACTTACATGTGGTTGTAGGGAAGATGCAGAAGGAGTGATGAAGAGGGAGAGGTGCTCAAGCCACTGAACAGGAGTGAGAGGGAGCTGGATATGGAGAACCTTGAGTTTGTGAACTCAAGGCTGGGGCAATCCCAATCAGAAGAGGCTTGTTGTGTCCAGGGCTAGTGAAGAACTGAGGGCAAGCCCTGCCACCATAGTGTCAGCTCAGTAGCCAGAAAGACCTGGCACAGCACTCTGAAAGATGGAATCCCAGCAATGGGAGTAGCTGTGCCTGGCGTTGGCTGTGACATGATTTTTGATGCTGCCCTCCATCCATGGGTGTAGGAGACATTCCCTGAAGGAAGGATGCCCTGGCTTAGTGCATCCATAATCCAGGCCATGGTCCAGCATGCAGAGCGTGTTGTCACCATCACTCTGTGACTGAGACTACAAAAGTTCAAGTTGAAGATGCTGCAGCTAGGAAAGGGGCTGGTCTTAGTTTGGGTCTCCTTACTCATGGGCATGGACACCATGAGGATCCTGGTCCATGATTATTGATGGACAAAGACTGACTGATCTTTGTTTGCATAACTTCTAATTGAGGTTGCTTTGGCAAAGACCAGTGCTCAGCTGGAATTGTCCTCCTTTAGTCAATTTTGCAAATAGAATTGATGTCTCAGTGGGGGAGTTGGAGCCAGAGGATTTTCCTGTTGCATTGGGGAATAGAGATATTGTGGTACCATCATTTCATTGTCCATACATTGATTTAGTGCTCATCACTGGAAATGCTGGCTGGGATGGTGTGAGCAGCCTGATGCACTCACCTTCAGCTGAGTGGCTGAGAGTGCCAGTTTATTCAAAGTGGTGATCCCAATGAAACTGTAGTCCTAGAGTTCATCCTCTCTTTTCAAATAGAGAAGTTTCTGAAGTTTCCCTGTTCACTGGAGCAGGACGAAGAGGAAAAAATCCACCTGCTTCTAAAAGAAGCCCTGGTCCAGGAATCTTCCCAGGCTGCACTCCACCAGGAAAGTGGCCTGAAGCTGCCTTTGGCTCAGGGCTCTATGACAACACCTGGAAGTTTCTGCCTGTGTTGGAAACCCTATGGGAGTGTGTTGAGCCCTGGCTTGGAGGTCACAATCCTACCTTACCCTCAGGACTCTGCACCCTGGAACCTGGACCAATCCCTCCCTCTCTCCCGGCCTCAGTTTCCCAATACTACACTGACTAGCTGGACATAAACTGTGTAAATGTGCTCTCAGAGAACATGTGCCAGGTTGCCTTAGCTGGATGGGGTGTGGGCATATGGTTGGGAGAGTAAAGGACAGGGCACTCCTCTAGGACACTGCCCTCAGCCTCAGGCTTGGCCACTCCTTCTCTGCCCAGGGCTCTCTTCACAGCTCCCATGTGATGACCTGGTAGTGGGCTCCGGGCATGCCCCTCCTCCTGCAACCACCCTGGATCAGGGCTCATTTCACCAACCCCTACATGGCAGCCTCACCCACAGATGCATCTCCATTGTCATTGCAGTGCCATGCTGCTGAATGTTCCCACCTTGCTGCCAGGTTCAACTCCTGTTCTGAAGCTCACGTAGGAGTGGGTGGGGATAGTCTCTAGCAAGACCAAGTCCCGCTCAGGTACCTAAAGGTGTGAACGGTGTGTTCCAGATCTCTGCTCCTATGTCAGAAACAGAGAGCCCATGCACTCACAGACTCTCAGTAACTAGGTCGACAAGGGGATTCTCTGTGCAGGGCACTGGCCAAAGCAGAGCACATGTGGGTGAAGCATGCATGACTCTGCTCACAGGAACAGGCAACCACCACATGCCGCCAGCCTTCCCTGTGCCTCCCACCCTCCAAGGATATTGAGGGCACCTAGAACACTGCCAGGTGGGGCCATGCTGCTGCTGGACTTGGTGGGTTTGAAGAGTCTGAAGAAGCTGGGGATGAAGACATAGGGAGGGGGCTACTGGATATCTTGTAACATCTCCACTGTCAAGGTCCCCAGATGCCTCCCATGGAGAACAGCCAGGAGCAGGGGACCTGGAGGCAGGCAGGTGAGTGTGGGCAGATGAGAAGGCCAGGCAGCCCCCTCCTCTTCCTCTTCTTCCTCCCTGTCCCTGTGTTTGCAGACAGGATCCCTAACTGGATTGAAAATGCTATTCACAGCTGGTGTATGAGAGGATGTGAGGGAGTACAGGGAAATGGGCCCCACTACCAGAGCTGAGTGAGTATTGGGGGACAATTACTGCTCCTAGAGTGGCCCCCTGGCAATCAGTGAAACTTTTCATTTTATAAATGAGCATCCAGCAACAATAGCTCAGAGACCAGTAGAGCTAGAAACTCTGTTAAACTCTGCTAGAAAAAGCATTCAAGACCAATATTTCCTTTTAAAGTGTTAGATTAAAATTTTACTTCCCTGACAACCTAGACTGAAATGGTCCCTCAACCCACAGTTAGGGCAGGCAGGAGACTAGTGTAGGGTCCTGGGCTCTGTTCTGAGCCAGGGTTCCTAAAGACCTCCATGACCACACAGTATCTGATGCCCAGCCAGTATTTATACCTTGGTCCTATTTTCCTCCCATATTCCTGGCCTACAGCCCACTAGAAGAAATTATTGGCTGCAATTCTTCCTTCAGCCTCAGTGGGGTGAGGACCCAACTCAACTTCTCCTGTCCTCAGGTTTCCTGCTCTGCAGGATGGATCCTTCTGCCCTATCTCACCCCTCACAGGTCCCAGTTCCAGTTTCACAGAGGAGGGCTCAAAACCTATTTCTAGAAATGGTGGGGTAAGTATCAAATGCCAGGGCTCAGGGCCTGGAGAGGGGAGCAGCCTACTGACAAGAACACAGCTCCCCTTATTGTACACAAACCTACTATGTGTGCACGTGTGGGTAATTTTCTTTTTCCTTTGTGATGAGAAGTAGGCCAGGTGCTCAAGACCCTGAACTTAGGGCTGTGGACCAAGAAACTAGTCTCAGGGTTTGTGCTTCTCTTCTGGATTCTCTTCCTTTCCCATTTTCTAGAATACTGTGTTGGCCCCCCAGAGTCTCCGAAGGGGATAAGGAGGTTTTCTGTATATTTCACTGTCATAAGGCAGTGTGTGCAGCATATTTGGTGCTGGTGTCCACCAGACACAGTCCTTCAGGAGGGGCAGTCATCCCCTAATGTTGAGAGGATGTCCTTCATGGTGACTCCTCTGCTTGGATTATGCCCATGGACTGAGGTGAAAATCCCTTTCACTGTTACCTCAATGCTGTTAGCTCTGAACTTGGTTTCCCAATGCCTGGGTCATGCCCAAGGAAGGGCACACAGGGAGATGGAGCAGACAGGGAGAAGGAGCTGTGGGCACTGAGGCCTACCTTGGGCAACATGGTTGGTGGACAGCGTGTCAGGTCCCCTTGGGCCAGAGGCTCCAGACCTTCATGCTGGGAATATGGTGACCATGTCTAGCCCTCCACCCACCCGCCTCTCACTGGTTCCTGAATCACCTCAATCCTCTGAGATGATTTACACCAGCTGGTAGTCCATGGACTGGTCTAAACACAGGTTATGCTCTTTCAGGGTCTTATGTATCATGGACAGAACCCAATCTTGATCGGTCACCTGTGGTGGGGCAAGGAGAGCCCTCATTTTGTGGACCTGGGGTGGCGATGTACACTCCACCTCTACATGTAGCAGAGTTCCAAAATGTATTCACCAAATACAATAAATGTGCCACAATGATGAAAGAGGTTATTGATGTGGGAGGACTGAGGAGTTGTTGTGTGGGTTATATGAGACCATCATATATTTTTCAATGTAACATTTTTTATTATCTATGTATCTTTAAGAAAAAGACAAAAATGTAAAAATTAAAAAAATAACTACAAGGTGAAAAATAAGAGCAAAATGACACCGCTAGATGGTGCTGCTGGATAAGAATTGTTCCAACCTCATAATTCCTGAAGTGCAGGCGACTGGGAGTTGCTGAGGTCAGGGAGAGAGAGAAGAGGTGCGATATGGGCTTTTTCAGGATGTCGAGTTGACCTGAATGATATTGCAGGGACAGATGCAGGACATTGTTTATCCTGCCATAAGCCACTGAATGGACTGGGAGACAGTGTGAACTACAATGGAAACTATGGTCCATGGGGGCGGGCAGTGCTCCAGGGTGTATTCCCCAAATGCAATGAATGTGTCTCACTGAGAAAAAGGGGATGTCGATGTGGGACGGGTCGGGGGGATGGGTAGGTGGGTGGAGACTGGGGTATCTGAGAACCTCTTATGTTTTTTAATGTAAAGTTTTGTGAGATCTATTTATCTTTTAAAGAAAAGAGAAGAAAAAAGTAAAAAAAAGAAATAGAGGAAAAAGGAAATGGACAGGCTTCAGGGTATGGGTTCTGGAATCTGTTCAACAGCGCAGCCACCAGATTCTATGTGGAGACCCCTCGGCTCAAGGCTGCATCTACAGGGGCCTCCCTGTCTTCTCTTGCAACCCTGGGGAGTCTGGAGGTTGTCAGAAGGATTGCCCTTATGCACACTTGAGCAGAGTCTCAGAGACAGATAAAGTAGATACAACCCCAGGTATTGGTCCATTTGAGGGCTAAAGAGACCCACAGGTTCTATGATCATGGCAGATGGAGTTCACTGCCATGTCAGCTGGCCCTTCTTTGGAGTTGGTGTTTCTGAGTGATGGAGCTGGACTCAGATGTGATCTCTTTTCACAAGCCTTTCCTGTTACTTTACTGGAATTGTAGTTGGTGCTGGGCTTTAAGATATATATAGGGGATCTGAATATCTGGACAGACAATATGATAGCCAGGCCCTGAGCCTCAACAGACTTCAGCTCCTACACTCTGGTTTATTGGACTTACCCCACTCAGCTAACATGGAGTTGAAGAATGTCATCCACCACACCATGGAGCCTAGAGTGCCTACAACTGAAAGGAGGATTGCATCCAGTATCCATGTGGAATCTAAGCCCCCTCTTGACATAGATGTGGAATGGACACAACCAAGCCAAGGTCCACAGGAAGAGGGATACAGTAAGGATTAGAGTGGATTTACTGATATTCTATTCATGAGCTATTGTGGTTAGTAATAGAGAAAATGTGGCATTGGTGTGGAAAAAGTGGCCATGGTGGCTGCTGGGTGTGGGGAATGGGAGGAGGAGATCAGATGTGGAGGCATTTTCGGGACTTGGTGTTGTCCTGGGTAGTGCTGCAGGGACAATTACTGGACATTGTAGATCCTCCCAAGGCCCACTGGATGGAACATGGGAGAGTATGGGCTATGATGTGGACCATTGACCATGAGGTGCAGTGATGCCCAGAGATGTACTCACCAGATGCAATGGGTGTGTCATGATGATGGGGGAGATTGTTGCTATGGGGGGAGTGGAGGGGTGGGGGCAGTGGGGGTGAATGGGGACCTCATATTTTTTGAATGTAATATTTTTAAAAAATGAATTAAAAAAAAAAAGAGAGAGACTCCATGAAATGAGGAGACTTTTCCAATTATTCCTAACACCATTTCCTACAAGAACTTGCACCTCTGTCTTGAGGGTGTTTCCAAGTGAGGGTCCAATCCCCTGCCCTGCAGGCTGAACCATGTCCCCTGGGTCCTCAGCCTGGACAACTGTTATGAGCTCCCAGGGCCCTGAAGACAATGGTTGACAAAGCAGCAGAGGGTGGGGACTGTGGACTGACTTTGGGGCCTTTCTCTTTCCCTCCTGTCTCCCAATCACCAAAGATGGTTTGCTCTTGGGAGGGCCCTTGCCCTGCCCTTGCCCCCCCAGGACACTTCTAGGTAACAGTGAACACCCAGGCAGAGCCCACAACCTCCAGTCCAATCCCAGATATCTGAGAGGAGGCTGGATGACACCCTATGGCCCTGGACTTCAGGATGTAGCTGTGGTCAGCAAGGTCTAAACCACAACAGCCTTGACCATGAGGGCAAAAGTGTGGGCAGAGCTCAGATCAAGGGTCAATCAGTGACAGCTTAGTACAAGCACCCCGGATCCTGCCAACAAGAGAATTGCAACACAGGCATCTGTGCACCCTGGCAGCTCTGCAGCCTCTGTGCTGTGGGACAGGTTTGTCTCCAACTGCACATCCACTCAGGATCTGGGCCCTACTCATGCCCTTCATGGCCAGCATCCTGGGGCAGACCCCATCCTCTCCTCTGGGTCATGACAGCAGCCCTTATTGTCCACGGTTCATGAGGGACCAGGGTTCAATCCCCAGCGTCTCCTGACCCATGTCTTAAACTTGCTGCATGCAAGGAGTGCCGTGCCATGCAGGGGCACCCTCACATAGGGGAGTCCCATGCACAAGGTGTGCACCCCACAAGGAGAGCCGCCACACGTGAAAAAAAGTGCAGCCTGCCCATGAGTGACTGCACACACTGAGAGCTGATGCAACAAGATGACATAACAAAAAGAGACTCAGATTCCCAGTGCCACCTGATAATGCAAGCAGACACAGAAGAACACACAGCGAATGGACACAGAAAGCAGACAACAGAGGGGAAGGGGAGAGAAATAAATAAAATATAAAATAAATTAAAAACAAAAAACAAAATTGAGTGAGGAACATCCCCAGCTTGGGTGGGTGGGGTTGAGCACAGGTACTCAGATGTTCCCAAGAACCCACCTTGAATACCCAACCATCTCAGGCACCTAAGACCTCCCAGCATCATGCTAGGACACACTCGGGCACTCAGTTGTCACCCCTCTGTAAGCTTTCCAGTCTCCAAGTGCCCTAAAACTCCCTTGCAGTCACTGTACATCACCAGCTTTTCTTCAATCACAAGATTACCCCCCCACCAAACCCAATCCACCCTGCATCATCTCTTCCAGCCTCTTGCTGCCACTAGTTCCCAAGGATTCCCAGGGCTCAAGTCCCTAAATGTTCCACGGGAGGAGAGATTGAAGGGAGGCTTCCCAGGCTCAGAGGCCCAGGAAGGATGGGTTTGAGGAGGGCCCCATCCTGACTTGGAGGCCACCTGGCTTGGCTTTGGCATTAGACATACTCAGCCTCTACTGCTATTGCTGCTTCTTCTGGCCTCTTTGGGGTTCGTGACCAAAGTGGAAAACTTGGGGGTCCCCCTCCTGCCTGGACTGAGCAGGTTGAGGTCAATGAGGCCCTCCACCCCTCCCATTATCCCTGGGGTCTTGGACACCTGGACCAAATGGGTAGGTGGAAATCTGCTGCCACTATCTACCTGACGTGCCCTAGGGGCCTTGTGCAAGAGGCCTGGACTCCCTGAGCCTCTTTTTTTTTTTAATTGACTTTGTAATAATATTACATTAAAAATATATATGTGAGGTCCCATTCAACCCCACCCCCCCCACCCCACCTCTCCCCCCCCAGCAACGCTCGTTCCCATCATCATGACACATCCATTGGATTTGGTAAGTACATCTTTGGGCACCTCTGCACCTCATAGTCAATGGTCCACATCATGGCCCATACTCTCCTCCATTCCATCCAGTGGGCCCTGTGAGGATTTACAATGTCTGGTGATTGCCTCTGAAGCACCATCCAGGGCAGCTCCATGTCCCAAAGACGCCTCCACCTCTCATCTCTTCCTGCCTTTCCCCATACCCATCAGCCACCATGTCCACTTTTCCCAATCCAATGCCACCTCTTCTATGTGGACATTGGATTGGTTGTGTCCATTGCACCTCTATGTCAAGAGGAGGCTCAGATTCCACATGGATGCTGGATGCAATCCTCCCACTTTCAGTTGTAATCACTCTAGGCTCCATGGTGTGGTGGTTGTCCTTCTTCAACTCATCTTAGCTGAGTGTGGTAAGTCCAATAAATCAGATTGTAGGTGCTGGAGTCTGTTGAGGCTCAGGACCTGGCTATCACATTGTCAGTCCAGAGATTCAAATCCCCTAAATATATCTTAAACCCCAACATTAACTGCACCTCCAGCACATTAGCATGAAAGTCTTATGAAGGAAGATCCCATCTGAGTCCAGATTCATCACACATAAACATCATTACCAAAGAGGGGCCATCTGACCTGGTAGTTAACCCCATTGGCCATGACCATAACTCCCATGGGTCTCTTTAGCCCTCAAAGGAACCAATATCTGGGGGTTGTATCTGCTTTATCTGTCTCTCTGACTCTGCTCAGTTGTGCATGAGGGCAATCCTTCTGCCAGCCTCCAGACTCTTTTTTAGAAACTCGTAGCCATATAAACTAATTTCTCCTTTCCATTTCCCCCTTACTTTAGGTCAAACAGCATTTTAAATTCATGTTATTTTATGTAGACAGGGATATTCTGCTGATCCGCATTGAACTTTCCGTATAAGGTCATTTTCCAGTTGCATCATCAGTTGGTAGTTGATAGTGGTCCCTCGGTGCCAGGGAGGCTCATCCCCGGGTGTCATGTCCCACGCTGGGGGGAAGGCATTGCATTTACATGCTGAGTTTGGCTTCGAGACTGGCCACATTTGAGTAACATGAAGGCTGACAGGAGGAAATTCTCAGGCACAATGTTGCTCTAGGCCTTGTTTTTATTTTAGGCTTATCAGCTCACAAGCATAGTCATTAGCATCAGGGGCTCACTGTTGAACCCTCACTCCCTCCCGGTCCCCGCCGCTGTACCTGGGAGACTGTCGCTGCTCCCCTAGGGACCACGACAGAGCACCACTGGCCAGGAATCCAGTACCCCCCCGCTGTGGTTTTTAATTGTTGCCACTATGAGTATATCCAAACATTACCATGCACCCTGGACATATATTCTGTACAGCTCCCTGTCAGCCATATATCACCTGTCATTGGTATCCCATACCAGTATCCCTCCATTGCCATTGTTGAAACACTCTGTGATGCAGAACTCCCCGAAATTTGAAGCCCAATATAATGTCATGGTCCCTTACTAGGGAATGGCATATAGCGATGGGTTTAAAGGTTAGATAAAGAACTTGGAGAAAGTTAGATAAAGAACTTAGATAAAGAATGTTGACTTGAAAAAAATTCTACATCCTATCTTTTTCTTTTTTTTTTCCCCCTAATTATTCAGCTTCTCTTCACAGGAGTCCTAGACCACAGCAATGCATATATATAATATACAGCACTCCCATACATCCACCACAAAACCTTTTTCCTTCCACAGCGATACTCTTACACCCTATTCACATCATATTTACTTAACGTGATG
Organism: Dasypus novemcinctus; assembly: GCF_030445035.2. Taxonomy (NCBI): domain Eukaryota; kingdom Metazoa; phylum Chordata; class Mammalia; order Cingulata; family Dasypodidae; genus Dasypus; species Dasypus novemcinctus. The sequence continues at coordinate 69,161,247 of NC_080704.1, read as the reverse complement.
TACAGAGTCTGAGACATTAGCTTTCTAACAAGGTGACGTCTGTGCTTACATTATGGTGCATACTTTAAGATACACAGTTCTTTACATTCTTAGTTATCCTATGTTTTACATTATGGTTTACATTATCAGTCTGTCATCTCCTATATGTTATGGTGTAATATTACATGTTTTATATCCGTCCTTGTGTACTCTCAAGAAACTCCTCTCTTACCCCCCATTTACCTTGGTTCCACACATTTAACGTCCATTTTCCCTTCCACCTTGGTGCCCACAGTGACAGCCAACCTCCGTTTCCTGAGGAGCCACTTCCAGAGATAGATGGAATAGTGTTCAGGGCCTAACTTGCTCAACTGCCCCAATGCCCTGGGAGCCACCCTTTCTCTTGAGGGATACAGTTCCCTCTATTTGATGGCATTAGTCCTCCCCAGGATGTGGGTCCACCCCCACTCTCACTACTTGGGTTTCTACCCCATGGTGTCACCCACTCTGGCAGAATGAGCATTTAGACATTCCCCGGGAGCCCGTCCTGCATCAGACCCTCCCCTCCGAGCATTCTAAACAGGTAACCCTCTTTATTATATTTTGATATGATTTTCTCGGCATTTTACTCTCCACCAACACCTGACCCTCTCCTGTGTTCGTATGCTACCCCTCCCTCCCCCCACTTTTGGGCAATGCTACCCATCAGTCCCTCCCCAGCCACCCTCAAACCCGCAAAGCCCCAACCAAAGGCAACCCCTTGCCCCCCTTTTATCTCTTCTTTGTGTTCATACTTACCACCATCTCGTCTTAAATTCCACCCCTGCAGACATCGGCTCATATCCTTCCTCCACCCTCCGATTTCCTGTAAGCCTATCGTTCAGTCTCTTGCTATCTAGGGCAGCTTGTTTATTTCATATCATTGAGGTCATGTAGTATTTGTCCTTCAATGTCTGGGTTGCTTCACTCAACATAAGGTTCTCAAGATTCATCCATGTTATCACATGTGTTTGTAGTGTGTTTGTTCTTACAGCCGAGTAGTATTCCATTGTGTGTATATACCACATTTTATTGATCCACTCATCTGTTGATGGGCATTTGGGTTGATTCCAACTTTTGGCAATAGTGAACAATGCTGCTATGAACATTGGTGTACATATATCGGTTTGTGTCCTTGTTTTCAGTTCTGCTGGGTATATACCCAGCAGTGGTATTGCTGGGTCATATGGCAAATCTATGGCTAGTTTTTTGAGAAACCGCCATACGGTCCTCCAGAATGGTTGGATCCTTCCGCATTCCCACCAGCAGTGGATGAGTGTTCCCCTTCCTCTCCAGCACTTGTATTTTTCTGTTTTTTTCATAGCTGCCAATCTTATGGGTGTAAGATGGTATCTCATTGTAGTTTTGATTTGCATTTCCCTGATAGCTAGAGATTTGGAACATTTTTTCATGTGCTTTCTTGCCATTTGTATTTCTTCTTCAGAGAAGTGTCTGTTTAAGTCTTTTTCCCATTTTTTAAATGGGTTGTTTATCTTTTTATTTTCAAGATATAGGAGTTCTTTATATATGCAAGTTATAAGTTTCTTATCAGATATATGATTGCCAAATATTTTCTCCCACTGTGTGGGCTCCCTTTTTACTTTCTTGACAAACTCCTTTGAGGTGCAGAAGGCTTTAATTTTGAAGAAGTCCCATTTATCTATTAGTTCTTTTGCTGCTCGTGCTTTTGGTGAGATATTCATAAATCCATTTCCTATTACAAGGTCTTGTAGATGTTTCCCTACACTGCTTTCTAAGGTTTTTATGGTCTTGGCTCTTATATTTAGGTCTTTGATCCATCTTGAGTTGATCTTTGTATAAGGTGTGAGATGGTAATCCTCTTTCATTCTTCTACATATGGCTATCCAGTTCTCCAGACACCATTTGTTGAATAGGTCACTCTCTCCTAGTTGAGAGGGTTTGGTGGCTTTATCGAATATTATGTGGCTGTATATGTGAGGTTCTATATCAGAGCTTTCAATTCGATTCCATTGGTCTATGTGTCTCTCCTTATGCCAATACCATGCTGTTTTCACCACCGTAGCTTTGTAGTATGTTTTGAAGTCAGGTAGTGTGATTCCTCCAATTTCGTTTTTCTTTTTCAGTATGTCTTTGGCTATTCGGGGTCTCTTTCCTTTCCAAATAAATTTCATAGTTAGTTTTTCTAGTTCCTTAGAGAAGGCTGCGTTGATTTTTATTGGGATTGCATTGAATGTGTAGATCAGTTTTGGTAGGATAGACATCTTAATAATGTTCAGTCTTCCTATCCATGAACAAGGAATAGTCTTCCATTTATTCAGGTCTTCTTTGATTTCCTTGAACAATCTTGTATAGTTCTCGGTGTATAAGTTCTTTACCTCTTTAGTTAAATTTATTCCTAAGTATTTGATTTTTTAATTCACTATTGTGAATGGTATTTGTTTCTTCTATTTCCTCCTGATCTTGCTCATTATTGGTGTACAGAAATGCTACTGATTTTTTCACATTGATCTTATAACCTGTGACTTTACTAAACTCATTTATGAGTTCTAGAATCTTCGTTGTGGATCTCTCAGGGTTTTCTATGTATAGGATCATGTCATCTGCAAATAATGAAATTTTGACTTCTTCCTTTCCAATTTGAATGCCTTTTATTTCTGTTTCTTGCCTCAGTGCTCGAGCAAGTACTTCTAAGACAATGTTAAATAGGAGTGGAGACAGTGGGCATCCTTGTCTTGTTCCTGAGTTTAGAGGGAAGGAGTCTAGGATTTCTCCATTGTAAACAATATTGGCTTTAGGTTTTTCATATATACTCTTTATCATGTTCAAAAAATTTCCTTGTATTCCAATCTTTTGGAGTGTTTTTATCAAGAAAGGGTGCTGTAGTTTGTGAAATGCTTTTTCTGCATCAATAGATATAATCATGTGATTTTTTTCCTTCAATCTGTTTATATGGTGTATTATGTTGATTGATTTTCTTATGTTGAACCATCCTTGCATACCTGGGATGAATCCCACTTGGTCGTGGTGTATAATACGTTTAATGTGTTGTTGAATACGATTAGCAAGTATTTTGTTAAGTATTTTTGCGTCTAGGTTCATTAGAGAAATTGGTCTGTAATTTTCCTTTCTTGTGATGTCTTTGTTTGGCTTTGGTACTAGGGTAATGTTGGCATCATAGAAGGAGTTGGGTAATGTTCTTTCTGTTTCGATTTTTTGGAATCGTTTCAGCAGGATTGGTGTCAGTTCTTTCCGGAATGTTTTGTAGAATTCACCTGTGAAGCCATCTGGCCCTGGGCTCTTCTTAGTTGGGAGATTTTTAATAACTGATTCTATCTCTCTGCTTGTGATTGGTTTGTTAAGATCATCAATTTCTTCTTTTGTCAATATGGGCTGCTTATGTGTTTCTAGGAATTTGTCCATTTCCTCTAGATTGTCATTTTTGTTGGAATATAGTTTTTCAAAATATCCTCTTATGATAGTCTTTATTTCTGTGGGGTCAGTGGTGATATCGCCTTTCTCATTTCTTATTTTGTGTATTTGCATCTTCTCTCTTTTTTTCTTTGTTAGTGTTGCTAAAGGTTTGTCAATTTTGTTAATCTTCTCAAAAAACCAGCTCTTGGTCTTGTTGATCTGTTCAAGTGCTTTCTTATTTTCTATTTCATTTAGTTCTGCCTGAGCCTCTTTGTACATCTGTGACATGAGGACAAAGATCTGAGCACTTATCGGCATTCCAGAGTCCTCAGTGGTGCAAGCTAGTGGCATGGACGCCTTAGCCCTCCTGGTCTCCCACAGGAGTCAATGGAATGCTCAGCCACGTTCCTTTTCTCACATGAAACCTGCCAACTCTCCATGACAGTGGCACCACTGGATGTTCGTGTTTCCATTCTGTGGGAGGACACACAGGCCCAAGTAAAGATTCTCTCAGGGCATCAGAAGACATGCAGCTCCCTCCAGGTGGAATCCTCCTCTGCACTGACCTTGCCCCATAGCCCATCACCACTAAAGGGTGTCTGTTTCTCCCAGCCTCTGAGTGTATATGTGTGTGTGGGGCCTTGTGTGGTCCCAGCAATGTACCTCAGGAATGGAGTGTCCCTGGAGGCTTAGTTGAGCAGATTCTGGCTGCCCCAGATCACAGATGTGGACAACCCAAAGACTGCCCAAGGCCATACCAAAGGTGTCCCCACCCAGGGGTCCACTCAGGATATTCTGCCTGCAGATACACCCCTCCCTGAGGTGTCATGGCTGGGACCACATGTCCCTGAAGGACAGGACATTGAATTTTTCTTCATCTTTCATGTGAAATCTTCTACTTTTGGTCAGGAGGGCACCACTGTGGTTTTGTGTCTCCCAAATACTTCTTATAGCTCTCTGACACATACTATTGGTAACGAGGTGCAGTTCTGCGACCCCCATACGGATGGAGACTTCTCATCCTGCCATTTCATCATCTCCTGGAATATTCCAGCCACCTCCACTGCATCGAGGACCATGGCCTATGAAGCTACATCTGCCCCCACCTGCCAACAAATGAAACAGGTCCCTCTTCATCTTCATCCTGAATAGGCCAAACAGAATGGCTGCAATGAAACTTCCAGGGAAAAACAAACAAGCCCATTTCCTGAGTCCTAACCCCCCAAGCCTGCTCTTTAACTGGATGATCAGTTTGCTGCCCTGTGAGAAGTTCCCTTTTGAGGAAATCTCAGATGGCATCTGAAAGAGATGGAAGATGTCCCTGGGGGAGGGCAAGAAGGAAGGGGAAAGGTGGGGGTGTGTGGAAGTGACTAGGAGCACATCCACTTTCCTTTTGTGGCTTGGGACCAGGATTGCCTGGGTGGGCGGAAGTGAAACTGGGCAACTCTGAGCCCTGCCGGACAGCATGGACTTGGGAGTTGAACTCTAAACTCAGCACAACAGAGACCCCCACTCTTATTTCATGAGCTGCTGGTGTTAATATGTGCAGATTTCAACTGGACAGAGTGCATTGCTGAAAAGCACACAATGGACATGTTCCCATTTGACTCAATACTGTGGCTGAATGGGCAAGGACCCTTATTGAGGCAGAACAGCTGACCTGAGGACTTGTGGAGCCCCTGCCTACACAGTCCTTCCCGAGGAGACCCTGCCTCCCAGGCTCCCTATGAAGTGATGTCCAGCCTCACAAGGGACCCTTGGTCCTGACTGGCATCCTGTGTAGGGAGACCTGTCAACATGGAAACTTCCTCCCACATCTCCTACAGATGGCCAATCATGTGGCTTTCAGAGCAGAGATCATGTCATAGAATGAGAAGTTCTTGAAGATTATATCCTCCTGGAGAGGGAGAAAGAATAAGAAATGAGGTGTGGCCTGAGTGTTCCCTAATCCAGCTTCAGCCCCCTTAGCTGGCATCCCCCCCTTGGATGAGAGGCCCCCAGGGAGTCCCTGAGGACACACCTTGTACCAAGAGGGGACCCACAGTCAACCTCAGGGAGGAGCCTGTTTGGGATGTGAGGAAATGGAGGACTGTAATACAGGCTATGGCAGGGCCTGGAGACTGAGAGAAGACAAGAGCACAGAGGGTCCCCAGGACCCCAGAGAGGGCCCCTGAGTTCACCTTAGGCAGGTCGATCCAGTGCACCACCACCCTTGCCCTGGCCATGGCCTTCATGGTGTGGTCCCTGAGGTAGCTGACAATGATGCATTTGGTCACAAGTTTGAACTTGGTGATGATGGTGTAGATGGTGGGACCCTTTTTGTCTCACTGGGACCAGATGTAGTCCAGACAGTTATAGAGTACTACTTTCTCGAACAGTTCCTGGGAAGGAGGGGAACACAGCCAGCCACACCCACCTAATTCAGATCTTGCAGTCCCTCAGGATGCTGGCCAGGGTCACTGTCACAATGGTGCTTGTGACAGATACAGCTACTGCCCTATATCTACTCACTAGAGGGAGGATTGTGGGCTTGGGGTCAATAAACTCGCCCAGGTGACAATGCTGGCAATGGAGCAGGGTCTTGACCCAGATCATAGGATTCTGGATTAAGGATGGAAAGTCTGGGGAGGCAGAATGTGGGAGGAAAATTCTCCCAGCTCCACGCTTCTGAGCCCAGCTGCTCACTGCATCCATCCTGGTCAAGTACTCTGCCACCAGCTCAGGAGGGAAAGCCAGGCCAGCCTCTCCTCACACAGATCATTCCAAGAGGTCTCAGGACAAGGGCATTAAGGATCTGATGGGGCAGCCCACCTGTGCTGACCTGAGCTCTTTCCATGGCTTTGGTGCTGGTGCCACACTTGCCTCCCTCTCCAGAGCCATTGCTCTGAAAGTGACTTAACTGACTGTAGCTCCAGAATGAGCATTCCAGTGACCTATAAGGATGGCATTGAAGGTAGCAGTGGGACTACCTCCTATTCAGGAAGTGCTGACACCAGTGTCTCCGAGCTGGCAGCAGGTGTTACACCTGAGGATGGAGCCGGGTCTACCTCCAGAAGGGGCATTGTTGCTACCTCCATAGGTGGCAAAGGAGGTTGTACCAAGGCACCTTCAAGTTCAAAAGCCAGTGCTTCTGCTGCTGAAGGAACAGGCTCTACCTCTAGAGAGGGCAGTGCTGATAAGTGTAGAGGCAGCAAGGTAGGTGAAGGTGGACTTGCTTCCAGCTCTGGAACTCGTGCTCCTGATTGTGACATAGCTGCCTTCAGCTCCTTAACAGGTACTCCAGCTGATGAGGTAGGATAGTCTAGCTCCAGGGAGGGCATGGGCTCTATCTCTGTGGGTGGCTGTTGTGGTGGTGTTAGAGCCACCTTCAGCTCAGGAGCTGGCTCCAGAGCACACAGTGTGTCAAACTCTATTTTCAGAAAAGGCACTGGTGCAGCATGCAAACTGGCAGTAAAGGCAGTGATGGAGCTGACTCAGGCCCTGGCACTGCTCTGGTGTCTGCCACACATGGTAGAACTTGTGCTATAGGTCGCACTGGTGGCATTTGCTGCCCTGGGGGATGGGGATGACAAAAGAGCTGGACAAGAGACAGTTTCCCCACCCTGAATGGCTCTGAGTGTCTTTCCAATACAGAGAAGATCCCACTTCCTCTAGCAGAAGACCTAGCCCATAAAAATGTTCCCAGCCTACAGGCATCCAGGTCATATGTCTGGGGTTCTTCTTTGATCCAAGTCCAAGGGCAACATCTGCTAGTTCCAGCCTCTGTGGTGCAATCCCGGCCCCCACCCCACAAGCTCATGTGCTCTGCCCTGAGGCTTCCTCACCCTCTGGGTCTGCCTCAGTGGCCTCTGGGTGTCTCATCTCTGAAAGAAGAACCATGGCACAGTGCTCCAGAGCAGAGCCAATCAGTTACATGGGCATGGGCCACCAGCAGCTTGAAGCACAAAAGTCTGGAGGCTGCAGGAAATCTTCAGAGTACTGGTTCATCCAGGTGCCCCACTGGGAGCAGAAGATGCTGAGGGCAGGTGGGGGCTGCACAGTCAGGCTCTGGCCTTTCCCTCCACAACACACCCAGGGACCCTCCCACTGAACATAAAGACCATAAGGACTGGCAAAGTTCAGACTGTTCTGTTCATTGCCTGGTGTTGACACAGAGTAGAAGCTTCTGTGTGAGTAATGAGGGGTCAAGGCTTCCTGTCCCAGTCCCTTATGGCCCCCTACCAGTACCCTTGGCCCAAAGAGCTGCCTCGTCTTCTGCCATGTGTTGTGTATGTCTCCCTTCCCACTGATACTGGCTTTCCCATGACTTGGATGCATCCATCCCTGCCAACCTTGCAGGAGGCAGACAGGCCTGAGGTCCACAGCAGATTTGAAGCAGGCTGCTCACCACCTCCTGTTGGGGGTCTGCTTGAGGTGGTGTTGGTGACTTGGGGTCTTTGAGGTGCCAAAGGAGGGGGAAGGTTCTCTCATGGGCTGAGCCCCCTGGCATCCTCTGCAGACAGTGCCCAGCATCCTTACTCCTCTACAAGGGAAGGCGGATACCCTCGGTTTGGCCTTCGAGGGGTCTCAGGATGTGTGGGCCCAGATCCTGCCCAGTGGTACCCTGTCACCCACCATCCGACTCCCCACAATGCTGTCTGGAGAGGAGAGACCCCTACTCTCACCCACAGTGTGCTCACATTTTCATTTCAAGGCATCCACCAGACCCACCCCTTCCATGGAAATCACGTCCATATCTAGGTGAGACAGTGAGGGTGTCACAACTTCTTCCTGAGTGTACCCTCTGCTGAAGATACTGCATCCTATTGCCTGCAGCCCCCACTCTAAAGGAACCCAGAAGGCAGGGATTGTTGTCTGCTTTGGTCACTGTATGAAGCTACAAGCCTAAGGAAGTGCATGCACCAAATGTTTGCCAGGTAAAGGATGAGCCCTAAATCACACCTTCTCAGATATGGGGTGGGTCTGGACCCCTCTGGTGGGCAACAGTGATGCATGCTCTGACCATACCAAGGACTGAGGTCCGGAAAGGGCATTCAGATCTCCTTGAGAAATGAGAATGCTGGTTCAGTAGGGGCTGATGCGAAGAGCCTCTTCACTGGGCAGAGGAAAATCCTGCCCAGGACCAGACCTGTCCCTCCAGCCACCCTGTCCATGAGCCAGGCTCAGGGCATCCATTCCCATTGATCCTCCCAGTCAGTCCTATATTGAAACTTATGGGTTGGTCCTCGAAGCACCATCTTCCAAAGGAGGAAACAGGCCAGGAGTCCAATAGAATTTCTGAGACTCAAGCACGTTGGGGCAGGTCAGTCCAGGTGATGGGATGGGGTGGGCATTCACTGGTGGAGCTCTTGTCTAGTCATTCTCAGTGGAGGTGAACATGTGATATGTCCCTAAGAAGGTGATGACCTAGACAAGGTTGCCCTTTGGAAGGCAGGCACCAGGTGATCCACCAGTTTCTCCCAGTGCCCTGCCTTGACCATGCACACTGTACAGCTCTCCCCCCTCACAAGGGTTGCCTCATACTTCCTCTGGGGTTGGTCAGAAGAGGCAGTGTAGTCAGAGGCAGAGCCATGGACCCCAGGTGGTCCGGGCTAGGGGAGACCTGCTGCACCAGGTTCTGAGCAACTTCAGGTCAAGGGGATGTGCAAGCATCTAAGTAAAGAAAGGTCCTCAGCCTTCAAACTGAACTAGAGTTGAGGAAGTACCTGAAAGATGAGACACCAGACCTGAAAGGGTGTTTGCTTGGAGGGTCCTTGGGGGAGAAAGATCCCTGCAGGACTGAAGGTCTGAACAGACACTTGGGAACAGCAGACCCTCCTGGTCAGGAAATGACTTTCTGGACTCCACTTCTCATGTGGCCAAAAGCACAAGGTAGTGCCATTTGGCACCCCAACACCAGATCAGAAAATGAAGAGAAATGCAAGAGCCAGTTCCAGGGTGTTCAGGGTTGCTCCCACCACAGATAGCCATTAGCTCCCCACTGCTCCTCCTCTGGGAGGACATCAGGCCCTTGGTGGTGAAAGGCATGCCTGTGTGTCTTCTGCTCAGCCACTCCTTTCCTGGAGCCTCATCTGAGTTTGGGAGGATGAGTACCTTGGCCCCCATGGGAGGTGTCCAGAACAGCAGAGCTGGCAGGGCCACAGGTAAGGACCTTCAGGTCCAGCAGCTCTGTAGTCCAAATAGCTGCTCTGAGCCACTGCCCTTCTGGAACAATGGAAAGCCGAATCAGGTCCCAACCCCTGACCTTGGAAGGTCAAGGGGATGGTTATGGGAGATGGGAAAAACCTCTTAAGAGAGAGTGCTGTATGGCTTGGAGCAGGAGCAGAAGCACAGTCATGAAGATACTGCCAGGGATGTGGTGTCAGGGAGTGCACACAGATAAAGCAGTAAAACACACGTGTCTGAAATAAGCCCACCCTCCAGCCTACCATGAAGGGAACCTGGAGCTAAAGGCCCTCTAATACCCCTTTCCACATTTGAGCTGACCTTCCCTGGTCTATGGAATGGCAATGTGGTGAGTGATTGGTGAGGCCCCAGGTTCCTCAGGAAGTGGGATATGGGACCACTCAGGTGTGAAAGCCCTGAAGAGAGTGTGGGGAGTCGCCAGTGTGGTATACAGCGATGGGATGGTCCCTGGTTGCTTCAAGAACCCCAATGGCATATTATCCCAGCTGGAACCAGTGCTGGCTCTGGCCAGGACCCCAAAAGATCTGCAAAAAAAGTGCAGCTTGCCCAGGAATGGTGCCACACACATGGAGGACTGATGCAGCAAGTTCACACAAGAAAAAGAGACACAGATTCCAGGTGCCACTGACAAGAATACAGGCAGACACAGAAGAACACACAGCAAATGGACACAGAGAGCAGACAACTTGGGGGGAGGGAGGCAGGGAAGGGGAGAAAAATAAATTAAAAAAATATAAATCTAGGGAAGTGGACTTGGCCCAGTTGTTAGGGCATCCATCTACAACATGGAAGGTCTGCAATTCAAACCCTGGGCCCCCTTGACCTGTGAGGAGCTGGCCCATGTGCAGTGCTGATGCATGCAAGGAGTGCTGTGCCATGCAGGGGGGTCCGCCGTGTAGGGGAGCCCCACGTGCAAGGAGTGCATCCCATAAGGAGAGCCACCCAGTGTGAAAGGAAGTGCAGCCTGCCCAGGAATGGCGCCACACACACAGAGAGCTGACACACGAGATGATGCAACAAAAAGAAACACAGATTCCCATGCCTGACAACAACAGAAGTGAACAAAGAAGACAATGCAGCAAATAGACACAGAGAATAGACGACCGGGGTGGGGGGAGGGGAGGAAGTGGAGAGAAATAAAATATAATAAATAAATTTTTTTAAAAATCTAAAAAAATGAGTGAGGAATATCTCAGGAATGGGACCGTGCCCTGCATGATGCCGTGTGGCACTGGGTGGGTGGAGTTGAGCACAGGTACTCAGGTGACCCCAAGACCCCACCATGAATACCCCACAGTCTCAGACACCTATCACCCAGCATCATCCAAGGACACACTTGGGCACTCAGCTGTCACACATAAGTATTGGCAGTGCTTGTTTTATTTCTTAAAATAATCCTTTTTTTCTTACAAATGAGTCCACACCTTAACTAATCACTGAACCTTCCAAAGGTCTTATTGGTAAATGGAGTCACATCATAGGAATGCTGATTCATTTGTAGAGTTCATGATCCAGTCCCCAACAGACCTTGGCCCAAGGAAAATGTAGTCATACCAAGTGGCTTTCTGGGTGACCATGAAGCCACACCAAGGCTCTCAGAAGAAGTGGATTTCTAACCTATCTCTTCCAATTTCCTGTTCCCTGTCAAAGGTACAGATTCCCATGTTCCACCCAATACTTCTCAAAGCATCATCTCGAGGGTTTGGCTTTGGAATTTGTGTTCCTGAGTATGATGGAGTTGGACTCTGATGTGACCTTTCTACACATGCCACTTTTGTCACTTTTATTGAACTTCTGCTTGGTGCTGCAGATGGGGTATACCCAGGAGACTTAAATCTGTGGACTGGCAATGTGCCAGCTGGGCCCTGAGCCTCAACAGGGTTGCATCTCCAACCCAACCAGTAACTTTAACTCTAACCCTAATGTACTCTAAACCTAAACCAAACCTGAACACTAACAGTAACTCTAACCTTAATCCTAATCTTAACCCAAACCCTAAACCTAACCCTAATCCTAGCCATAACTCTAAACCTAATCCTAACCCTAAACTTAAGCCTATGCTTAACACTAACCCTAAACCTAACCTTAACCCTACACTCAATATGAGCTCATTCTTTACACTTAATGCTATGGCCAAATACCATGTGCTTTACTGTTGAAAATAAGCATCATACACATTTCATTCATTGCTATGTGCCTTCTTTCACTTAGAGTCCATATGTATATACCAGAGTTAACCTAATCATGGCCAAGTCCTATTTTACTTTACTTTTGAAACATATGCAAGACATGTCTCATCAATGGGACACAATGCTTGCAACTCATCCACATCCAAAAGTAGTGTTTTAATATTGTCATCATTACAATATGTGGGTTCAGTTGCCTGCTATGTGTTGTTTCTTAACTTCACTTAATATGAAAACACTATTTACAGGTCATGCTCTTACCAGATAACATGAGATTTACTTTTGGGAACCAAGGATAGTTCACATTTCATTGAATACTTTGTGCTTTCTTTCACTTACATTGAAACCTAACCCTCATGCTCACCCTAACCCTAACACCATCCCTAACCCTAACCCTAACCCTAACCTTAACCCTAATGCTCACCCTCACCATAAACCTAAATCTAACCCAAACCCCAACCCGAACCTGAACACAACATTAATCCTAACCCTAAACCTAACACTAACCCTAACCCTACCCTAGACCCTAAACCAAACCCTAAACCCTAACCCTTCCCATAAACCAAATCTAAACCCAACCCTTAACCCTAAAAATAACAGTAAACCAAATCTAAACCTAAACCTAAAACTAAACCTAACATTAACCACTACCCTTTACTTGATACCTAAACACAAAATACAAACCTTAACTCTAATTCTAATCCTAATCCTACTCCTAACCATAAGCTAAAAGTAAACCCTAACCCTAACTAACCCTACCCCTAAAATTAACCATAAACCTAAACCTGACTCTAACACTAACCCTAAACACAAACCAAAATATTAACCCTAAATGCTAAATCTAATGCTAAACCCTAACACTTAAACCTGATAATAAAACAAATCTAAACCTAAACTTAAATCTAATAGTAACACTATCCACTAACCCAACGTGTACCCTGAAAAAAAAAACCACAAAACTTAAACTTAACCCTAAACCCCAAATCTAACCCTAAAACATAAACCTAACCATAAACCAAATCTAAATCTAACTCTAACCCTAACCTTACCCTAAACCAAATTTAGCCATAAAACTAAACCTAAACCTAACACTAATCACCATCCCTAATGACAACCTTAAATGCTAAACACAAACCCTAACCCTAACACTCACATTAACCCTAACACTAACACCTACCCTAGAGTCAATATTAGCTCACTCTTCAAACTTAGTTCTATGACCAAATAACATGTGCTTTACTTTGGGGAGCTAAGCATCATACAAATTTCTCTTACTGCTATATGCTTTCTTCCACTTACAAGTAAATCTAACCTTGACCCTAACCCTTAACAATAACCCTAAATTAATCACTAAACCTAATCCTCATTCTAAACCTATCCCTAACACTAATACTAACCCTAACTCTAACATTACAGTCAATACTAGCTCATTGTTTTAACTTAGTTCTATGACTGAATAACATGTGCTATAATTGGGAACTAGGCATCATACATATTTCAATGACTGCTATGTGCATCTTTTCATTTGCAGTGAAACCTAACCCTAGCCCTAACCCTAACCCTAACCCTACCATCAATATTAGTCCACTCTTTAAACTTAGTCCTATGACTGAATAACTCATGCTTTACTTTTGGGACCTAAGCTTTGTACAAATTTCACTGACTGGTATGTACTTCTTTCATATACAGTGAAACCTAAACCTTCCTCTAACCCTGGCACTATCCCTAACCCTAACCTTAACCCTAAACCTACCCGTAACCCAAATGCTAACTCTTGTGGGTGTGCCCCTGGGGCCATTAGCTATATGGCTGGCCGGGCCGTTAACTTTACGGCTTTCGCCTCGGTGAGGCAAACTTCTCGAATGGGTTGTGAGTGACGATGGGGCCCCAGTAACACACAGCCAGGTTAAACACACAGTAACCACCCCGGAGACACAGGCTTGTGGCGCAGGTCTGGTTTATTGGGGAAGGGGCACAGCTTATATAGGCAGGGGTGGGGGCTTGAGGTGACATGTCAATTACAGATGGGCTAAGGGGATTGAGATAATATGAAGCAGCAACTTGATGGGATGAGGTAGTTTTGAAGTTGGCGCACTTCTCTGGTGGGAAGCTGGCCAGGAAGAAGGAAGGTGCCTTTTGTGATAGCCATTGTGTATGCTTAGCAGCCATTCTGGCTACATGTTGTTTGCCAGCAAGCTCACCAACAATACCTCCGTTTTTGTTTTATTTCAAGACTGCAATAACTGTGTCTGTCTTAGGTTGTTCTCCCTTGAGAATCTTTGGCTACCAGTTACGAGTCATTTATGCCATGCAGTTGCACCTGTCTTAGGTTGCCTCCCTCTGGAGGTCTTACCCATCTCTGGCTGCCAACTGAGCTTTGTGGCTGGAGGGAAGGTGGCTGTGCACTAGCTACATGGCTCCATGGCAGTGGTGACTTCAGGTTCTTGTGTTTCTTCTTGTACGAGTGGTTGATACTGACGAAGCTGAAGTGAATAAATGGTGAAGGCTGAAATGTTTTCTATTCTTCTCTGCAGCCACTTAATGAGACAAGGAGCTATAGACACAACACAAATGATTAGCATTAAAGGACTAATAAGTGGTGTAAGCCACTGTGCGAGGGGGGAGGAGAGCCAAGTCATGAATGGGGGACTGAATGATTCAGTTTTAGTTAAATTTCTACGCAGGTCTTTTAATATTTGGATATTTTGTTCTACTATACCAAAGCTATTAATGTAGAAACAGCATTCTTCTTGGAGGAATAAGCACGTTCCTCCTTTTTTGGCTGTAAGTAAGTCTAGGGCCCTGCGGTTTTGGAGGGTTACGCTAGCTAGGGAGGTGAGTTGCTCTTGAAGAGCTTGAAGGGAGACAGTTGTGGAATCAAGGGCTATTTGTGCTGATTCTTTAAAATTACCGGTGATGATAACAGTGTGTGCTAAGGCGCCACCGGCAAGTCCAACAGCTGCAAGGGAGGAGGTAAGGCTGGTTCCTACCAGAAGGGGAAGGAAGGCGGCTCGCTTGCTATGGAAAAAAGAGAGCAGCTGGGAAGCTTCGGACTCTGTATATAGTATAAACTGCGGGACAATGACTACAGGAATTCAGGGACCAGGAGTGGTGGAATTAATCAAGGGTGTGATTGTTTGATTGCACCAAAAAAAGAGGCCTCTTGGGAACTGGATGGTACCTGTAAAGGAAATGTTTGTTGTGCAGGTGGGAGAGAAGGAGGTATAGCTGGTTTGGAAGCAGGTGATATTTTCAGGGCTGCTCCAAAGGGGGATATGTGTAAGGGGGGAAGAGAGGTTGCCGGGTGTTGCTGAGGAATAGTCGGAATAGTTGGAGATAGAAACAGGGACAGCCACTAGTAGGGGACGCTGGAGGGAGGCGCACAGGAAGCAATGAGAAATATTAGCAATTCCAGATCGATTAAGGAGAGAGACGGTATTATTGAGAATTGTGAGCCAAGAAGGGGGATTATATACTAGCAGTTGCTCGTTTAATTGCTTTTTGGCTGTTTTTATATTTACGAGCACATTGGATATACTGATTGGAGATGAGGACTGGTTGTAGAGACTATAGTGGCGGGAAACTGTTATGGATCCGGTAGGCCAAGTGTCACCCCGTGAGCATATAGCTTGCCGGTGATTCCAGTAGCCCATCTGTCATTACAGGGGTCTTTTATATGGAGGTAATAACCAGATTTATTGGCAAAGAAGAAGCTTGGGAAGGACGACTGCCATGGCCAGTTAATGACACAGCTCCAATAGGGGCAGCCTCCATAATAAGGGCCTTGTTAATAGGTGTTGGTACAGTATGCTTTGGTTTGGGTGTGAGGGAAGCAGGCATAAGGTTTACGGCTACTTTGTTGGTATGATTTAGGTGTTTCGGTGAGTTTGATAGTAAGAGGTGTTTGACATCCCTGAGGTGAACAGTGGTCTGTGCCAAGGGGGCGCAATGTGGTGCTTGAGCGAGAGGTTATAGTTTCTTTTACTGTGAACGTCCAGAGGTAAAGGGCTTGTCCATTGACTGAGATAATGAGTGAGATAATTAGAGAAAGAGTGAGTATGTATAAGAGGCGGCACATGGTGGGTGGGTTATGCACAGCAGGCGATAGCGAGAAGAAGGCAGATATGCCTTATGAAGAAAGTGAGGAGGAAGGATTTGTGCAGCATTGTCCAGTCACTTGGAGAGCCAGTGAATAACAGGAGGGCTCCAACGAGGGTGACAAAGCTACATAGAAGGATTCCAGGGAGGCTACACAGCTGCATTAGTTTCGGTGGCAGGTTTTATGAGATGGCTTGGGATCCACAAAGGCTGGTCAGTGTTTTCTGGAAAGATACAAGCAAATCCTCAACCTTGTGTTAGTAGAGGGTGGGGGCCTTTCCACATGTTAGTGAGGGGGTCTTTCCACATAACAAGGGGGACCAACGTGGGGGCTAGTCTTAGGCCTCCCCAATGCCGGATTGCTGGAGTAGTATGATTTTTTGTCAAAGGTAAGGAAGTTGATAGTGACTAGGGCTCTGTTGAGCAAATCTCGGGGGGTTGCTGTAGGGAACTCCCCTGAAAGTTTCTTGATTGTATTTTTGAGGAGCACATTAGATCACTCAACTAGGGCCTGTCCTTGTGGGTTATAAGGGATTCCTGTTTTGTGTCGAATGTTCCAGTCATGGCAAAATTGTTTAAAAGTTTTGGACTGAAAGCAGGTCCATTATCTGTTTTTATAGTCCAAGGGATATAAAGGCTTGAAGGCAGGCTGTTATAACATTTTTTGCTTTTTCTCCAGATAAAGCAGTGGCGAAGAGAAATTTGGAGAATGTGTCTACTATCACGTGGACAAATTTATAGCGGCCAAATGAGGGGACATGTGTGATGTCCATTTGCCACAGTGCGTTTGGACAGAGGCCCTGTGGATTAACTCCTTGGGGCTGTAAGGGGCCTATAGGAAGGAAAGGTATGCAGTGTTTGCACTCACATGTGAGGTGCTTACACTGGGCTTGAGTGATGTTGGGAAAAAGGTGATGGAGGGAGTTAGCTGACATGTGGAATTTTGCATGTAGGAGCATGGCTTGATCTAAGGAGGTAGAGAGTATGGAAACAGTGAGGGAGGAGTCAGCAAGGTTGTTTCCTTCTACTAGTGCTCCAGGTAATCCAGTGTGTGAACGGATATGCTGGATATACCAAGGAACTGTACGATTTTCGAGGAGGAGTTGTAGCGCTAAAAGGGTGCTATCAATTAACAAACTGGGCTTAACCTTTAGGGTTGCATAGGGCAGTATTAGAATGGCATTGCGGCATAGGCGCTGTCAGTGAACCTGTGAGGCTAATTTTTTACCAATATAGGGAGGAAGGCGGCTCTCTTTGACACAGATGGGGATAGTAAAATTTTTAGTTTGCCCTCTCCATAGTATATTAGTTGCAGGGTAATGGCTACTAGGATGCAAGGCCTCATTTTTATAGAATAGAGCATTTTTTGGTTATAGTTAATTTTCTGACAATCATAAGTAGGATTCTTGGTTATGATTAAATTGTAAGAGGGAAACAAAGTTACAATAAACTGAGTATTACTTTTTTGAAGATAATTATGGCCTGATTTTTAACCTACATACAGGAAGGATGGTTACTAATGCATAAGGGTTGATAACCAAATGATAATATGAGATTATCGATTCTTTGTCTTTCTTTATAGGATTTAATTGGCAATCAATTATCAATTGGTTTAGGGAATATATGGGTTTTATTCAGATATATATGAAAGAATGGATTTTTCCAGGTTAACACTCTAAGTAATGGGGGGTTAGGTATATAGGCCTAATAAGTGTAATTACCAGCAGCTTCCTTATTACTTATGATTACCATCATCAGAAGTTGTAGAAGACTCCATCTCTTCATTCTGGGGTTTAATCCTTTTCGCAGATAACTAAATTTGTTCTCCATTTTCTGAAATGATAAGAGCATAGCCTCACCCCCTTACTTTAATCCTGCCTTTTTTTCCCATTCATTGCTTAAAATATCTTTCTAGAATATTGGTTGATCTTCATTTCCTGTGTCTACTGTAGATGTTTGACATTTTCTAAGTGACATTCCACAGGTGTTAGTGAATTATAAACATTAAGAAAATGTAAAGTAAATAAAGTTTTTGCTAATTAATCTTTTGGTGTCATAATACCATCATCTCCCTCTTTTTGTTTTAAAATCATAGTTTTTAGGGTATGATGGCTGCGTTTAACTATGGTTTGACCTGTGGGATTATAAGGAATACCAGTAATATGCTTAACAGCATACGTAGAACAAAAAGAAGTAGAAGACTTACTAGTGTAAGAAGGGCCATTATTAGTTTTAATTTTCAAGGGGTGTCCCATTACAGCAAAACCAGACCATAGATGTGAACGAACATGATGAAACCATTCCCTACTTTGAGTAGTAGCCCATATAAAATGAGAATAAGTGTTAATATAAACATGAACATATTGTAGTTTACCAAAGGATGGTATGTGAGTAACATCCATCTGCCCTAATTGATTAGGAGTTAGGCCTCTGGGATTAGTTCCAGCCTGAAAAGGCACCACTGTTAGTGGTCCAGAAGTGCGAATAATTTCTTGTGCCTGTAGTCTTGTTAACTTTTGGTATTTATTTCGCAGGCCTTTAGCATTAATGTGAGTTAAAGCATGGTAATCATGAGCACTTTGTAAACACCCTACTAATAAATCAGCTTGAGCATTATTTGCTGTCACAGGACTAGGCAAAGAGGTATGAGAGCATATATGAGTAATGTAAATAGGATGCTGTTTTAACCTGATGAGATGTTGCAAGTCAGTGAAAAGTTAAGATAACTCATCAGTAGCAAAGATATGAGCTGTTTTAATATGCTTGACAGTAAGACTTACATATTTAGAGTCAGAGACAATGTTCAAGGGCTCTTAAAACATTTGTAAAACTTTAATGATGGCTGAAAGCTCTGTGCATTGAGCAGACAAATAAGGAGTTTGTCAAACCTGGTCTTTGAGAAGTAATGAATGCTGCTTTTCCATTACTATTACTATCAGTAAATACTGTACAGGATGGTTGGGCTATGCACATAGCCCTGAAAAGCACTGCAAAAGTTTATTGTTGGGTTTTTTTTTTTTTACTGATAGAGGAATGCGGCTGGCTTGATTTGTCTAAGAAGACACTAAAGAAAGTCTTAGCAAGTTTTAAAACAAAGTGATAGCAATACAGCTGGACATTAACTTTTTGCAACAAACTAGCAGTGTTTGGGATTGCTGCATACTACAGTGTTGTTACTTTAATCTATGATAAGAGGTTGTTTCTGTGACACATACTCTTTTATAATAATTAAAACCATAAATAACCACATTGTACTTCTCTTTAATATTATGCTGAAATATTGGTAACTTTATATACTTTTAAGCATTCACAGGAAACTTTTATTCATATGACTTTAATTAATAGAGGGTTTAAGGAAAGAAAAAACTTGTTAATTTTATAACACTTTAAAACACCTTTTATTTAACTTATAACATATTAAATGAACTCAATTATTACTTTAATTTTTCTTTCAAGGTAAAAGAACAAATCTCTTATAATTGGTTTGGAATGAAAGGCTACTGTTCAGGATTAGGTTTTGAGAAAGCAGTTTTGAACATTATGTTCCTTTAAAAGAGATAGCACAAGAAGCATAAGAAGCTATTTTGATAAAGCAGACTTTCTTTGTATACTGATTATTGAGGATAAAAACTTGTACTAAAGCAGATTGATTTGAGAGGCCTTGAGAAAGAACAAAATTTTTAACTTTGCATTAGCATAGTACTTGATACTAAAGCCTTTAAAATTTTATAGATAGACCCATTAAATTTTATTTTAACTATAAAAATTACTTTTCCACCAACCTTCTTCACTTTCAGTATTCACTCAGGTTTTATCCCACACTCTACTCTTCCAATAATCAATTATTTTATCTCAGGACAAAATTATCTTCTGTTTCCTTAACAATAAAAACACATTCCATATAGGCTACATACAAAGTTATCAAGCAAACTTCTTATAACATAATACCGTGAACACTAAACAAGCTTGTTAAAATAATGAACTTTTCTTTAAATACTTAGTAGTATGCAATATCAGAAACAGTTTTCTAGAAGCAAGTTGTGAAGGGAGGCTGGCTGCAGCCAAGCTTTTTTGTTATAAAATTACCTTTTATTATTATTATTATTATTAATTCAGGTTTGTTTAAACACTTGAATTTAAACAATGCTTTATAAAACTTCTTATAATTATTTATAACCATATAGACTATAATTATATTATTTTAAGACAAATTTTACCTTTACGGAATACATTTCTTCACTTAAAGTTACCACAATACTTTCTATAACTTGCCACATGCATTTAAGTTCCAAGAGTTTATGAAAATTAGCCATCCTACTTTAGGACAATACACACCTTTTTGCAAAAACTTATTAAATTTCAGTTAGCATTTTCACAAACTTTTAACCAAATATTCATTTAAGTTTTACATCCTTCATATTATCCTGTGAAGAAAAATAAGTTATTTATTTCAATCTAGGCAAGAACTTTTTATAAAAAGGCTTATAGTAATTTTGTTAATCAAGACATGATTTTTATCCTTGTAGAGATTTTATTAACATTTAAACTTAAGTATTAATATAAGCACTTATTTAATTTTTGGCCATTTGAATAGAGCTCTTTTATAAATTTTTATTAATTTATATTACCATCCAGAGGTATCAAAACATACACTGACATTGAACAAACAGACAAACACAGAACAATCACAACACAGTAACAGAAACATACAATTTACAATTAACTCATAATTCTTACTTTCTTGGTATAGCTGCTTTTAAGCTGTCCATTATACCACATTTTAAATATAACTTCTTAAGATTTCTTCTGGAATCCATGTTGCCTGTAACATGCAAGCTTGTGCTTGGAAACATTGTTATTAGTTTAGTTATGATTAAACATTGTTCAAAGTAAGGGGAGGGGGGACAGCTAGCCTGAACTTTTGGAAGGGTTTATTGCTCCTCACCTTTTAAAGCACTTGGGGGAATGGCTGTTATTCCATTAGTAATGTTGTGGGTACCTACACTTTTGGCTTCATTATAATTGAGAGCTTTTTAGGTAATGTAATTTCCAGGGGTTAAAATAGCAAGGACTAGGCTTTTCCAATCAGTAGGTGTATTGTGAGCATGAGAAATGCTGTTTAATAACATCTGAGCACAGGGGCTATTAAGACTATATTCTTGAACAGATTTACGAAGGTGAGTAATGGTTTTATGATGTTAAGGAGCCTAAAAGGGAGGAGAATCTCATTGTGGTAATTTACTGGAAAGAAGTGAGGAGGAGTAAATGGGTGGTGATTAAGGACAATAGCAGTAAGTGGAGCTGAAAGAGGAGGTGTAGAAGGCGCGGCAGTGAAAGAGTTAGGCTCCAGTGGTTTTAGCCAGTGTCTAGCCGGGCACCTGTAAGGCAGCCGTGAATAGCTAAAAGAGTTGGTATGAGACTAAGAGGGAAGGCTTTGCTTCGTGGGGCTTGCGGCTAGCTAATGGGGCATATAACGCCCGTGCTTGTAATTCGTTCTCAGAAGAGGCTAAGTTCCCCATTCTGAGCTTCACTCACCAATACGAAGAGGATCGCTTCGGATCCCGCTGGTTGCTGTCCGGACGAGGTGGGGGGTCCCTGTTCAGGGCGCCAGTTTTGGGCGTGCCCCTGGGGCTATTAGCTATATGGCTGGCAGGGCCATTAGCTAGACGGCTTTTGCCTCGGTGAGGCGAACTTCTCGAACGGGTTGTGAGTGACGACGGGGCCCCAGTAACACACAGCCAGGTTTTTTTTTTTATGTTTTAATGTCTTTATTTCCAATAGCCAAAGCTGGAAGCAATTCAAATGTCCATCAACTAATCAATCACCTAAATTCTATATATAGACAACAGAGAACTGTACACCGATAAAAAGGAATGTAGTTCTTTTTTTTAGTTATTTATTTTTAAAAATTACATTAAAAAAATATGAGATCCCATTCAACCCCACCGCCCCCACCCCCCACTCCCCCCACAGCGACACTCTCTCCCATCATCATGACACATCCATTGCACCTGGTAAGTACATCTCTGAGGATCACTGCACCCCATAGTCAATGGTCCACATCATAGCCCACACTCTCCCACGTTCCATCCAGTGGGCCCTGGGGGGATCTACAATGTCCCGTAATTGTCCGTGAAGCACCACCCAGGACATCTCCTCATCCCAAAAACGCCTCCACATCTCATCTCTTCCTCCCATTCCCCAAACCCAGCAACCACCATGGCTACCCTTCCCACACCCATTCCACATTTTCTCTGTGGACATTGGATTGGTTGTGTCCATTGCACATCTATGTCAAGTGGGGGCTTAGATTCCACATGGATACTGGATGCACTCCTCCTGCTTTCAGTTGTAGACACTCTAGGCTCCATGGTGTGGTGGTTGACCTTCTTCAACTCCATGTTAGCTGAGTGGGGTAAGTCCAATAAATCAAAGTGTAGGAGCTGAAGTCTGTTGAGGCTCTGGGCCTGGGTGTCATATTATCAGTCCAGAGATTCAAATCCCCTAAATATATCTAAAACCTCAGCACCAACTACAATTCCAATAAAGTAGCATGCAAGTCTTGTGAAAAGAGATCCCCTCTGAGTCCAATTCCATCACGCAGAAACACCAGCTCCAAAGAAGGGCCATCTGACATGGCAGTGAACCCCATCTGCCATGACCATAGAACCTGTGGGTCTCTTTATTCCTCAAAAGAACCAATACCTGGGGTTGTATCTACTTTATCTGTCTCTCAGACTCTGCTCAGTTATGCATAAGGGGATTCCTTCTGACAACCTCCAGACTCTTTTTTTAGAGACTCATAGCCTTATATTCTCATTTCTCCTTTCCATTTCCCCCTTACATTAGGTCAAGCAGCATTTTGAAGTCATGTTATTATATGTAGACAGGGATATTCTGCTGATCCGTGTTGAACCTTTAATTCAAGGTCCTTTTCTAGTTGCATCTTCAGCTGGTATGTGGTAGTGATCCCTCGGTGCCAGGGAGGCTCATCCCTGGGTGTCATGTCCCACGCTGGGGGGAATGCACTGCATCTACATGCTGAGTTTGAACAGCCAGGTTAAATACACAGTAACCACCCCGGAGACGCAGGCTCGTGGTGCAGGTCTGGTTTACTGGGGAAGGGGCACAGCTTATATAGGCAGGGGTGGGAGCTTGAGGTGACATGTCAATTACAGATGGGCTAAGGGGATTGGGATAATATGAAGCAGCAACTTGATGGGATGAGGTAGTTTTGATGTTGGCACACGTGGGCTTCTCTGGCGAGAAGCTGGCCAGGAAGAAGGAAGGTGCCTTTTGTGATAGCCATTGTGTATGCTTAGCGGCCATTCTGGCTACATGTTGTTTGCCAGCAAGCTCACCAACAACTCTAAACCCTAATTGTAACCCTAGTCTTAACACTAACACTAACCATGACCTTAAGCTCTAACCAAATCTAACTCTAGCCCTAACCTTAAAACCTAAAAAAAAGCCACAGCCCTAACTCTAAACCAAGTCTAAACCTAAACCTAAAATTAAATCTAACACTAACCACTAACCCAGCTCCTAACCCTAAACACTAAAAACAAACCTCAAATCTAACCATAAACCCTAAATCTAACCCAAACTCTAACCCCAACCCTAACCTGAAACCATCTAATCTTAAACCTACCCCTACCCCTAATGCTAATCTAAACCCTAACCCTAAGCATAAATGCTAGGCACAAACATAACTCTAACGCTAACCCAAAGTGTAAACTAACCATGAACTTAAGACCTAACCATATTTAACCCTAACCAGCACCCTCACCCAAATCTAACCCAAACCCATAACATAAGCCCTAACCCTAACCCACACCCTAAAACAAATCTAACTCTAATATAAATCTAACCCTAATCCAAATCTAACCCTTACCCTAACTGTAACACAAACCCTAAAGCTAACCAAAAACCCTAGCCCTAACCCTAATCAAATACCTATCCCTAAACCAAACCTAAACAAAAACCTAAAACTAAGCCTAATACTAACCACTAACCCTACTAGTAACTCTAAAATTAAAAACAAATCTTAAACCTAACCATAAACCATAAATCTAACTCTAAACCCAAATCCTAACCCTAACCCTAAACCAAATCCAACCCTAACCAGAAATGCTAACTGTAAACATTGAACACAAACTCTACCCCAACCCTAACCACAACACTAACACTGACCAAAACCCTACATCCTAACCCTAACCCAAAACTAAACAAAACCATAAACCTACATCTTTTTATTTTTTTACTTTTATTTTTTATTTATTTATTTTTTAATTGACTTTGTAATAATATTACATTAAAATATATATATGAGGTCCCATTCAACCCCACCCCGCCTCCCCACCTCTCCCCCCCCCCAGCAACACTCGTTCCCATCATCATGACACATCCATTGCATTTGGTAAGTACATCTTTGGGCACCTCTGCACCTCATGGTCAATTAAACCTACATCTTAATCCTAACCCAAAAGCAAATCTTACCCTAACAATATAAACCTAACCCTAAACTTAATCTAACCCTAACCCTAACTAACCCTAACACTAAATCTAAAACTAAACACTAAGTTTAATGGAAACCCTAAATACAAACCATAACCCTAACCCAAAACCTAACATATGCCAAATCTAACCCTAAATGTATCCTTAATCCAAATCTTAACCTAAACTTAAAACTAAACATAACACTAACAACTAATCCTACTCATAACCCTAAACACAAAACACAAATCTTAACCTAATCCTAAATCCTAACTCTAACCCAAATCTAAATCTAACCCTAAACCTACCTCTAAACACTAAACACAAACCCTAACAAGAAAACAAATCTAACCCTAACATTAAACTTAAGCCCTAAAACTAAACACTAAACACAAACCCTAAACCAAATCTAACCCTAACCTTAACCCTGTAGCAAATCTAACCTTAACCCTGAACATTAAACACAAACCCTAACCCTAAACCTAAACCTAACCCTAAACCCTAACTCTAACAACCTTCAAAGGCTAAACTTATTCCTAACCCTAACCCAAACCCTAACCCTTAACCTAATCTAAAGTAATTTCAATCCATTGAACACTTCTAAGGCAGCCTTTCCAATGCTTCAAAATGTGTTCATCAATTGCAATAATGAGCCACACTAATGAAGATTTTAATGTGGGTAAATATGGACACTGTGGAGAGCAGGGAATATGGAAATCCCCTATATTTTTTATGTGACATTTATGTAATATAAGTAAATTTTTAGAAATACAAAATAAAATAAAAAAATAACCATTTGCCAGCAATAATCAATAGTCTGATGACTCATTGTATGTTATTAGTAATTTCTGATCAACTATCTGATATTTAATTTTTTTCTATTTTTAAAAATGTTATTCAAAAAATATAAGAGGTCCCCATATACCACTGACCCCCCTCACTCCATTCCTCCCACATCAACAACCTCTTTCATCATTGTGGGACATTCATTGCATTTGGTGAATACATTTTGGAGCATGGCTGCACCACATGGATAACGGTTTACATTGTAGTTTACACTCTCCCCCAGTCCATCCAGTGGACTGCATCTGTCCCTGCAGTAGCACCCAGGACAACTCCAAGTCCAGAAAATGCCCCCATATCATATCTCTTCTTCCTCTTCCTACCTTCAGCAGCTACTGTGGCCACTTTCTCAACATCAATGCTACAATTTCTTCCACTACTAATCACAATAGTTCCATAGCACATATCAGTACATCCACTCGAATCCATACTCTATTCCTCCTTCCTGTGGACCCTGGGATGATTATGTCCACTCCATCTCTATATTGAGAGGGGACTTAGATTCCACATGGGCAATGGATGCAATTCTCCTGCTTGCAGTTGTAAGCACTCTTGGCTCTGTGGTGTGGTGGTTAACCTTCTTCACCTCCCTTTACTTGGCTGGGGTAAGTCCAATAAACAAGATGATCAGAGTTGCAAGTCTGTTGAGGGTCAAGGCCTGGCTGTCACATGGACAGTCCAGAGATTCAGGTCTCCTGAGTATACATCAACCCAGAGACAACCACAGTTTCAGTAAAAGTGACAGAAGCAGCATGTGTAGAACTCACATCTGAGTCGAACTCCATCACACTCAGGAATACAAACTCCAAAGTAAGGCCAATTGACATGGCACTGAACTCCAGAGCCATCTTCCATGACAGAACCTGTGGGTCTCTGCAGCCCTCAGGAGAACCAGCCCCTCAGTTGTATCTACTTTGGCTGTTTCTGGGACCCTGCTGCAGTGTGCATAAGTTCAACCCCTCTGATGACCTCCTGACTCTTTTTTGGAGACTCATAGCCATAGAAACTCATTTGTCTTTTTCATTCCCCCTTTTATTCAAGGTCAAAAAGCAGTTTTTAACACCTGATATTACATGTAGGCTGAGATATTCTGCTGGTCTGAGGTGAACCTTTTATTCAAGGTCTCTTTCTAGTTACATTATCAGATGGTGTTTGGTAGTAATCCCTCAGTGCCAGGGATGCTTATTCCTGGGAGTCATGTCCCATGCTGGGGGAAGGTAATGCATTTTCAAGTTGAGTTTGGGTTAGAGAGTGGCCACATGTGAGTAAGATGGAGACTCTCAGGAGGTAATTCTTAGGCACCCTACAGCTCTAGGCCTAGTTTATATTTTAGGTGCACAGGCTCATAAGCATAGTCATCAGTATCAAGGGTTCATTGTTGGACCATCCTTCTTTATTGTTCTTTGCCATTGTACTTGGGGATTCATGCTGTTCCATTGGGAAATGTGATAGAGCTCCCCTGGCTATGAACTTAGCACTCTCTCAGTGGTCATTTCTTTTTTTGTGCTCCAATATATCTTCTTTTTTAAATTTTTAATTGTTTTTTGAAGATACATAGATCACAAAAATGTTACAATAAAAAATATAAGAAGTTCCTGTATACCCCACTCCCCATCCCCCCACTCCTCCCACATCAAAAACTTCTTTCATCATGTGGCATATTCATTGAATTTAGTGAATACATTTTTAAAAAATATTACATTAAAAAAATATGAGGTCCCATTCAACCCCACTGCCCCCACCCCCCACACCCCCCACAGCAACACTCTCTCCCATCATCATGACACATCCATTGCACCTGGTAAGTACATCTCTGAGCATCGCTGCACCCCATAGTCAATGGTACATATCATAGCCCACACTCTCCCATGTTCCATCCAGTGGGCCCTGAGGGGATCTACAATGTCCCGTAGTTGTCTGTGAAGCACCACCCAGGACATCTCCACATCCCGAAAATCATTTGTCATTTTTAACTGTAACTACTGTGCAAATATCCAAACATTTTTATGTACCCTGTATACATGCCCTGGAGAACTCCCTCCAACCATGTGACCCCCATCAATAACACCCTTTACAAGTGTTCCTCCCCTGCCATAATTGAACCTCTCTGTGGTCCAAAACTTCTTCAGAAATGAAGCCTAATATATTGACAAGTTCCATTAATAGTAAAATGGAATATAGTAGTGGGTTTAAAGGTTAAATATAGAATACATACTAATTTAGAAAAATTAAATAAAGAAAAAATAAATTGGGGAATCAAAAATGAAAAAATCAACAAACTTTGTTTCTGACATTTTGCCTTTCATCACTGCAATAGTTGTTGCCATGTATGTACAGTGGCAAGGCAATTTCTATCATTTTTTCTTCAGTGTCTACATCCTTTTTTTTTCTTCTAATTATTAAGTTTGTCATAAAAAAACTTTTAGATCATAGTAATTCACACATACAATATAGGGTAGTCCCACATATCCAACATCAAACACTTTGTCCCTTTCCCAGCAATGATCTTTTTACAAGCTCATATTATATTTGCTGCAGCTGATGTACAGATATTGAAACATAGCTTTCAAACATGGTACCATTTGGGTTTACATTATGGTTTATATTTTAGACTATACAATTTTCTAAATTTTTATTTATCTTATGTTTTACATTATGGTTTATATTTTAGCCTGATATTTAATTTTTTAACCACATGAATGCTATGGGATCATTTCCCTTTCTCTTGTAAACCAAGTTATTATTCATGCTTCCTTCCTTTTCCGTATAATTCTTC
Organism: Dasypus novemcinctus; assembly: GCF_030445035.2. Lineage (NCBI taxonomy): Eukaryota > Metazoa > Chordata > Mammalia > Cingulata > Dasypodidae > Dasypus > Dasypus novemcinctus. Next base: position 69,133,251 of record NC_080704.1, on the reverse strand, counting down.
CAACACATGTACTGGGGAACCAAAACCTGACAAGATAGTCTACAATACAATGAGATTATAAAAATGAATTTTTTATTTAAGACAATTTTGCTATAAAAGCACATTTCATTCCTTTAAAATAACACTCGACAAGATTTACTGTACCAAATGTAAGTTCCCCACCTCAGTCTGTGGTAGACTGAGCTGAAACAAACCTCAAAAGCTCAGCTGAAATTGGTTTCTAAGATCTTTAAGTTACTTTGTTTCCAAATGAACACTATTTTTCTTTTACTTGAAAAATCACCCTTACCATGAAGCCCACAATTTCTTTGGTTCGCATTTATCCATTTTATTGTGGTTTTCTTATTGACAGAGACAGGAACCAAGTCAGTGCTATATAAATACAGAAACTAGAAAGCATAGGCAATATTGTAAATATTAATGCAAGTATTAGCTCTCAACTTTTTTCATCCCTATATATTTTACATTTGAACCAATTTGTACAAAATGTATTTAAAAATCAGAAACTTGAAGACAACCAATTGTAAATTCATTGACATAAATTTGCCTTGTATTGCAATGCACTTCAGCTGTAACAGGGAGAAAAGGAAGGGGTGCCTGAAATTAAAGATCTCTTGGCTGAGGGCATCATCACAGGCTGACAATGCAGTCAAGCCCTTTCTCATCCAGAGTAGAAATTGAAGGACATCTAGCCAGTTTATGAGTCCTGAGAGAAGGGAGAAATGTATGTTAATAACCATAACACCTTACTCTGTGGGGAGCATGTCTAGTTCTTGGCAAGAAATTCAGGATTAAAATTTCCTGGGTAACTTCCTCATTCCTCTGGGGGTCTCTTTCACTTTCTTGTTGTCTAACTAGGTAGACAAAAGGAAACTTAAACTTTACACTCAGAAACAGAAAAGTAATGAAAGATATTCCCCACAGGCTTGGCTTTAGGTATTTTAGCTTCCATGAGTGTGGGACCTTAATATCCATTCCTTTACAAGTTTATCCCTAATAATGATGAATATTTATATGATGTCAATAGGATTCCAAAGGGCTTTTGCATATATCGCTTTTGAAATGTCTATTAATATTTGAATTTTCTGTTAAAAATTAAATTATGATTATTATGTATAACATATTTAAGGGGATATATGAAATATCAAGGTAGTGCAGATAATAAACACCTTTATATGCACAAATAGACAGAAAACAGATGTCAAATGCTCTGAGAAATTCTTTCATATATTGAAATAGAAAGAACTGGGATATACAAAAAAATGTCAAGTGAGAGACCCTTACACTAAGGTCTGATTTCTCTGCCATTTGTTCTAACCCTAACCCTAACCCCTAACCTTTAACCCCTAACCCTAATGCTGACCCAAAACCAAATCTAACCCTAAGCCTTATCCTATAACAAGTCTAAGCCTAACCTTAATGGTAAACACAAACCCTAACCCTAAGTCTAGCCCTAAACCAAACCCCAAATCCTGAAACTAGCTGTAACATCCTTCAAAGGCTAATCTTAACCCTAACCCTAACTCAAACCCTATCCCTTAACTTAACTGTAAAATAATTTCAATTCATTAAACACTTCTAAGACATTTTTTCCAGTGATCCAAAATGTGTTCATCAATTGCAATGAATGAGCCACACTAATGAAGTTTTTAATGTGGGTAAATATGGGCATTATGGGGAGTGGGTCATATGGGAATCCCCTATATTTTTATGTGACATTTATGTAATGTAAGTATAATTTTAAAAATTACAAAATGAAATAAAAAATAACTATTCACTAGCAACAATCAATAGTCAGTGTATGTGTATTAGCCATTTCTCCTTTTGCTTTCTTTTTATTTATTTCTCTCCCCTTGCCCCCACTGTCTGCTCTCTTTGTCCATTCACTGTGTGTTCTTCTGTGTCAGCTTGCATTCTTGTCACTGGCACAGTAATCTGTGTCTCTTTTTGTTGCATCATCTTGCTGTGTCAGCTCTCTGTGTGTGTGGTGCCATTCCTGGGCAGGCTGTGATTTTTCCACATGGGGTGGCTTTCTTTGCAGGGAGCACTCCTTTCACATGGGGTTCCCCTACATGGGGGACACCCCTGCATGGCATCACACTCCTTGTGTGCATCAGCACTGTACATGGCCTGCTCACCACAAGGGTCAGATGGCCCTGAGTTTGAACCCTGGACCTCCCATATGGTAGATGGACACTCTATCAGTTGAACCAAATCTGTTTCCCAAAATGGGAACCCCCAAAATGGGGGACTGAACCAGGGATATATTAGTCATTTCTGATCAACTGTCTGATTTAAATTTTTTAGCCATGTGAATGCTATAGGATCATTTCCCTCTCTCTTATAATGGAAAATAAACTAATTTATTATTCATGCTCCCTTCCTATTCCTGTATAATTCTTCCAACACATGTACTGTGGAGCCAAAACCTGATGAGAAATTCTACAATACAATGAGATTGTAAAAATGAATTTATTCAAGACAATTTTGCTATAAAAGCACAATTCATTCCTTTAAAATAACACTCAACAAGATTTACTGTATGAAATGTAAGTTTCTCACCTCGGTTCATGGTAGAGCTGAAACAAACCTCAACAGCTCAGCTGAAATTGGTTTCTAAGATCTTTAAGTTACTTTGTTCCCAGATAAACATTATTATTTTTTAACTGAAAAATCACCCTTACCATGAAGCCCACAATTTCTTTGGTTTGCACTTATCCATTTTATTACGGATAAAAGCCAGTTACCTCACAAGGATGTCACATGCCTGGCACACTCAGGGGGCTTGAAAAATTTTCCAGTTATTCCTACAACTGAGGAACAACAGCCAGTACACAGAACAGTCCTCCAGGTCAGAGATCAGCAGTTTCCATCAGTCAACATGAAAAGTAGAAAATTGTGAGGCATCATATGTACTCAACTCAGAAAATGGCACACAAAAGGGGTTTGGAATGCCCCCCCCCAAGGATATTTCACTGGCATGGCAGGCAACAACATTAGAGGTATAGAAGAAAATTTCTGGAGGCTCATCTGTCAATCACCAGGTAGGTTTATTTAGAAAGGAGTCCCCCAATGCCCACAGACCTGCATTTGGTGTCACAGGAACAATTTCAAGAAACAGACTCATATGTGACCAGGTTCCTCTGGAAGGGAACTTAGACAACTGAAGAAAAACAATTTCTAACCATCACCTTAACCACAACCCTGTGATTACCTCTCTAACTACACACTTGAAGCTCATTCTATCTCTAATATTAACCCGCACCCTAACTCTTCAGGTGTAAACTGGAATCTGGCCATCTGGTCCTTGTCCTTGATGTTATTTAGGTCAAACATTGTAGCCCAGATATTTATTGGAAGAAATTATTCAGAGCATCCTGTTAACTTCAAAGACAATATTCAGCACGTCCACCAGGTGGCGCCCCAGACAGGCACACACTATCAAAGGGCACCTGAACTATGGGCCTTTCTTGGCCAGGGAAGGAGGGAGGACAGCAGTTTTTATCAAGAATCTTCCCAGGCTGCCCTGCCTTAAGGGTCCAGCAGGGCCACATTCCAGCCACTGAAGAGGACCTGGGAGAAATTTTGGGGTTGCCCTTGAGAATCCCTGTCCTACCACAGACAGTTGCTGGTCAGGGCAAAGAACCTGGGAGCTCCCTGGAAAGCTGACTTGGTTCTGGCTGTAGGATTATCTATCTTAGACATTCTGTGGGTTGCCTCATGGGCATCCAGGTAGACAGGGTCTATGGCTGGTCCTGGCGGATACTGCCTGGGTGGTGTGGAGGTACAACTTGGACCACTGTTTGAAGCTTCAGCAGACAAAGAGTACACATGGAGGGACAACAAGCCTTCCCCCACAGCCTTCAGGCCAGCACCAGCAATTCCTGACCTCCAGAAAGAGACTTAGTTCATTTTTTGGAGGGACTCTAACTGCCAGGTACCAGGTGTGACCAAACCTTGCATAGAGCCCTTGTGAGCCTCATGCATCCTAGTGCTGGTCCATTTCCCATTCGATGACTTGGGGTTTTATGGTAGCTGCATAAATGAAAGAGCATTGAGTGTGAACTTGGGAGGCCACAAACAGTTTATGTTGTGTGGGAAGCCTCTGACATCATCATCAATAAATCATACACATGCCACAGACACATAAAGCCACGTGTTTAACAACAGTGACCACATATGAAGAACAATAATAATAATGTGTAAGCAGTATAACTAAGATAATCCTAGTAAGGTGTAACTTGCTGGTTTCAGGATGGGCATTAAGAAACAATTCTTTCAAAATAAACTAGCACATGGTCTGACTACTAATCTGTGCTTTTCAGCAGCCACTGTTCCAATCTCCCTCAGGCAAAGGGGGCAGGGGTGTCTTTAAACTGGTCCTTTATTCCTTTTCTATTTCTCTCTCCCATTATGGAGGAAAACATACTTTGGAAAAGTCACATAATGATACACCAAACAGTTCACAACAACCACACTTGCCAAAACAAATCCAAAAACAATAATAAACTAAACTACTACTCCAGAAGACTGAGAGCACTAGATTTCAAAAGTTCTAACAGGGAAATGGACTTTGGCCCAGTGGTTAGGGCATCCGTCTACCACACGGAAGGTCTGCGGTTCAAGCCCCGGGCCTCCTTGACCCGTGTGGAGCTGGCCATGCGCAGTGCTGATGTGCGCAAGGAGTGCTGTGCTACACAGGGGTGTCCCCCGCGTAGGGGAGCCCCACACGCAAGGAGTGCACCCATAAGGAGAGCCACCCAGCGCGAAGGAGGGAGCAGCCTGCTGAGGAATGGCGCCGCCCACACTTCCTGTGCCGCTGACTGACAACAGAAGCGGACAGAGAAACAAGACGCAGCAAAAAGACACAGAAAACAGACAACCGGGGGAGGGGAGGGAAATTAAATAAATAAATATAAATCTTTTAAAAAAAAAGTTCTAACAAAGTAATAATCAGCATGTCCAAGAATCAACCAAAATTTACAAACCACACAAAGGAGGAAACAATAACCCATTTCCAGAAAAAAAGTCTATAAGAAAACACCCCAAATGTTCTCATACATTAGAACAATTAGTAAAAGACTTTAAAATAACCTGTCTTGAAAATATTCAATGACTTGAGTGAATCCACATAGAAAAAACTAAAAGAAATGAGGAAAACAGAAAACTGTCAAAACAAAACAGAGATGGAAATTGAAAAAAGGAAAAAAAATTCACCTTCAAAGTATACTAACTGGATATACTCAAGCAATGGATGTACAGAAAAGAAGGAAAAATATTCCATGCAATAGGATGCCACATGAGCACTCAGGTAGACATACTAATATTGGACAAAATAGACAAAGTCAAAACTCCTACAAGACAGAATAATTTTTTAAAAATCCAGACATCCATACTACACAGTTAACACTAACTTAAGCTAGGGGCTACAGTTAACCTACAATTATAAAAATGTTCTAATATCAATTATAACAAATACACATGACAATGCAAGATGATAATAACACAGTTGTATCTGGGTATTCTGAATTTTTGGGATGCTTGTTCAGGAAAAAAAAATCCCTAAAAATAAAAATATTAAAAATCAAACTGGGAACTGGACTTGGCCCAGTGGCTAGGGCATCTCTCTACCACATGGGAGGTCCACGGTTCAAACCCTGGGCCTCCTTGACACATGTGGAGGTGGAACATGCGCAGTACTGATGCAGGCAAGGAGTGCCAAGCCATGCAGCAGTGTCCCCTGTGTAGAGGAGCCCCAAGCACAAGGAGTGCACCCCATAAGGAGAGCTGCCCAGCATGACAGAAAGTGCAACCTGCCTAAAAATGGCGCCACCCACATGCAGAGCTGACACAACAAGATGACACAACAAAAAGAAACACGGATTCCCGTGCTGCTGACAACAGAAGCGGACAAAGAAGAAGATGCAGCAAATAGACACAGAGAATAGACAACGAGGGTGGGGGGGGGAGGTGAGAGAAATGAATAAATAAGTAAATCTTTTAAAAAATTCAAAACTTAAAAAAGTTACAAGATGCAAGGAAGATTCATAAACAGTAATGAAAGAGAGAATACAAGAAGATTAAATAAACATTCATGTACTTGACTTCAACATCAAAACCCCTAACACATCTCCTTTGTCATGTCTTTTATCTATGAGTCCACAGTGATCATGGGATGGGGACACAATTCATTAATGACATGGCCCAATCAAAGCCCTCCTCATACCTTATTCTTTCCCAGGTATGGACCAGATGACAAACACATACCAATATCAATGTTTGGAATTCATAACTGTTGCAAACTGCTACAGATACTGAAAATTGGTTCAAATGGAGGGAAATGAAGGCAAAGGATTATAAGGGGCTTGCTCCTGTTGAGAACAGACTGCTCAGTTGAGCTGATAAAAGAAGAGTTCGGTGCTACCTGCCAAGTTCGAATTGGTGGGAAATCACCCTTTATGCATAGATAGCACAGAATGTATACAAAAGATTCCTGCAATACAGGTAAGAATACATTCAAAGATATGAACTAACTTGTGATAACCTGAAGTGGAATCTGCTAATATGGGACACCATTGATGCTGAAAAAGTATGTGACAGGCAGGAATAGGAGAGTCAGACAACTGCAGGTGGCTGCTGGAAATGTAAATCATTTAACACCTACAGGTTTTTATTCTATTGTTCACCAGCCGGTATTTGAGGGAACTCTTTAAACCTCTCATGTATTAAAGAAGTATAGGGTCCAATGAAACTTCTCTGTTCTGAGGCACACAACCAGCATTAGGAGATGCACATTTGCAAGTAATTTGCAGATAAAGAACACCGACTCGGAAGCTGGCTTAAGCGAAATGGGGGTATTCATTCCTCTCATTATAAGATCTATAATATAAAGGATTATACTCAGCTATTATTATTAGATTTGAGTATTTGTCAATAAAAAGTTGTGGTTCATGTTTTAATTTTATGTAGTACATGCTGGCAAAATAATGTTTTTTGAAAATGCAGACATTTGAATACTCAGTGACCATGGACTGTCTGTTAAAATGATGGGATAACCTAAAAAGAGCTGAGGCTTGAACGCAGTTGGAGGAGGCAGGATCCTGAGTATATTCGAAGGTAGGAAAGCAGTCAGAAAGAAAGCACAGAGGTGCTGAATATGAGGTGCTAGGAATGGAGCTCTGACTGATAAAGCAGGGAGGCCAGAGGCACCCATGCTGCATTAAGTTTTGCATGCTCAGGTGGCTATTGCAAGTGAAACAAGGGGAGCTCTGTCTCTCCCCATCAGCCGAGTCCCTCAGCCTTGGTGGATAAGCCACATGGTGGTGGCTGCCAGGGTGGTGGTGCAGCCCCACCTTCCAAAAAGGCATCACATTCACTTGGCACCAATGCCCATCTGCCTCTAAGTCCCAGTGTTCCTGGAACCTGCCTCCTCAGAGCACCAAACCACCAACACTGTTCTTAAGATGGGCTGGAGCAGCCTGGGGCTATAGAGTACAATAATGAGAAGGAGAGCTGTGGAGGAACCACCCTGCGAGGCAGGAGGCCTGGGGACACACCTTGGCCTGACCTGTGCCTCAGGGCAGATAGTGCAGGAGAAATGCGGGCAGTTCTGTCCCAATCATCCCTTAAGCAGTCAGGGTGGTAGAGCAGCATGACAGTGGCTTCCTGTAATATGTGTGGCCACAAGAACCACCAGCACTTGCAGCCACTGGGCACTAAACCTCTCTCTCACATTGGCACAGGAGTCGTCCCCGTCCCTCAGCCCACCAACAGACTCCGTGGATACCAACACCCAGCAGGTCAGCGGCTGGATGACCTGTGCTCCTCACAGCTCAGCCCTTCTGCCCCAAGTGCCAGGCCTTCCAATAGGCTCCATCCAAGCCCATACATGCTGTGGCTACTTAAGGCTGGCTATACTTCCCAACAACCCTAGAATAAGGGAGGTCTTGGTAGATGGAGGGGAAGTAGAGAGAAGAGGCTGAAGAAGACCCACTACCTGCAAAGTGGCAGAAGCAGCCCAGAACGGCCTTGCCAACACTTTGAAGGACCTACCTGCCCTAGATTTACCTAGCCAGGGGTGTACTAGTGAGGAGGAATCTCCTCCCAGCCTGGATGGCCAAGGGGAAATAGCCTCCTCCCCACTTTCTGCAGGGGAAATTGCAGCCCAGACACCTGAAAAAGGTCCACTGAGCACGGTCACCCTGCTGACGTGCTATATGCAGAGTTTACAGGCACTCAGCCCATTCCCCTTTCACAGCAGCTTCATCGAGATGCCAAGGGCTGCAGTGAGCCATTTCATGTACTTCCAGAAAGGAAATGTGAGCCCATCATTTTCTATGTCAGGAGCAGCTGATGACCGGGAGGCCCTCCTAGCTAAACCTCCCTGCCTGTCAAGGGCTGGTGCCATTTCCCGAGGGTACATTGAAACTCGAGGGCAGGCTGGTGCCAGGTAAGGCCACCACCTGCCACTTTTTTCCCCTGTGCCTCGTCCAGGTGACTGGATCGGGTCTTTAAAAATTTTCAAAAGGTAATCCACCAAGCAATCCCAGGAATTCCCCATAAGCAAACCTGGATGACCTGCCACTCACTCTGGGCATGTTGGTAGGAGCCTGATTCACTGAGAACCCTTGAAATTTTTTCCAAGATGTTCATAAACCCAAGGAGCAGCAACCAGTATCCATACAAAACCTACAGTCCAGTTCCGGGAAGAACAAGCCAGACTCAAGCATTTTCCATCAGTCAACGTGAACATTAGAAAATGTTATGTGGCATCATATGCCCACAGCTGAGGGCCACAGGAAAGGGGATTGGGTTACAGCACATAGGAAATTCCACCTGACTGGAAGGTCATGCCTTTCGAAGTTGACAGAAGTTTCCTGGAGTCTAATCTGCAGATTGCCAGCTGAGGCGATGTAAGTCATAGAGAACTTCCCAAAAGCCAAGACCTTCCACCAGGAGGATCCTGTGTTCCCAGGAGGGGAATAGCTCTCTGATGAAAAGCACCAAGTGGAGCACTCCATCCTGAGCAAGGCATCCAAGCTCTCCCCAGCAACAGGACATGGAGAAGTCTGCAACCCTGCTCTTCCCCAACAGCCCTGCCACCCCTTCATTTTCAGCTCCTTTGCCAACCTTGACCATCTTAGGCAAGCTCGTGGGGATGACAGAGTGAAAAGGAGGCTCTAACCTGAAACATAAGCCTAGTCCAGAAAAAGGACCTAATCCCAAATCGTGAACTCTCGTCTCCACTAAACTACACGTTACTACTACACTACTTTTGCAATAAAGTAAAAAAGAAAACCAAGAGGAAAGAAAATATTTGCAAGCCCTATTTCTGCTAAGAGCGTAATGTACAGAACATAAAGAGAATGACTGTAACTCCACAAAAGCACAATCAGTCACAGCCATAAATGGGAAAAGGGCTTGAATAGACATATCTGCCAAAAATACATACAAATGACTGAAAAGCACTTAAAACAGATGCTCAACATCCTTAGCCAGCATTAGGGAAACGCGAGTAAGATACCAAAGATAAAACGAGGTGCTACTTACTACACACACGCTTGAACGCTGTTGTGAGGGGAAAAATGGCTGAGAAGGTGTGGAGAAATGGACCCCTTGGACGCTATGGGTGGGAAATTAAAATGCTGCAGCCAGAAAGTTACACACAGAATTACCATGGGAGCTGGCAATTCCACTCCTAGGTATACACACCAAAGACGGAAGGCAGGGCCTCAACCAGCTATCTGTATGCCAATATTCATGACAGCATCATGCAGAAGAGGAGTTGTGAAGGGAGAGAACCAGGAGTTATTGCTAAAGGGGCATAAGGACTGGGTGGGATGATGGAAAGAGTCTGAATAGAGTGGTCAAAGCTACCCAATATTATCAATGAACTCAATCAATGTCACCACGTGTCCCACTTAAAATTATTAAAATGATTTTTAAGCTAGGAATGTTTTTCCACAATTGTAAGGAAAAAATCAAGTATGGTCATGACGACATTTATAGAATGAAAGGTACAAGCCACATGATCCCCTCAGGTGACTCAGAAAACGCTTCTGAAAACTTCCCACACACGTTCATGATGAAGAATCATTCAGAAAGGTAGGAGGAGATGGCAGGCAACTTTCTCCATATGATAAAGGATATTGATGATAAACCAGCTGTTAAGATGAAATGACCTGCTCAAGAAGGAAAGACTTTTCCCTAAGATCACAAGAACAGACTCAGCAGACTTAACAGGTTTTCTGCATGAAAGGCAGGAAGAGATGAGAGGTGGAGGCGTCTTCGGGACATGGAGCTGCCCTGGATGGTGCTTCAGAGGTAATCACCGGACATTGTAAATCCTCACAGGGCCTACATGATGGAATAGAGGAGAGTATGGGCCATGATGTGAACCAATGTATATGAGGTGCAGAGGTGCCCAAAGATGTACTTACCAAATCCAATGGATGTGTCATGATGATGGGAACGAGTGTTGTTGGGGGGTGGGAGAGGGGGGGTGGGGGGGTGGGGTTGAATGGGACCTCACATATATATTTTTAATGTAATATTATTACAAAGTCAATAAAAAATAAAAAAATTAAAAAAAAAAAAAAAAGAAAGTCCATTATCAAGAAAGGAAAGAGGGAATTTCCTGAAGTAGGGACAAAACACTTGAACATCATGTGTGTGGTGAGAGTTTAATAGGCCAAGCCTATAGGCTCCTGAAAGTCAAGAATAAAAGGAGAAATACTGCCATTAAAATAGGGGCAGGTGACTGGACCTTTTCCAAAGAAGATATACTACTGAGAAGGAAGCACCCAAGAAGGTGCTGAATATCCCAAGACATCAGGAAAATACAAATAACAAAGGAAGTGCTACCACTTCCTTAAAACATGCTGGATAACTACTGAAGTGGATGTAGAGTCATCAAAACCCTCACACATTGCAGAGAGAAAGATGAAACAGCGAAGCCACCGTGGACTCCAGTTTGGTGGTGCCTAAATTAGTTAAACATAGAATTTCCATAGGACTTAGCAGTTGCACTCCTACTTTTATACCGAAAGGTCAAAAGAGGTATTCAAACCAAACATTACCCAGGAATGATGTTAGTGTCTTTACTTGCAATGGCCAAATGTGGAAGCAACTCAAATGTCCATCAATGAATGAATCAACTAAATGGTATACATAGACAACAGAGAACTGTAGAGCTGTAAAAAGGAAGGCAGTTCTGCGAAGAGCTGAGATACGGACGAACCATGAAAGCACTGTGCTAACTGAAGTAAGCACAAGGAAAAGACCTGCAGAACTGCACTGAAAGCAGCTGGGTAAATGGTGAACTCCACAGAGACAAAATATCGATGACCACACGGACTTGGGGCAGGCGACAGGCAGTAAGGGATTTCAGTTTTGCGTGATGGAACATGTCTGGTAATGGTGGAAGGGAAAAGAGCATAGCATTGTGAAAGGTTAATGAGATGACAGAGTTGTGTGCTGTACTAGTCAGCCAAAGGGGTGCTGATGTATAATTCCACAAGCCTACTAGTCTCCACAAAAGGTGTTTCTTTCCAGTAGGAGCTTACAGATACCAGGCTGTAATGCCTAAGTTACTTCCCTCGACAAAGTCTATTTCCACACGTTGGAGCAAGAGGGCTGGCAACATGAGCCAGGGTGCAGGCTTCCAGGGTTCTTCTCTTCCCAAGTCTTGCTTCTCTCTGGGCTAAGCCACTCCATTTGCTCCACAAGGGCAGTTGTAGACCATGAGGCTCTCTAGGCTTTGCCTCTCTGCACAAGGTCAGCTGGAGACAATCAGGTGAAGGGCTCTGTCTCTCGCTCACAGCGGGGATTCTGCCACGTCTAAGGAGCTGTATCTATTCCTCTGTGTTCTTCCCCTGCCTCAAGCCCTGTCTTCCTGGGGCTTGCTTCTCTTTTCTCTCTGAGCTTACTTCCTGGGATTCCAGCTAAGGCTTCAGCATCAAACTCCAACTTCAACTCTGTCCTTTGCCATGACTTTTCTCTGCCAGTCACCACTGCCTGTGGGATGGGGACTCCATGTCCTAGTGATGTGGCCCAATCAAAGCCCCCCTCATAGCTTAGTCTTTCCCAGGTATGGAGCAGATGACAAACACATTCCGATATCGATTTTTGGAATTCATAACCATAGCAAACTTCTATGTATACTGAAAATTGGTTCAAGTGGAGGGAAATGAAGGCAATGGATTATAAGGGACTTGCTCCTGTTGAGGACAGACTGCTCAGTTGAGCTTATAAAAGAAGAGCTCGGGGCTTCCTGCAGAGGTCACACTGGTGGAAAATCACCCTATATGCACAGATTGCACAGAAGGTATTACAAAAGATTCCTATGAGACAGGTAAGAATATATTGAAAGATATGGATAAAACACTAACTTGGGATAACTTGAAGTGGAATCTGCTCACATGGGACACCACTGATGGTGGAAAAGTATGTGACAGGCAGCAACAGGAGAGTCACGCAATGCAGCAGTGGCTCATGCACAGTCTCCAGCAGCTCATCGATGGAGCAGATGCTGTGCTCTACTAAATCGAAGCACAGGATGGCGGCTGGCCTATAGCCGAGGCGGCCAGCTGCTGCTGGTCATTCCAGGTGCTGGCGCCGTGCCCAGAGCTCTGTGCCTGCCGCCGCCTCCTCCACCACCGCCGCCCCGCTACCTGGTGCCTATCCCGGGGCTCCGCTGCCCCTGGGGACCCAGGACCATGAGCTGTGGGCATGCCAGGAACCAGAAGGAAACCGTGGCATGAGCAGGCAGGTGCGGGCCAGGCCGGCAGGCTCAATTCCTGGACAGGCCATCACCCTGGCGTGCGAGCGGCCCCGGGACAGAGGAGAGCAAGCCACCGTGGAGCACGGCCATCCTGGTGGAGGCTCGCGGGGCTCCTTCCCCTGCCACAGTGGCTTTCCGGCCCCAGCGCTGCCCCACCAAGCAGCTGGGACAGCCCAGGCAGCCGCCCTCCCTGAGCGCTGGCCACAGGGCTCCGGGCCCTGTCACTTGGCTCCATCCGCTGCCTCCACTTCCTCTTCTCAGGGCACCCACCCGCACCGGGGACACGCGCTGTGCATCTTGCTCCACCCTAGCCCGCTCTCTGCTGCCTGCCAAGGTGGGACCAAGCCGCCAGTGCCCCGCCACCCAGGGTGGCCGCGCCCTCCTCCTCCCTGGCACACAGGCCCCCATCCCCCTGCACACCTCAGACTCACCCCGCCTCCATCCCGCCTCCTTGCCCCGGAGACGGTGGCCACGGGAATTGCCGAAGGCGGGGAGTTCCAAGACAGTTGGGATGTGGGGGCGTTTTCTCGACTCAGACTTGTCCCCAGTGATAGTTCTGGGACAGATGTGGCCATTATACATCCTGCCGAAACCCACTGAATGGACTGGGGGAGTGTGTTGACTGCCATGAAAACTACTGCATTGCGGGGGAGCAGTGTTCCAAAATGTACTCACCACATGCCACGAGTGATGAAAGAGGTCACTGACATGGAAGAAGTCTGCTGGGTGGGGGCTGGGTTCGAAGAGAACCTCTTCTATTGTGTCCTGTACAGTTGTTTTCTGATCTATGTATCATGGAAACAAAAGAGACAGAAGAAACATAAACAAGCGAGCCACTCCATTGTGGAAAGCCAGAGCCAAAAGCCACCACCAGATGCCACAGTTGGATAAGAATTGTTCCTTCCTCACACTTCCTGGAGGACAGGGGGCTGGATTTGAAGGCAGGAGAAGGGGAAGGGACCCTTGCAGAAGGGGCGGTGGGGGACCCCTGGGCCAGATCTGTGACTGATGTGAGAACCTCTCTCCATCCGATAGCTCACCTGGTCCAAGCCAAGAGTCTGGGTTGGGCCAGGCTGCCAGGTCACTCTTAAGAGGGGGATTCCTCACCAACCAAACTTCCAAGGCCTGGTCAAACAGGCCTACCTAGGGCCGGCGTTGCACTGTAGGTCTCTCCCATGGCAATGGTCACAGACATGCTGTCTCCAATTGCATCATCTCCATCTTTTTTAATTGAAAACCTGCCCTTTTCCATTGGTTGCCTGAGGGCTTCTGCCTTGGCTCCCTGCCAGCCAATCTCTCCCCACCCCCCCACCCCCACCCCCAGTGGCCTGTCTCCCAGAGAGAAGAGGCTCAGAGACTTTCCTGTTCCTTGTCAATTCCCTCTCTTTCTCTGTGTTTCTTTTCTGGGAAGATAGGGGCCCCCAAGGACCCATCCTACTCTTAGAAATGAATCTGCCCTTTCCCCTCTCACCCCGCTTTTTGGTACCGTATTAATGAACATTTTCTTTTTTCCAGGTTTGGGGGACCCAAAATGAAGGTGCTTACATATCTGGTTGTGAAACTTCTCATTGGAAATAATTTCTGCTCACTTGAGGCACTACGGTCAAGTGGGATTATAGGTCCATGTGTTGCATGTACGAGGTACATTATAAGAAGCCACCATGACCGTCAAAAGTGGTTGTATGGCTTGTTTTGGCATTGACTCAAGTAGTAATGATTAGTTTCTAAAAAAATAAAAATAAAAATAAAAAGCGGAAGCCCATTTTGCTCTGCCAGAGCACGCAATGCAACCAGGGGATTTTCCTACTGATTGTCGTTCAAAGCCACCATAGCAGGCGATTCAACATGTATATTGCCAAGATTTCCAAACTAAAGCATACAATCTTCTCACCGAGGAGCAGCTGAGTAGATACAGCCCCAGGTACTGGTGCTCCTGAGGGCTGCGGGGACACACAGGTCTACGTTGATGGCAGGTGGCTCTGGACTTCAGTGCCCTGCCATCAGGCCCTACTTTGGAATATGTGCTCCTCAATGTGATGGAGTTGGATTCAGATGGGACCTCCCTAAACATGCCTCTTCTGTCATTTTGGCTGAAGCTGAGTCTGGCACTGGGGTATGTGGGGGCTCAGGAGACATGAATCTTTGGACAGGCCATGTGCCAGCTGGGGCCTGAGCCTCAGCACAGTTGCAACATCTGGTTCCTTGGACTTATACAGGTCAGCTAAGAGGGAGGTGAAGATGGTCCTCCCACACCAGGAAGCAAACACACTCCAATAACATTTTTTGGAATTCACCTGGCCCTTTTTCATTGAACTCCACAGAGCTGAAGTGAGCCATTTCAGGTACTTCTAGAAGGGCCCTGAGATCACAACTTTCTGTCAAGCAACAGCTAACAATCAAGATATACTCCTAGCTAAGCCTCCCCACCTGCCAAGGGTTGGTGACAGTTCCTGAGGGCACATTGAAAATCTACTGCAGGCTAGTGTCAGAAAAGGCCTCCACCTGCATTGCCTACTACCTGTGTCTTGTCCAGGTGACTGGATCAGGACTTTAACAGCTTACAAAAACTAATCCACCTAGCAATCCCAGGAATTCCCCATAAGCAAACCTAGATGACTTGCCCTGGAGTCCCAGTGTGTTGGCATGAGAATGACACACCAAGAGGATTTGAAAAATTTCCAAGTTGTTCATAAAACCAAGGAGCAACAACCAGTATCCATACCAGATCTGTGGTCCATCTCAGGGAAGAAAAAGCCAGACTCAAGCATTTTCCATTGGTCAATGTGAACATTAGAAAATTTTTGGAGGCATCATATGCCCTCAGGTGAGTGCCACAGAAAGGGGTTTGGGTTGCACTCTAATAGGAAATTCCATCTGACTGGAAGGTCATGACTTTAGAATTGTGACAGAATTTCCCTGGAACCTCCTCTGCAGATTGCCAGTTGAATTGATATAAGTCATAGAGAACTTTCCAAAAGGCCAGACTTTCCATCAAAAGAGTCCAGTGGTTCAGTTGGCCATTTTAGGTGGTCCGCAGCAGCGCCATTAAAGCAGGGAGTAGGCAAGAGGGGCACAGGGGGCAGCAGTGGTGGCAGGAGGCAAAGCTGGGACCGGGGGCAGAACCACGACCAGAGGCACTGAAGGGGGCACTGGGGGCAGTGCCTAGTCAGACGGGTGAAGATCAATGTCAGTAAGAACGAGGAGGATGAAGGGAAAATGTTTATAGGAGGCATTAGCTGGGACACTACAAAGAAAGATCTGAATGACTACTTCTCCAAATTTGGTGAAGTTGTAGACTGTACTCTGAAGTTAGATCCTATCACAGGGTGATCAAGGGGTTTTGGCTTTGTGCTATTTAAAGAGTCAGAAAGAACATAAATTGAATGGGAAGGTGATTGATCCTAAAAGGGCCAAAGCCATGAAAACAAAAGAGCCTGTTAAAAAAATTTTTGTTGGTGGCCTTTCTCCATATACACCTGAAGAGAAAATAAGGAAGTACTTTAGTGGTATTGGTAAGGTGGAAATCATAGAGCTCCCCATGGACAAAAAGACCAATAAGAGGTGTGGATTCTGCTTTATTACCTTTAAAGAAAAGGAACCAGTGAAGAAGATAATGGAAAATTAATACCATAATATTGCTCTTATAAATGTGAAAAAAAGTAGCCATGTCAAAGGAACAGTATCAGCAACAGCAACTGTGGGGATCTAGAGGAGGATATGCAGGAAGAGCTCGTGGAAGAGGTGGTGGTCAGCAGAGTGGTTATGGGAAAGTATCCAGGCAGTCATCAAAATAGATACAAACCATACTAAATTATTCCATTTGCAACTTATTTCCAACAGGTGGTGAAGCAGTATTTTCCAATTTGAAGATTCATTTGAGGGTGGCTCCTGCCACCTTGCTAATAGCAATTCAAACTAAATTTTTTCTATCCCAATGGAAGTATGACCTTGGGTCCCTCTGAAGTTTAATTCTGAGTTCTCATTAAAAGAAATTTGCTTTCATTGATTTATTTCTTAATTACCATGCTTCAGAATCAATTTATTTTATGCCCCTTCCCCAGTATTGTAGAGCAAGTCTTGTGTTAAAAACCCAGTGTGACAGTGTCATGATGTAGTAGTGTCTTACTGGTTTTTTAAAAAATCCTTTTGTACAAAAAACAAAACAAAACAAAACAAAACAAAACAAAACAAAACAAAAGGGTCCAGTGTTCCCTGGATGGGAAGAGCTCTCTGATGAAAAGCACTGTGTGGGAGCACACCCTCCTGAGCAAGGCATCCAAGCTCTCCCCAGCAACAGAACATGGATAAGTCTGCAACCATGCTCTTCCCCAACAGCCCAACCACATGTTCATTTTCTGCTCCTCTCACTCCCTTGATCCTCTTAGGCAAGCTCATGGAGACTGATGTGGGCTATGGGTGGGAGGCTCTTTGTCTCTTCAGAGATAACCTAAGCTCTCTGACTTGTGGGTGTGACGGTAAGAGGCTGCAGTCCTGCCCTTGGTAACAATGGCAGTGACTCCAGTCCCAGGAAACAGTTTAACAATGTAAGGTCTATAAACTTTAAGTATTTAGGGGAAATGCACACCAAATATGCTAAAAGCTTATCTAGAATGTATGAAGTCCATGCTAAAAGCTTACCTAAGATGTGAAAGATATATATGCTGGGGGTGGGGCAAGATGGTGGCTGAGTGAGTGCACCTGACAATCTCTCCTGCAAAGAAGTAGCTGGGCAGCACTGGAAATTCTTTGGGACCAGGCTGTTTTGGGATTTTGTAGGGTAGGAGGAGGTGTCTGGACATCGATTTGGTGGGAAGGTAACAGAAAATTCGTGTATAAGATAAAATTGAGGCTCTATTACATGGAGGGGGGCTGTGCAAGGGACGCTCCCTCTTGGGGTGGGTGGAGCCATGGCACCAGCACTGAGGCGGTGATTCCTCGAGGCTCTGCGGTACTGGGGAATTCATAAGCCCTGAGCAGGCTATTGGGGGGCTAACAGGGCAGGAGGCCTTAGCTGACCAATTTGGGGAGACAAACGGGAGTTTTATTGCAAGGTGGGGAATTTTTGATTGCGGACAAAAAAATAGCGCTTCCAGCTAGAACCCCGCCCCCAAGGCTGGCTGCTGATCTGCAGTGGCCTTAAATTGCTCACAATAAAGAGATGTCACCAGGAGGCTATTTCAGGGACTGGCAGGGTGGGAGACATCTGGAAGCTGATTAGGGGAATATGTTGCGAAGCATGGGAATTTTGATTTCGGACACTGATATCAGCGTTTCCAGATGGAGCACCTCCCACTGGGCCTGCCTACTGATCTGCAGCATCATTAAATTGGCTGCAGTGTAGAGGCGCCCCCAGGTGGCCATTTCAGGGGCTTACAGGGAGGGAGGTGTCCTGAAGTCAAATTGGTGATACAGCCACAGAAAAGACTCGAGTGAGAGGGTGAATTATGGGGTTCTGATGCACAGGTCAGAGTTTGCGGATGTGACCTCCCCCATAGGGCTGGCACCCAGCTGCAGGGATCGCTGAAGGCTGTGCTGCACTACGGTGCTCCCAGGCTCCCTGTTAACCAGAGTTGAGGTTGCCAGGTATGAGTCCCCTAAACCCTGGCAGCCCACACCCCAGAGACTCACACCTCTTGAGTCTGCAATATCACAGACTTTCCATTCCTGAATCCATCATGCCCTGAGGCCCATCTGAGGCCCTTGAATGTCCTACACTCAACATTTGTGTTTTTTCTTATTTGTTTTGTTTTTATTTTTATTTTATTTTTTATTGTCCTGATTGCTAACATTGCATTATCTCCTACTCTTTTCTCTCATCATATCCCCCAAAGTCTTTTTTTTTCTCACCAGTCACCCATTTTCTTCTTATTTTATTTTATCTTAATTATACAATAGGTGCTGCAGGGAACACCTCACATTTCCTGGGTTTCCTCATCCTCAATTGACTCATTTCTGTGTGAATTGATTTTGGCTACCTACACTATTCCCTTTCCCCTACATCTTGATATCCCCCATCATCTACTGTCTCTCCTATATTCCACCTCCCTTTCTTTGATCCCCAAAGTGTTTAACTCTTAATTTCTAATACCTTTGTTTTGTTTTCTATCTTTTATCCACTCTTGAAACTATTGCCTTTCTTTTCTCTTTCCCTCTCTCACAAAAACACTAACTTTTTAATTCATACCATATTCCTCCCATATTCAATCAACTACCTCATTATAGGTACTCTACCTACTGCTATAAATCTACAAAACTTACATGAATCTAATATCCATCCCCCCAGATTTCATATTGTTGCTCTGTTAACATTTATTACCAATACTACTTCACACATTTTCCTTGCTTACACAATTGCCTTTCCCTGGCACTTATATTTTCCTTCAAAGTGACCTCAGCCAGCATAAGAAATTAGAATAAGAAGAACAAAGTGACAAAGAGAAGATATAACACTTACACAAAAACAACAGCTAATTAATCCCCAAGAATAGACAAAAAAGCTAAGGAACTGATTAAACCCATCAAGATAAAATGGTGACCAGACAGCAACAAAAATCTACAAACCAAACCAGTAATCAGGATAATATGGCTGAATCCAATGAACAAACTAAAAACCAGGAAGGGGAGCAGAACTTCGCATAAGTAATAAAAGATCTCAGAACATATATAACAGACAAATTTAATGAAGTAAAGGAAAAGGTTAACAATATGGAGACAACACTTGGAGGGGAAATTGCAGACATATGCAAAAAGATAACAGATATGATGGGAATGAACACCACAGTTCAAGAAATCAAAAATACACTCACAGCAAATAAAGCAGATTAGAAGAGGCAAAGCAGAGAATTAGTGATGTGGAAGACAATACATCGGAAAACCAAACAGATAGTAGACCTGATCGATAAAAAGATAGAAAAATCCAGGTAGGACTTAGGGACCTGAATGACAATGCAAAACATACAAACATACGTATTATAGGCATCCCAGAAGGAGAAGAGAAGGGAAAGGGTTCAGAAGGAGTGTTGTAGTAAATAATGGCTGAAAACTTCCCAAATCTACTGAAAGAGACAGATGTACATATCCAAGAAACACAGCACACCCCACTGGTCATAAACCTCAAAAGGCCCACCCCAAAACATATACTTGTCAAATTATCCAATGGTCAAGACAAAGAGAAAATTCTAAAAGCAGTGAGAGAAAAGAAAACCATCACATACAAGGGAAGCGCCATAAGATTAAGTGCTGATTTCTCATCTGAAACCATGGAGGCAAGAAGGCAGTGGTATGATATAGACAAGATACTAAAAGAAAATAATTCCAACCAAGAATACTCTACCCAGCTAAATTAGCATTCAAAAATGATGGAGAGTTCAAAATACTCACAGATAAACAGAAACTGAAAGAATATGCCAACAAGAAACCTCCCCTTCAAGAAATTCTAAAGTGAGTTCTGCAGGAAGAAAGGAAAAAACAGGACATGCAGAGTTGGAGGAGAGAGTAAGAGCAACAAAAATGACCAAGAGAGAAGGAAAAAAAATGAAAATATGACAAACACAAGTCCAATCAAAATATGGCTAACATAAATAATTCCTTGACAGTAATAACACTGACTGTCAACGAATTAAACTCACCTATCAAAAGATTCAGACTGGGAGACTGGATAAGGAAATATGCTATCTACAAGAGACACATCTTAGACCCAGAGATTCATGGAGGCTGAAAGTGAATGGTTGGAAAACAATCTTACAAACAAACAATAACCAAAAAAAGGCAGGAGTAGCTATATTAATATCAGACAAAATAGACTTTATTTATTTTTTATTTTTTTCAAATTCAACTCTACTCATTTTTTTAAAAAATATTACATTCAAAAAATATGAGATCCCCATTCACCCCCACCTCCCCCACACCACCACTCCCCCACAATAACACTCTCCCCTATCATCATTACACATCCATTGCATCTGGTGAGTACACCTGTGGGCATCGCTGCACCCCATGCCCTATGGTCCACACCATAGCCCACAGTCTCCCACATTTCATCCAGTCAGCCACGGGAGGACATAGAATGTCCGGAAATTATCCCTGCAGCACGACTCAGGACAATTCCAAGTCCTGAAAATGCCTCCACATCTCATCTCTTCCTCCCATTCCCCACCCCCAGCAGCCACCATGGCCACTTTTTCCACACCAATGCCACATTTTCTCTATTATTAACCGCAATAGTTCATGAATAGAATATCATTAAGTCCACTCTAATCCTTACTGTATTCCTCATTCCTGTGGACCTTGGCTTGGTTGTGTCCATTCCACATTTGTGTCAAGAGGGAGCTTAGATTCCACATGGATACTGGATGCAATCCTCCTGCTTTCAGTTGTAAGCACACTAGGTTCCATGGTGTGGTGGTTGACATTCTTCAACTCCATGTTAGCTGCATGGGTAAGTCCAATAAGTCAGAGTGTAGGAGCTGAAGTCTGTTGAGGCCAAGGGCCTGGCTATCATATTGTCAGTCCAGAGATTCAAATCCCCTAGATATATCTTAAACCACAGCACCAACTATAATTCCAGTAAAGTAGCATGAAAGGCTTGTGAAAAGAGATCCCATCTGAGTCCAGTTCCATCACGCAGAAATACCAGCTCCAAAGAAGGACCAACTGAAATGGCAGTGAACTCCATCTGCCGTGACTATAGAATCTGTGGGTCTCTTTAGCCCTCAAAGGAACCAATACCTGGGGTTGTAACTACTTTATCTGTCTCTGGGACTCTGCTCAGGTGTGCATAAGGGCATAAGTGCTCTAGGCTCCATGGTGTGGTGGTTGACCTTCTTCAACTCCATGTTAGCTGAGTGGGGTAAGTCCAATAAATCTGAGTGTAGGAGCTGAAGTCTGTTGAGGTCAGGGCCTGGCTATCATATTATCAGTCCAGAGATTCAAATCCCCTAAATATATCTTAAACCCCAGCATCAACTACAATTCCAGTAAAGAAGCATGAAAGGCTTGTGAAAAGAGATCCCATCTGAGTCCAGTTCCATCACGCAGAAACACCAGCTCCAAAGAAAGGCCATCTGATATGGCAGTGAACCCCATCTGCCATGACCATAGAACCCGTGGGTCTCTTTATCCCTCAAAAGAACCAATACCTGGGGTTGTATCTACTTTATCTGTCTCTTAGACTCTGCTCAGTTGTGCATAAGAGCAATCCTTCTGATAACCTCCAGACTCTTTCTTAGAGACTCATAGCCATGTAAACTCATTTGTCCTTTCCATTTCCCCCTTAATTTAGGTCAAACAGCATTTTTAACCCCTGTTATTATATGTAGACAGGGATATTCTGCTGGTCCACGTTGAACTTTTAATTTAAGATCATTTTCTACTTACGTCATCAGCTGGTACTTGGTAGTGAACCCTTGGTGCCAGGGAGGCTCATCCCCTGGTGTCATGTCCCATGCTGGGGGGAAGGCAGTGCATTTACATGCTGAGTTTGGCTTTGAGACTGGTCACATTTGAGTAACATGGAGGCTGTCAGGAGGGAACCCCCAGGCACAGTGCTGCTCTAGGCCTTGTTCTTATTTCAGGCGTATAGGCTCACAAGCATAGTCATTAGTACCAGGGGGTCACAGTTGGACCCTCATTCCTTCCTGGTCCTTGCTGTTGCACTTGGAGGACTGCTGCTGCTCCCCTAGAGACCACGACAGAGCCCCCCATCCCCATCCAGGAACCCAGTACCCCCCCAGCTGTTGTTTTTCATTGTTTCCACTATGAATATATCCAAACATTTCCTTGCACCCTGGACACATGCCCTGTATAACTCCCTCTCAACCATATGTCCCGTCAATAACATCCCATACCAGTATTCCTCCGCTGCCGTTGTTGAACCACTCTGTGATTCAAAACTTCCTGAACAGTGAAGCCCAATATAATGTCAGGCTCCCTTACTAGTAAAATGGAATATAGCAATGGGTTTAAAGGTTAGATATAGAATACATATTGATTTGGAAAAATTCTTTCATCTTATCTTTTTCTTTTCTTTATTCCTAATTATTGAACTTCACTTCAGAAGAGTCTTAGATCACAGTAATTCATATATACAATATACAGTACTCCCACATATCCATTATAAAAACTTTTCCCTTCCACAAAGATAATCTTTTAACTTATTTATATCATATTTACTGAAACTGATGTACAGATATTGAGACAATAGCTTTCAAAGAAGGTACCATTTGTGTTTACATTGTGGTTTATACTCTAAGCTATACAGGTTTCTTAATTTTTTAGTTATCCTATGTTGTACATTATGGTTTACATTATTAGTCTGTCATCCCCTATATGTTTTTGGTGTAATATTACATGTTTTATATCAATCCTTGTCTACTCTTGTGAAAAACTTCCATTGCCCTCACATTTACTCTGCTTCCATATATTCAATATCTATTTCCCCCTCCCCTTGGGGCCCACAGTAACAGTCAATCTTGATTTCCTGAGGAGCCACGTTCAGAAATATTTGCAACAGTGTTGAGGGCCTGACCTGCTCAACTGCCCTAATGCCCTTGGAGCCACCATTTCTCTTGAGAGATACAGTTCCCTCTATTTGATGGCATTAGTCCTCCCCAGATTGTGGGTCTACCTTCACTCTCATTACATGGGTCTCTACCCAATGGAATAACCCACTCTGGCAAAATGAGCATTCACATATTCCCTAGGAGTCTGTCCTGTGTCAGGTTATCCCCTTTGAGTATCTTAAACAGGTAACTTTCCTAATTATATTTTGAAAATGTTTTCTCAGCATTATACTCTCAACCAACACCTGACAATCTCCTATGTTCGTGTTTTGCCCCACTCTCCACCCAATTTATTGGGCAATATTACCCATCTGCCCATTCCTAGCCCCCCTCAAACACCCAAAGCCCCACCCAAAGGTAACCTATGCCCCATTTTATCCCTTCCTTGTACACACACTTACCTCCAGCTTCTCACTGATTTCACTCATGTAGATGTCAGCGTACATTCTTTCTCTACCCCCCGATTTCCTGTAAGCCTATCTTCCAGTCTCTAGCTCTCTGAGGGAGGTTGCCTACTTCACATCATTGAGGTCATGTAGTATTTGTCCTTCAATGCCTAGGTTGCTTCACTCAACATAAGGTTTTCAAGATTCATTCATGTTATCACGTGTGTTTGTAGTGTATTTGTTCTTAAAGCCTAATGGTATTGCATTGTATGTATATACCACATTTTATTGATCCACTCATCTGTTGATTGGTGTTTGGGTTGATTCCAACTTTTGGCGATAGTGAACAATGCTGCTATGGACATTGGTGTACATATATTGGTTTGTGTCCTTGTTTTCAGTTCTGATGGGTATATACCCAGCAATGGTATTGCTGGGTCATATGGCAAATCTATGGTTAGTTTTTTCAGAAACCGCCAAACTGTCCTCCAGAATGGTTGGATCCTTCTGCATTCCCACCAGCAGTGGATGAGTGTTCCCATTTCTACACATCCTCTCCAGCATTTGTATTCTTCTGTTTTTTCCATAGCTGCCAATCTTATGGGAGTAAGATAGTATCTCATTGTTGTTTTGATTTGCATTGCCCTGATAGCTAATGATTTGGAGCATTTTTAAAATGTTCTTTTTAGCCATTTATATTTCTTCTTTGGAGAGGGGTCTGTTTAAATCTTTTTCCCATTTTTTAAATTGGTTGTTTACCTTTTTATTTTCAAGGTATAGGAGTTCTTTTTATATGCAAGTTATAAGTCTCTTATTGGATATATGGTTACCAAATATTTTCTCCCATTGTGTAGGTTCCCATTTTACTTCCTTGACAAACTCCTTTGAGGTGCAGAAAGCTTTAATTTTGAGGAAGTCCCATTTATCTATTTGTTCTTTTGCTGATCATGCTATTGGTGTGAATTTCATGAAGCCATTTCCTATTACAAGGTCTTGTAGATGTTTCCCTACACTGCTTTCCAATGTCTTTATGGTCTTGGCTCTTATATTTAGGTTTTTGATCCATCTTGAGTTGATTTTTGTATAAGGTGTGATAAGGTAATCCTCTTTCATTCTTCTACATATGAATATCCAGTTCTCCAGGCACCATTTGTTGAATAGGCCATTCTCACCTGGTTGAGAGGCTTTGATGGCTTTATCAAATATTATATGGCTATATATATGAGGTTCTATATCAGAACTTCCAATTCGATTCCATTGGTCTGTGTGTCTCTCCTTATACCAATAACATGCTGTTTTCACTACTGTAGCTTTGTAGCATGTTTTGAAGTCCGGTAGTGTGATTCCTCTAATTTCGTTTTTCTTTTTCAATATGTCTTTGGCTATTCGGGGACTCTTTCCTGTCCAAATAAATTTCACAGTTAGTTTTTCTAGTTCCTTAAAGAAGGCTGTGTTGATTTTTATTGGGATTGCTTTGAATATGTAGATCAGTTTTGGTAGGATAGACATCTTAATAATATTTAGTCTTCCTATCCATGAACAAGGAATATTCTTCCATTTATTTAGGTCTTCTTTGATTTCCTTGAACAGTCTTGTATAGTTCTCAGTGTATAAGTTTTTTACATCTTTAGTTAAATTTATTCTTAAGTATTTGATTTTTTAATTTACTATTGTGAATGATATTTGTTTCTTTTTTTTTATTGACTTTGTAATAATATTACATTAAAAATATATATGTGAGGTCCCATTCAACCCCACTCCCCCACCCCCCCTCTCCCCCCCAAAACACTCGTTCCCATCATAATGACAAATCCATTGGATTTGGTAAGTACATCTTTGGGCACCTCTGCACCTCATAGTCAATGGTCCACATCATGGCCCATACTCTCCTCCATTCCATCCAGTGGGCCCTGTGAGGATTTACAATGTCCGGTGATTGCCTCTGAAGCACCATCCAGGGCAGCTCCATGTCCCAAAGACACCTCCACCTCTCATCTCTTCCTGCCTTTCCCCATACCCATCGTCCACCATGTCCACTTTTCTCAATCCAATACCACCTCTTCTATGTGGACATTGGATTGGTTGTGTCCATTGCACCTCTATGTCAAGAGGAGGCTCAAATTCCACATGGATGCTGGATGCAATCCTCCCATTTTCACTTGTAATCACTCTAGGCTCCATGGTGTGGTGATTGTCCTTCTTCAACTCCATCTCAGCTGAGTGTGGTAAGTCCAATAAATCAGATTGTAGGTGCTGGAGTCTGTTGAGGTTCAGGACCTGGCTATCACATTGTCAGTCCAGAGATTCAAATCCCCTAAATATATCTTAAATCCCAACGTTAACTGCACCTCCAGCACATTAGCATGAAAGTCTTATGAAGGGAGATCCCATCTGAGTCCAGATTCATCACACATAAACACCATTTCCAAAGAGGGGCCATCTGCCCTGGTAGTTAACCCCATCGGCCATGGCCATAACTCTCATGGGTCTCTTTAGCCTTCAAAGGAACCAATATCTGGGGGTTGTATCTGCTTTATCTGTCTCTCTGACTCTGCTCAGTTGTGCATGAGGGCAATCCTTCTGCCAGCCTCCAGACTCTTTTTTAGAAACTCGTAGCCATATAAACTCATTTCTCCTTTCCATTTCCCCCTTACTTTAGGTCAAACAGCATTTTAAAGTCATGTTATTTTATGTAGACATGGATATTCTGCTGATCCGCATTGAACCTTCCATATAAGGTCCTTTTCCAGTTGCATCATCAGTTAGTATTTGATAGTGGTCCCTCGTTGCCAGGGAGGCTCGTCACCGGGTGTCATGTCCCACGCTGGGGGGAAGGCATTGCATTTACATGCTGAGTTTGGCTTCGAGACTGGCCACATTTGAGTAACATGAAGGCTAACAGGAGGAAATTCCCAGGCACAATGTTGCTCTAGGCCTTGTTCTTATTTTAGGTTTATCAGCTCACAAGCATAGTCATTAGCATCAGGGGCTCACTGTTGAACCCTCACTCCCTCCAGGTCCCCGCCGCTGTACCTGGGAGACTGTCGCTGCTCCCCTAGGGACCATGACAGAGCACCACTGGCCAGGAACCCAGTACCCCCCCTGCTGTGGTTTTTAATTGTTGCCACTATGAGTATATCCAATCATTACGATGCCCCCTGGATATATGTTCTGTACAGCTCCCTGTCAGCCATATATCACCTGTCATTGGTATCCCATACCAGTATCCCTCCATTGCCATTGTTGAGACACTCTGTGGTCCAGAGCTCCCCGAAATTTGAAGCCCAATATAATGTCATGGTCCCTTACTAGGGAATGGCATATAGCGATGGGTTTAAAGGATAGATAAAGAACTTGGATAAAGTTAGATAAAGAACTTAGATAAAGAATGTTGACTTGAAAAAATTCCACACTCTATCCTTTTCCCCCCCCCCCTAATTATTCAGCATTTCTTCACAGGAGTCCTAGACCACAGCAATGCATATATATAATATACAGCACTCCCATACATCCACCACAAAACCTTTTTCCTTCCACAGCAATACTCTTACACCCTATTCACATCATATTTACTTAATGTGATGTACAGAGTCTGAGATATTAGCTTTCTAACAAGGTAATATCTGTGCTTACATTATGGTGCATACTTTAGGATACACAGTTCTTTACATTTTTAGTTATCCTATGTTTTACATTATGGTTTACATTATCAGTCTGTCATCTCCTATATGTTATGGTGTAATATTACATGTTTTATATCCATCCTTGTGTACTCTCAAAAAACTCCTCTCTTGCCCCCCTTTTACTTTGGTTCCACACATTTAACGTCCATTTTCCCTTCCACCTTGGTGCCCACAGTGACAGCCAACCTCCGTTTCCTGAGGAGCCACTTCCAGAAATAGATGGAATAGTGTTCAGGGCCTAACTTGCTCAACTGCCCCAATGCCCTGGGAGCCACCCTTTCTCTCGAGGGATACAGTTCCCTCTATTTGGTGGCATTAGTCCTCCCCAGGATGTGGGTCCACCCCCACTCTCACTACTTGGGATTCTACCCCATGGTGTCACCCACTCTGGCAGAATGAGCATTTAGGCATTCCCCAGGAGCCCGTCCTGCATCAGACCCTCCCCTCCGAGCATTCTAAACAGGTAACCCTCTTTATTATATTTTGATATGATTTTCTCGGCATTTTACTCTCCACCACCTCCTGACCCTCTCCTGTGTTCGTATGCTCCCTCTCCCTCCCCCCACTTTTGGGCAACGTTACCCAAACATCCCTCCCCAGCCACCCTCAAACCTGTAAAGCCCCAACCAAAGGCAACCCCTTGCCCCCATTTTATCTCTTCTTTGTGTTCATACTTACCACCATCTCGTCTTAAATTCCACCCCTGCAGACATCGGCTCATATCCTTCCTCCACCCTCCGATTTCCTGTAAGCCTATTGTTCAGTCTCTTGCTATCTAGGGCAGCTTGTTTATTTCATATCATTGAGGTCATGTAGTATTTGTCCTTCAATGTCTGGGTTGCTTCACTCAACATAAGGTTCTCAAGATTCATCCATGTTATCACATGTGTTTGTAGTGTGTTTGTTCTTACAGCCGAGTAGTATTCCATTGTGTGTATATACCACATTTTATTGATCCACTCATCTGTTGATGGGCATTTGGGTTGATTCCAACTTTTGGCAATAGTGAACAATGCTGCTATGAACATTGGTGTACATATATCGGTTTGTGTCCTTGTTTTCAGTTCTGCTGGGTATATACCCAGCAGTGGTATTGCTGGGTCATATGGCAAATCTATGGCTAGTTTTTTGAGAAACCGCCATACTGTCCTCCAGAATGGTTGGATCCTTCCGCATTCCCGCCAGCAGCGGATGAGTGTTCCCCTTCCTTCACATCCTCTCCAGCACTTGTATTCTTCTGTTTTTTTCATAGCTGCCAATCTTATGGGTGTAAGATGGTATCTCATTGTAGTTTTGATTTGCATTTCCCTGATAGCTAGAGATTTGGAACATTTTTTCATGTGCTTTCTTGCCATTTGTATTTCTTCTTCGGAGAAGTGTCTGTTTAAGTCTTTTTCCCATTTTTTAAATGGGTTGTTTATCTTTTTATTTTCAAGATATAGGAGTTCTTTATATATGCAAGTTATAAGTTTCTTATGAGATATATGATTGCCAAATATTTTCTCCCACTGTGTGGGCTCCCTTTTTACTTTCTTGACAAACTCCTTTGAGGTGCAGAAGGCTTTAATTTTGAGGAAGTCCCATTTATCTCTTAGTTCTTTTGCTGCTCGTGCTTTTGGTGAGATATTCATAAATCCATTTCCTATTACAAGGTCCTGTAGATGTTTCCCTACACTGCTTTCTAAGGTTTTAATGGTCTTGGCTCTTATATTTAGGTCTTTGATTCATCTTGAGTTGATCTTTGTATAAGGTGTGAGATGGTAATCTTCTTTCATTCTTCTACATATGGCTATCCAGTTCTCCAGACACCATTTGTTGAATAGGCCACTCTCTCCGAATTGAGAGGGTTTGGTGGCTTTATCGAATATTATGTGGCTGTATATGTGAGGTTCTATATCAGAGCTTTCAATTCGATTCCATTGGTCTATGTGTCTCTCCTTATGCCAATACCATGCTGTTTTCACCACCGTAGCTTTATAGTATGTTTTGAAGTCAGGTAGTGTGATTCCTCCAATTTCGTTTTTCTTTTTCAGTATGTCTTTGGCTATTCGGGATCTGTTTCCTTTCCAAATAAATTTCATAGTTAGTTTTTCTAGTTCCTTAGAGAAGGCTGCGTTGATTTTTATTGGGATTGCATTGAATGTGTAGATCAGTTTTGGTAGGATAGACATCTTAATAATGTTCAGTCTTCCTATCCATGAACAAGGAATAGTCTTCCATTTATTTAGGTCTTCTTTGATTTCTTTGAACAAACTTGTATAATTCTCGTTGTATAAGTTCTTTACCTCTTTAGTTAAATTTATTCCTAAGTATTTGATTTTTTTATTTACTATTGTGAATGGTATTTGTTTCTTGATTTCCTCCTGATCTTGCTCATTATTGGTGTACAGAAATGCTACTGATTTTTGCGCATTGATCTTATAACCTGCGACTTTACTAAACTCATTTATGAGTTCTAGAATCTTCGTTGTAGATCTCTCAGGGTTTTCTATGTATAGGATCATGTCATCTGCAAATAATGAAATTTTGACTTCTTCCTTTCCAATTTGAATGCCTTTTATTTCTGGTTCTTGCCTCAGTGCTCGTGCAAGTACTTCTAAGACAATATTAAATAGGAGTGGAGACAGTGGGCATCCTTGTCTTGTTCCTGAGTTTAGAGGGAAGGAGTCTAGGATTTCTCCATTGTAAACAATATTGGCTTTAGGTTTTTCATATACACTCTTTATCATGTTCAAAAAATTCCCTTGTATTCCAATCTTTTGGAGTGTTTTTATCAAGAAAGGGTGCTGTATTTTGTCAAATGCTTTTTCTGCATCAATAGATATAATCATGTGATTTTTTTCCTTCAATCTGTTTATATGGTGTATTACGTTGATTGATTTTCTTATGTTGAACCATCCTTGCATACCTGGGATGAATCCCACTTGGTCGTGGTGTATAATACGTTTAATGTGTTGTTGAATACGATTAGCAAGTATTTTGTTAAGTATTTTTGCGTCTAGGTTCATTAGAGAAATTGGTCTGTAATTTTCCTTTCTTGTGATGTCTTTGTTTAGCTTTGGTACTAGGGTAATGTTGGCATCATAGAAGGAGTTGGGTAATGTTCTTTCCGTTTCGATGTTTTGGAATAGTTTCAGCAGGATTGGTGTCAGTTCTTTCCGGAATATTTTGTAGAATTCACCTGTGAAGCCATCTGGCCCTGGGCTCTTCTTAGTTGGGAGATTTTTGATAACCAATTCTATCTCTCTGCTTGTGATTGGTTTGTTAAGATCATCAATTTCTTCTTTCGTCAATATGGGCTGCTTATGTGTTTCTAGGAATTTGTCCATTTCCTCTAGATTGTCATTTTTGTTGGAATATAGTTTTTCAAAATATCCTCTTATGATAGTCTTTATTTCTGTGGGGTCAGTGGTGATATCGCCTTTCTCATTTCTTATTTTGTGTATTTGCATCTTCTCTCTTTTTTTCTTTGTTAGTGTTGCTAAAGGTTTGTCAATTTTGTTAATCTTCTCAAAAAACCAGCTCTTGGTCTTGTTTATCTGTTCAAGTGCTTTCTTATTTTCTATTTCATTTAGTTCTGCTCTTATCTTTGTTATTTCCTTCCTTCTTCTTCCTGTTGGGCTACTTTGTTTTTGTTTTTCTAATTCCTTCAAATGTGCAGTTAGTTCTTCAATTTTTGCTCTTTCTTCTTTTTTGATATATGAATTTATGGCTATAAACTTCCCTCTCAGTACTGCTTTTGCTGCATCCCATAAATTTTGGTATGTTGTGTTATCATTATCATTTGTTTCAAGGTAGTCATTGATTTCTTTTGAGATTTCCTCTTTGACCCACTGTTTTTCTAAGAGTGTGCTGTTTAATTTCCAAATCGTGGTGTGAAATCTGGGCTTCTGTCCCTTGCAAATCTCCAGCTTGACTCCGCTGTGGTCAGAGATAATGTTTTGTATGATTTCAATCTTTCTGAATCCGTTCAGCCTTTCTTTGTGGCCTAGCATATGATCTATCTTGGAGAATGATCCATGTGCGCTTGAGAAAAATGTATATCCTGCTGTGTTTGGGTGTAGCGATCTATATATGTCTATTAGATCGAGCTCCTCTAATATACTATTCAGATGTTTTGTTTCTTTGGTGATTCTCTTTTGAGATGTTCTGTCCAGAGTTGATAGTGGTGTATTAAAATTCCCCACTATAATTGTAGATGTATCTATTCTTTCACTTAGTTTTTCCAGCATTTGCCTGACGTATTTAGAGGCACCCTTGTTAGGGGCATAGATATTTATGATTGTTCGATCTTCTTGACAGATTTTCCCTTTCACTAAAATGTAGTATCCTTCTTTGTCTCTCACAATTGTTTCACATTTAAAGTCTATTTTGTCTGATATTAATATAGTACTCCTGCCTTTTTTTGGTTATTGTTAGCTTGTATGATTGTTTTCCAGCCATTCACTTTCAATCTCCATGCGTCTCTGGGTTTAAGATGTGTCTCTTGTAGACAGCATATGGATGGGTCATATTTCCTTATCCAATGTCCCAGTCTGAATCTTTTGATAGGTGAGTTTAATCCGTTGACATTCAGTGTTATTACTATCAAGGAATTATTTGTGTTAGCCATATTTTGATTGGATTTGTGTTTGTCATATTTTGTTTGTATATATTTTTTTGTCTTTTTTGTTGTTGTTGTTGGTCTTATACTCTCCTCCAACTTTGCCTTTCCTGTTTTTTCCTTTCTTCCTGCAGAACTCCCTTTAGAATTTCTTGAAGGGGAGGTTTCTTGTTGGTATACTCTTTCAGTTTCTGTTTGTCTGTGAATATTTTGAACTCTCCTTCATGTTTGAATGCTAGTTTAGCTGGATAGAGTATTCTTGGTTGGAAGTTTTTTTCCTTTAGTACTTTGACTATATCATACCACTGTTTTCTTGCCTCCATGGTTTCAGAAGAGAAATCAGCACTTAATCTAATTGAGCTTCCCTTGTATGTGATGGTTTTCTTTTCTCTTGCTGCTTTTAGGATTTTCTCTTTGTCTTGAGCTTTGGATTATTTGATAAGTATATGTCTTGGGGTGGGCCTGTTGGGGTTTATGACTTGTGGAGTGTGCTGTGCTTCTTGGATATGTACATCTGTCTCTTTCAGTAGATTTGGGAAGTTTTCAGCCATTATTTCCTGCAACACTCCTTCTGACCCCTTTCCCTTCTCTTCACCTTCTGGAATGCCTATAATACGTATGTTTGAGCGTTTTGCATTGTCATTCAGGTCCCTAAATCCTAATTGGATTTTTTCTATCTTCTTATTGACCCCTTCTACTATCTGTTTGATTTCTGATGTACTGTCTTCCACATCAGTAATTCTCTGCTCTGTCTCTTCTAGTCTGCTGATATTTGCTGCAAGTGTATTTTTGATTTCTTGAACTGTGGTGTTCATTCCCATCATATCTGTTATCTTTTTGTGTATGTCTGCAATTTCCCCTCCAAGTGATGTCTTCATGTTGTTAACCTCTTTCATTACTGCATCAAATTTGTCGGTGATAAATGTTCTGAGTTCTTTAATTGCTTGTGCCAAGTTTTGCTCCCCTTCGTGATTATTGGTTTGTTGATTGGATTCAGTCATGTTTTCCTGATTATTGGTTTGGTTTGTAGATTTTTGTTGCTTTCTGGTCATCTCTTTATTTTGACGAATTTAATCAGTTCCTTAGCTTCTTTGTCTGCTTTTGGAGGTTAATTAGTTGTTATTTTTGCATAGGTGTTATATCTTCTTTTTGTCACTTTTTTCTTCTTATTCAAGTTACTTGTTGTTGGTTAAGTTCACTTTAGAAGAAAGTATTAGTGTTGGGGAAAGGCAATTGTGTCAGCAAGGGAAAAGTGTAAAGTAGTATTAGTAATGTATGTTAACAAAGCAAGAATATGAGATCTGGGAGGATGGAGGTTAGATTCATGTAGATTGTATAGAGTTATAGCTGTAGGTAGAGTACCTTTTATGAAGTAGATGACTGAATATGGGCGGAATATGGTATGAACTACAAAGCTATTGTTTTCATGAGAGAGGGAAAAAGAAAAGAAAGGTAATAGTTTCAAGAGTGGATAACAGACAGAAAACAGAACAAAGGTATTAGAAATTAAGAGTTAGACACTTTGTGGATCAAAGAATGGGAGGTTGGGGGTGGAATATAGTAGAGACAGTAGATGATAGTGGATATCAAGATGCAGGGGAAGGGGGATAGTGTAGGTAACCTAAATCAGTTCACACAAAAATGAGGCAGTGGAGGATGGGAAAACCCAGCAAATGTGAGGTGTTCCCTGTAGCACCTATTGTGTACTTGAATTAAAATAAAATAAGTGGAAGATGAGGGACAAGAGGGAAAGAGAAAACCGAAAAAAAAACCTAATTATAATAAAGAAAAAAAGAAAGACAAGAAGAAAGGAAGAAAGAAAAAGAGGATAAGCAAACGGTGGGGAACAGATAGGGGGAAGAGTGATACAGGTATAAACGTGTCACATTTGCAACACTATCTAAAACAACAACCAAAAAAACCCCTAAATAACTGTATATATAAAAAAAAAGGACTTTGGGGGACACGCTAGGAGAAAAGACTAGGGGATAATGCAATATTAGCAATCAGGGCGTCAAAAAGAGTAAAAAATAAGATAAAGTGAAAATAAAAACAAAACAGTATGAACCAATATAGATAAAACACAAACGTTAAGGTCCAAAGCACTCAAGGATCCCAGGTAGACCCCAGAGCGTGATGGATTCAGGGGTGGAAAGTCTGAGACACTGAAGACTCAAGAGGTGTGAGTCTGGGGTGTGGACCGCCAGAGTCCAGGGGACCCAGACCTGGGAACCTCAAATCTGGTCCACGGAAAGCTTAGGAGCCCCACAGTGCAACACAGCCCTCAGGGATCCCCATAGCTGGGTGCCAGCCCCGTGGGGGAAGCCAGATCCGGGAATTCTAAATTGAATGTCTAATCCCTGAAATTCACCTACTCCTCAGGGTATCAGCCTTTGGACAGCTCGCTCCCTGTGCTCCCACGCAACGGCCACTAGAAGGCGCCTCTACACCACAGCCAGTTCAATGACCCAGATCCCAAGCCCCACCGGGTGGGGTGGGCTTCAGCTGGAAACGCGGAAAACAGACTCTAAGATCCGAAATCCCAAACTTCGCAAAATATTCCCCAATCAGCTTCCAGACGTGTCCTCCTCCCTCACTGCACCCTACAACAGTCTCCCAATTGTGTCCCCTTATTGCTCAAAATCCAATTCCGTTGCAGATCGGCAGCCGGACCTGTGGGGATGGGGCTCCAGGCGGAAGCGCTTTCCCCCCTGTCCGGCGACTAAAACGTCCCCCGCTTCACAAGAAAACACCGTCTGTCTCCCCAAATCAATCTGCCAAGGAGTCTTGTCCCAACAATCCCCCACCAGCCAGCACAGTATCCGCGAATTTCTCAGCACCGCAAAGCCTCCAGATAAAGGAAAACAAAAACAAAAACCCTGGCCGCCGCAGCTCCGGAGCTGCAAGAGCGCCCGCTACCGCCCACCCAAGGAGGGAACTTCCCGCGCCCAGCTGGGATCTCCGTTTATATATTATAGACGTATCCTCTCTGTTACCTTCCCACTGAATTGACGTCCAGACACCTTCCAACCAGCAAAAATCCCCGAAACAGCACGGTCCTAAAGAGCCTTCAACGCTGCCCAGCCGCCCCCTGCAGAGACACTACCAGGCAAGCTCACGCAGCCACCATCTTGCCAGCCTCCGTCGTAAGACTGATTTTGAGTTTCTGTTATGCTAAGGTCAGGGATATGGATATGGATATGCTTAGGGCTATAGATTGGATTAGTGGCAGGGATAGACTTAGCTGGCACTGTAATTGAAAGCACATAGCAGGAAATTCTCTGCATATGCTGCTTAGTTCACAGAAGTAAGGCATATGTACCATCATCATAGAACTAAGATTAAAGAGAAAGCTAATATTGTCCCCGGATGTGGGTTAGGCTTAGTGTCTAGATCCTGTTTGGTTTCTTCCTAGGTGCAGATTAGGCTTCTGTTTAAGTGTCAGTGTAAATTATAGAAAACCCTTAGTAGTTAACAAAATGTGTACCTGGCTTAGTTCCTGAACCTAATGATCAGTGATTTGATCCTAGCACTAATTTGGAAGAGTGAGTTCAATAGGATTGCCATTAAGAGTCTACACAGAGCAGGCAAAAAAACCATGTATTATGAAAAGGACCATGTGAAAATGTATTATATTTCAATGGGGATGATGTTCAAGTATCGTGCCAGATTGCTTCAGAGAGAAAATGCATTGCTGTCAATGAGACATTTTTTCTGCATTCCTATTGAAAGTAAGTTTATTACTTACAACTCATTCTGATACCTCAGTTATATATACACAAGTTGTGTAAGTGAGGAAAAGCCCATAGCTGGCAAAGCAGTGTGTTTACTGCATAGTTCTTAAAAGTAAAACACAAGTTACTCGAGCAGAGCACTAAGTTTAATGCGTGACCTAAGATTGACTTTTGGTTTCGTGTTATGCAGGGCTTAGATATGGGATAGAGACAGGGATATGGATATGGATATGCTTAGGGTAGAGATAGAGTTAGTTTTATGGATAGGCTTATTTGGCACTGTAAGTGAAAGAAAGCACATAGCAGGCAAATCTGTGCATATCCTGTTTAGTTCACAGAAGTAAAGCTTATGCACATTGTCATAGAACTAAGCTTAAAGTGTGAGATAATATTGACCACAGGGATTGCGTTGGGCTTAGGGTTTTTGTTCTGGTCAGGTTTCTCTCTATGTGAAGAATAGGCTTCTGTTTAAGTTTTAGTGTAAGTGATAAAAAGCCCTTATCTGTTAATGAAATGTGTACGTATCTTAGTTCACAAAACTAATGCACATGTTATTTTGTCCTAGCACTAAGTTTAAAGTGTGAGCTTTTTATGAGTGTAGTTAATAAGCCAACACATAGCCAGCAACAAAACCCTTGTATTACAAACAGGACAATATTATAACTCATTACTTTTTAATGTGGATGTGATGCAAGCTGCATGCCTCATTCCTTTCTATTAGAAAACCTATTTCTGTCAATTAAACATGTTTCTTGCATTCCTATTGAAAGTAAGTTAATTTCTTACATCTCATTGTGGTAACTCAGTCTTATACACACAAGTTGTGTAAGTGAGAAAAGGTACATAGAAGGTATAGAATTGTGTGTAGTGCATAGTTATCAAAACAAAAGTACAAGTGACTTGAGCATAGAACTAAATTTATAGAGTGAGCTTATATTGATGTTTTGATTAGTTTTATGTTAGGGTTAGATTTTAGATTAGGGATAGAGATAGTGTTAGGGTTAGAGCCAGGGTTAGTGTTAGAGTATGCTTACCATTCAGTATAAGTGAAAGAAAGCACGTAGCAGGCAATGAAGTGTCTATGCTGCTTAATTCACAATAGTAATGTATATGTACCTGTGTATAGAACTAAGTATAAGAGTGAGCTAATAAGACTATTGGGTTAATGTTATGTTAGGTTTAGACTTAGGGTTAGGGACAGCATTAAGGATAGGGATAGGGATAGGGATAGGGTTAAAGCTAGGTTTAGTTTTAGAGATAGCCTTGGCTTTCATAGTAAGTGAAAGAAAGCACAATAAGGCAAATAAGTGTACATGTTGCTTACTTCACAGTAGTAATCACATGTACCTTTGTCTTAGAACCAAGTACAAAGAGTGTTCTAATATTGACTACAGGGATTGGGTTAGGCTTAGGGTTAGAAATCCAGTTAGGTTTCTCTCTAAGTGAAGAATAGGCTTCAATTTAGCTATTAGTGTAGTGATAGAAAGCCCTTAGCAGTTAATGCAACATGTACGTTGCTTTGTTTACAAAACAAATGCCCATGCTACTATGTCCTAGGTCTAAGTTTAAAGAGTGAGTTCATTATGAGTATAGTTAAGAGCCTACACATAACAGGCAATAAAACCCGTGTACTCGATGATGGGAGAGAGTGTTGCTGTGGGGGGAGTGGGGGGCAGGGGCGGTGGGGTTGAATGGGACCTCATATATATTTTTTTAATGTAATTAAAAAATAATAATAATAAATAAATATTTTTTTTAAAAAACCCGTGTACTATGTAAAGGACAATGTTAAAACACATTACTTTTGAGTGTGGATGGGATGCAAGCATCGTGCCTAATTACCTAAGAGATAATCCATTGCTGTCAATGAGACATGTTTCCTATAACCATATTGAAATAAGGAAATTTCATACATGTCATTGTGGTAGCTCAGTCATATATACACAAGTTGTGTAAGTGAGAAAAAGCACATAGATGGCATTGGCTCGAGCATAGAACTAAGTTTAAATAGTGAGCTAATATTTTTGGGTTAGTGTTATGTTAGGGTTAGATTTAAGGTTAGGGACAGGGTTAAGGATAGGGATAGGGTTTGGGTTAGAGTTAGGGTTAGTAGTAGTGATATTCTTACCTTTCACTATGAGTCAAAGAAAGCACATAGCAGGCAGCAAAGTCTATATTTAGCTTAGTTCACAATAGTAAAGCATAGGTAACTCTGGATAGAATTAAGTTTAACCAGTAAGCTAATATAGACAGTTGGGTTAATGTTATGTTAGGGTTAGACATAATGTTAGGGAGAGTTAGGGATTGGTATAGGGTTAAGGTTAGAGTCAGGGTTAGTTTTTGGGATAGGCTTAGTTTTCACTGTATGTGAAGGAAAGCACATAGCATGCAAATAAGTGTATATACTGCCTTGTTAACAGTTGTAAAGCATATGTACCATTGTCATAGAACTAAGCTTAAAGAGTGACATTATATTGACCACATGGATTGGGCTATGATCAGGGTTTGAGGTCTGGTTCAGTTTCTCTCTATGTGAAGAATAGGCTTCTGTTTAGGTTTTCCTCTAAGTGATAGAAAGCCCTTAGCAGTTCATCAAATTTGTATGTTGCTTAGTTCATAAAACTAGTGCACATGCTATTCTGTCCTAGCACTAATTTTAAAGAGTGAATTCATTATGAGTATAGTTAAGAGTCTAAACATAGCAGACAAAAAAACCACTGTATTATGAAAAGGATAATATTAAAACACATTACTTATGAATTGTGGATGAGATGCAAGCATGGTACCTCATTGCTTCTAAGAGAAAACACTTTGCTGTCAATAAGGTATGTTTCCTGTTGAAAGTAAGTTGATTACTTATGTCTCATTGTGGTAGCTTAGCCATATATACACAAGTTGTGTAAGTGACAAAAGTACATAGATGGCAAAGAAGTGTGTGTCCTGCATAGTTCACAAAAATAAAGCCCAAGTTACTCTAGCATAGAATTAAGTTTAAAGAGTGAGCTAATGTTGACTTTTGGGTTAGTGTTATGTTAGGGTTAGACATTAGGTTAGGAACAGTATTAAGGATGGGATAGGGTTTGGGTTAGAGTTAGGGTTAGTGTTAGGGATATGTTTATCTTTCACTATAAGTGAAAGAAAGCACATAGTAGGCAATGAAGTGTCTATGGTACTTAGTTCACAATAGTAAAGCATATGTACCTCTGTCATAAAATTAATTTTAAAGTGTGAGCTGATATACACTTTTGGGTTAATGTTAAGTTAGGGTTAGGGACAGGGTTAGGGATAGGGACCAGGTTAGGGTGAGAGTTAGGGTTATTTTTAGGGATAGGTTTAGCTTTCAGTAATTAAAAAAATGCACAGAGCTGGCTATGAAGTGTGTACGCTACTTAGTTCACAATAGTAAAGCATATGTACCTTTGTCATAGAACTAAGTTTAAAGAGTGAGCTAATATTGACCACAGGTGTTGGGTTAGGCTTAGGGTTAGAGATCTGATTGGATTTTACTCTAGGTAAAGAATAAGTTTCAGTTCAAGTTTTAATGTAAGAGATAGAAAGCACTTAGTTAAACAAATGTGTGTCTGGCTTAGTTTGCAAAACTAATGCACATGCTATTCAGTCCTAGCAGTAAGTTTAAAGAGTGAGTTCATTATGAGTGTGATTAAGAGTCTACACATAGCAGGCAAAAAACCCCTGTGTATTGCAAAAAGGGCAATGTTAAAACATGTGACTCTTGAATGTGGATGAGATGCAAGCATCATGTAATATTGCTTCTAAGAGAAAATCCATTGCAGTCAGTGAGGCATGTTTCCTGCATCCATATTGAAAGTAAGTTAGGGAGGCAGGGTAAGATGGCATCTGAATGAGTGTACCTCATAATCTCTCCTGCAAAGAAGTGGTTGAGTAGGGTCAGAGTCCTGTTGGACTGGGCTATTCCAGGTGTTTGCAGGATAGGAGGTGTCTGGACATTGATTTGGTGGGATGGTGACAGAGGATTTCTTGCAAGAGGTAGAATTTTGGGTCTCTTGCATTAAGGATGGAGCTTGTGGGTGGGACCCTTCCCCCTGGGGCTGGAAGCCCAGCTGCAACAATTCCTGAAGGCTTTGTTGTGCTGGGGTGTTTCCAAGCCCTGAGCAGGCTGTTTCAGGGGCTTGCAGGGCGGGAGGTGTCTGGATGTTGCTTTGGTGAGACAGTGACAGAAGAGATTCTTGAGAGAGGTGGAATTTTGGGTTTCTGACACAGAGGTCAGAAGGTGTAGGCAGAACCCCTCCCCCTAGTGCTGGTGGCATGACCATGGTGATCCCTGAAATCTTTGTTATGCTGCGGTTCCCAAACACTGAGCAGGCTGTTTTGGGGGTTTGCAGGGTAGGAGGTGTCTGGATGTCAATTTGGTGAGACAGTGACAGAAGAGATTCTTGTGAGAGGTGGAATTTTGGGTTTCTGACACAGAGGTCAGAGGTTGTGGGCAGGACCCTTCCCCCTAGGGCTGGTGGCCTGGCTGTGGGGATCCCTGAAGGCTTTGTAGTGCCGCAGTGTTCCCAGTCCCTGTGTTAACCGGATGCCTGGTTCCCAGGTCAGTGTCCCCTAAACCCTTGTGGCCCACACTCCAGAGAATCACACACCTTAAGTCTGCAATATCATGGACTTCCCATCCCCGAATCCATGCACCCTGAGGTCCATTTGAGGTTCTTGATTACCCTAACACTCCACGGTTTTTTTTCTCTCTCCTTGAGCTTGGAGGAATGTACCAGCTGACTTGGGGAGAGTCTGGGAAGAAAGGAGAGGCAAATCTGCTGAGAAAGCTCAATTTACCTAAACGTCCTGGGATAAGAAACTTGGTCTGGGAGAAGGTGGAGTCAGAAAATCAATTAGATGTCCTAGTACATCTAAGGGGAAGGGACTGTAGGAGGTGCTATCAAAGCTTCTAATAGCATATTTGGGGTTTCTGGTGAGGTGTATGTGCTGTCACGCTGGAAATAAAGAGTCATAGTCTTCTGTGTTGAGTTGGCTCGAAAAGGACCTACTTGAATCTCCTATTGGACCTCTCAAGCAGCTTTTCTGCTGCCCTGGGAGAGAGAGAAGTAAGGATGGGAGAAAATGGGAAGGTCAGATCCCTAAGCGTATTATTTAACTGCAAAGAGGATTCCTAGCTTGAAACATTGGTTCTTTTTTTTTTTTTGGTCATGGATGCTAATATTGCATTGTCTCCTGGTCTTTTCTCCCATTTTCTCCCCCAAGGTCCTTTTTGATTTATTTAGTTTTTTTCTCTTTTTCTTGCTTGTTTCCCCCATTTTCTTTGCCCCCCTTTTTCTCTTCTCTTTTTTCTCTCTTTTTCTTCTTTTTTATTTTATTTTCTTTATATAATAGGCGCTTGTGGAGAGCACTTCACATTTGCTGTGTTTCCTCATCCTCCATTTCCTCTTTTCTAGGTGTATTGAATTTGGCCACCTACACTACCCCTTTCCCCTACATCTCTCTATCCTCCATCATCTACTGTTTCTCTCTCTCTTTTTTTAAGATTTATTTATTTATTTCTCTCCCCTTTCCTGCCTCCCTCCTGCCCCAGTTGTCTGTCCCCTGTGTCTATTTGCTGAGTCTTCTTTGTCAGCTTCTCTTGTTGTCAGTGGTATGGGAATCTGTTTTTTTGGTTGCATCATCTAATTGTGTCAGCTCTCCGTGTGTGCGTCACCATTCCTGGGCAGGCTGCACTTTTCTTTCACACTGGGCGGCTCTCCTAATGGGGTGCACTCCTTGCATGTGGGGCTCCCCTACGTGGAGACACCCCTGCATGGCAGGGCACTCCTTGTGTACATCAGCACTGCACATGGGCCAGCTGCACACGGGTCAAGGAGGCCCAGGGTTTGAACCACGGACCTCCCATGTGGTAGGTGGATGCCCTAACCACTGGGTCAAGTCTGCTTCTTTACTGTTTCTCTTACATTCAATCTCCCTTTCTTTGGCCCCAAAATTGTCTGAATTTTTATTTCTAATACCTTTGTTCTGTTTTCTGTCTTTTATCCACTCTTGATAATATTGTCTTCCTTTTCTCTTTCCCTCTCTCATGAAAACACTGGACTTTTCATTCAAACTGTATTCCTCCCTCCCCATATTCAGTTGACTGTCTCATTATACATACTCTACTTACTGCTATAACTCTACACAACTTACCTGAGT
Source organism: Dasypus novemcinctus (assembly GCF_030445035.2). Taxonomy (NCBI): domain Eukaryota; kingdom Metazoa; phylum Chordata; class Mammalia; order Cingulata; family Dasypodidae; genus Dasypus; species Dasypus novemcinctus. The sequence goes on along the minus strand of NC_080704.1, from coordinate 69,091,331 downwards.
CTAATATCCTTTCTGTAGATCTCACATTTTTGCTCTGTTAACATTTATTACCAATATTACTTTATACATTTTTTTTACTCATTTTGCTTTCCCTGGCCCTAATATTTTCCTTCAAAGTGAACTTAGCCAGCAACAAGGAAATAGAGTAAGAAGAACAAAGTGACAAAGAGAAGACATAACACTTATGCAAGAACAACAACTAATTAATCCCCAAGACTAAACAAAGAAGCTAAGGAACTGATTAAACTCATTAAGATAAAATGATGACCAGACAGCAACGAAAAACTACAAACCAAACCAATAATTAGGAGAACATGGCCGAATCCAATGAACAAACTAAAAACCAGGAAGAGGAGCAGAACATTGGACGAGTAATTAAAGATCTCAAAACACATATTAGAGACCAACTTAATGAACTAAAGGAAGAGATCAACAATATGAAGAAAACACTTCGATAGGAAATTGCAGACATACCCAAAAAGTTAACAGATATGATAGTGATGAAAACCACAGTTCAAGAAATGAAAAATACACTCTCAGCAAGTAGGAGCAGATTAGAAGAGGCAAAGGAGAGGATTAGTGATTTGGAAGACAGTACATCTGAAATCAAACAGATAGTAGAACTGATTGATAAAAAGATAGAAAAAGTCCAGCTGGGACATAAGGACCTGAATGACAATGCAAAATGCAGAAACATAGGTATTATAGACATCCCAGAAGGAGAAGAGAAGGGAAAGGGGACAGAAAGGGCGTTGGAGGAAATAATGGCTGAAAAGTTCCCAAATCTACTGAGGGAGATGGATGTAAATGTCCAGCAAGCACAATGCACCCCAAACACCATAAATACCAACAAGCCTACCATAACACATATACTTGTCAAATTATCCAATGCTCAAGACAAAGAGAAAATTCTAAAAGCAGCAAGAGAAAAGAGAAACATCATAGACAAAGGAGGCTCCATTAAATTAAGTGCTGATTTCTCATCTGAAGCCATGCAGGCAAAAAGGCAGTGGTATGATATAGTCAAGGTACTAAAAGAAAAAAATTTACAGCAAAGAATACTCTACCCAGCTAAGCTAGGATTCAAAAATGATGGAGAGTTCAAAATATTCACAGATTAAACAGAAATTAAAAGAGTATGTCAACAAGAACCCTGCCCTTCAAGAAATACTAATGGGGGTTCTGTAGGAAGAAAGAAAAAAACAGGAGAGGCAGAGTTGGAGGAGAGTGTAAGAGCAACAAAAAAGACAAAAAGATAGGGAAAAAACAAACAAAATATGACAAACACAAGTCCAAACAAAATATGGCTAACATAAATAATTCCTTGAAAGTAATAACACTGAATGTCAATGGATTAAACTCACCTGTCAAAAGATTCAGACTGGGAGATTGGATAGGGAAATATGACCCATCTATATGCTGTCTACAAGAAACCCATCTTAGAACCAGGGATTCAAGGAGGTTGAAAGTGAATGGCTGGAAAACAATCTTACAAGCAAACAATAACTAAAAAAAAAGCTAGGAGTATCTAGATTAATATCAGACAAAATAGACTTAAAATGCGAAACAATTGTGAGAGTAAAAGATGGACACTACATATCAGTGAAAGGGATACTCTTTCAAGAAGAAGGAACGATCATAAATATTTATGCTCCTAACAAGGGTGCCTCCAAATATGTCAGGCAAACATGGGAAAAACTAAGTGAAATAATAGATGCCTCTACAGTTATAGTGGAAGACTTTAATACACCACTGTCAAATTTGGACAGAACATCTCAAAAGAGAATAAAGAAACAAAAACTTTGAACAGTATATTAAAAGAGATGGACCTAATAGACACATACAGATCATTACACCTGAATACAGCAGGTTATACATTTTTCTCAAGTGCACATTGATCATTCCCCAAGACAGACCATATGCTAGGTCACAAAGAAAGGCTTAATGAATTCAGAAAGATCAAAATCATACAAAATAATATCTTTGACCACAGTGGAGTGAAGCTGGAAATCTGCAAGGGCCAGAGACCTGGTTTTCACACTAAGATATCGAAATTAAATAGCACACTCCTAGAAAAACAGTGGGTCAAAGAGGAAATCTCAAAAGAAATTAATAACTACCTTGAAACTAATGAAAATGATAACACAACATACCAAAATTTATGGGACCCAGCAAAAGCAGTACTGAGAGGGAAACTTATAGCCATAAATTCATACATCAAAAAAGAAGAAAGAGCAAAAATTGAAGAACTAACTGCACATTTGGAGGAATTAGGAAAAAATGACAAAGCAACCTCACAGGAAGAAGACAGAAAGAAATACCAAAGATAAGAGCAGAACTAAATGAAATAGAAAATAAGAAAGCATGTGAAAAGCTAAACAAAACCAAGAGGGGGTTCTTTGAGAAGATCACTAAAATTGACAAACCCTTAGCAAGACTAACAAAGAAAAAGAGAGAGAAGATGAAAATACACAAAATAAGAAATGAGAAAGGAGTTATCTCCACTGACCCCACAGAAATAAAGACTATCATAAGAGGATACTTTGAAAAACTATAGTCCAATAAAAATGACAATTCAGAGGAAATAGACAAATTCCTAGAAACACATAAGCAGCCTATATTGATGAAAAAAAACCCTGAGGATCTCAAAAAACCAATCACAAGTAAAGAGATAGAATCAGTCATTAAAAACCTCCCAACTAAGAAGAGCCCAGGGCCAGATGACTTCACAGGTGAATTCTACAAAACATTCCGGAAAGAACTAACACCAATCCTGCTGAAACTCTTCCAAAAAAAATGAAACAGAAGGGACATTACCTAACTCATTCTATGATGCCAACATTACCTTAGTGACAAAGCCAAACAAAGACACTACAAGAAAGGAAAATTACAGATCCATTTCTCTAATGAACCTAGACACAAAAATCCTCAACAAAATATTGCTAACCGTATCCAACAATACATTAAATGAATTATACACCATGACCAAGTGGGATCCATTCCAAGTATGCAAGGATGGTTCAACATAAGAAAATCAATCTATGTAATACACCATATAAACAGATTGAAGGAAAAAAATCATGATTATATCTATAGATGCTGAAAAAGCATTTGACAAAATACAGCACCCTTTCTTGATAAAAACACTGCAAAAGACTGGAATACAAGGAAATTTTCTGAACACGATAAAGAGTATATATGAGTAACTCACAGCCAACATCATTTATAATGGTGAAGTCCTAAAATCTTTCCCTCTAAGATCAGGAACAAGACAAGGATGCCCACTGTCTCCCCTTCTATTTAACATTGTCTTAGAATTACTTGCTCAAGCACTGAAGCAAGAACCAGATATAAAAGGCATTCAAATTGAAAGGAAGAAGTCAAAATTTCATTATTTGCAGATGACATGATCCTATACATAGAAAACCCTGAGAGGTCTACAACAAAGCTTCTAGAACTCATAAATGAGTTTAGTAAAGTCACAGGTTATAAGATCAATGCGTGAAAATAAGTAGCATTTCTGTACACCAATAATGAGTAAACTCAGGAGGAAATCAAGAAACAAATACCATTTACAACAGTCAATAAAAAAATCAAATACCTAGAAATAAATTTAACTAAAGATGTAAAAAATTATACACAGAGAACTACACAACACTGTTCAAGGAAATCAAAGAAGACCTAAATAAATAGAAGAATATTCCCTGTTCATGGATAGGAAGATAAGATGTCTATCCTACCAAAACTTATCTACACATTCAATGCAATCCCAATAAAAATCAACACAGCATTCTTTAAGGAACTGGAAAAACTAGCTATGAAATTTATTTGGAAAGGAAGGAGGCCCTGTACAGCCAAAGACATCTCGAAAAAGAAAAAGGAAAATGGAGGAATCACATTGTCTGACTTCAAAATATACTACAAATCTACAGTAGTGAAAAAAGCATGATATTGGCAAAAGGAGAGACACACAGACTAATGGAACCGAATTTGAGAGTTCTGAAATAGATCTTCATATATATAGTCATATAATATTCGATAAAGCCACCAAACTGAGGAGTTGAGGCAAGATGGTGGCTGCATGAGCTTGCCTGGTAATGTCTCTGCAGGGGGCGGCTGGGCAGCATTGAGAAGGCTCTTTGGGACTGCGCTGTTTCGGGGATTTTTGCTGGTTGGAAGGTGTCTGGACGTCAATTCGGTGGGAAGGTAACAGAGAGGATACGTCTATAATATATAAACGGAGGTCCCAGCTGGGCGCGGGAAGTTCCCTCCTTGGGTGGGCGGAGCCACAGTAGCGGGCGCTCCTGCAGCTCCGGAGCCACGGTGGCCAGGGTTTTTGTTTTTTTTTTCCTTTTTCTGGAGGCTTTGCGGTGCTGAGAAATTCACAGATACTGGGCTGGCTGGTGAGGGGTTGTTGGGACAAGACTCCTTTGCAGATCGATTTGGGGAGACAGACGGTGTTTTGTTGTGAAGCGGGGGACGTTTTGGTCGCCGGACAGGGGGGGTAGCGCTTCTGCCTGGAGCCCCATCCCCACAGGTCCGGCTGCCGATCTGCAACGGAATTGGATTTTGGGCAATAAGGGGACACAATTGGGAGACTGTTGTAGGGTACAGCGAGGGAGGAGGACACGTCTGGAAGCCGATTGGGGAATATTTTGCGAAGTTTGGGATTTTGGATCTTAGAGTCTTTTTTCGGCGTTTCCAGCTGAAGCCCACCCCACCCGGCGGGGCTTGGGATCTGGGTCATTGAACTGGCTGTGGTGTAGAGGCGTCCTCAAGTGGCCGTTTTGTGGGAGCACAGGGAGGGAGCTGTCCAAAGGCTGAAACCCTGAGGAGTAGGTGAATTGCAGGGATCAGACATTCAAGATAGAGTTCGCGGACCTGGCTTCCCCCACGGGGCTGGCACCCAGCTACGGGGATCCCTGAGGGCTGTGTTGCACTGCGGGGCTCCTAAGCTTTCTGTGGACCAGATTTGAGGTTGCCAGGTCTGGGTCCCCTGGACTCTGGCGGTCCACACCCCAGACTCACACCTCTTGAGTCTTCAGTGTCTCAGACTTTCCACCCCTATATCCATCACGCCCTGGGGTCTACCTGGGGTCCTTGAGTGCCCTGGACCTAAACGTTTGCATTTTATCTTTATTGGTTCATATTGTTTTGTTTTTATTTTCACTTTATCTTATTTTTTTACTCTTTTTGACGCCCTGATTGCTAATATTGCATTATCCCCTAGTCTTTTCTCCTAGCGTGTCCCCCAAAGTCCTTTTTTTTTATACAGTTATTTAGGGGTTTTTTGGTTGTTGTTTTAGATAGTGTTGCAATTGTGACACGTGTATACCTGTATCTCTCTTCCCCCTATCTGTTCCCCACTGTTTGCCCATCCTCTTTTTCTTTCTTCCTTTCTTCTTCTCTTTCTTTTTCTCTTTATTATAATTAGTTTTTTTTTCGGTTTTCTCTTTCCCTCTTGTCCCTCATCTTCCACTTATTTTATTTTAATTCAAGTATACAATAGGTGCTACAGGGAACACCTCACATTTGCTGGGTTTTCCCATCCTCCACTGCCTCATTTCTGTGTGAACTGATTTAGGCTACCTACACTATCCCCCTTCCCATGCATCTTGATATCCACTATCATCTACTGTCTCTCCTATATTCCACCCCCCACCTCCCGTTCTTTGATCCACAAAGTGTCTAACTCTTAATTTCTAATACCTTTGCTCTGTTTTCTGTCTGTTATCCACTCTTGAAACTATTACCTTTCTTTTCTTTTTCCCTCTCTCATGAAAACAATAGCTTTGTAGTTCATACCATATTCCTCCCATATTCAGTCATCTACTTCATAAAAGGTACTCTACCTACAGCTATAACTCTATACAATCTACATGAATCTAACCTCCATCCTCCCAGATCTCATATTCTTGCTTTGTTAACATACATCACCAATTCTACTTTACACTTTTCCCTTGCTTACACAATTGCCCTTCCCCAAAACTAATACTTCCCTCTAAAGTGAACTTAACCAACAACAAGTAACTAGAATAAGAAGAAAAAAGTGACAAAGAGAAGATATAACACCTATGCAAAAATAACAACTAATTAACCTCCAAGAGCAGACAAAGAAGCTAAGGAACTGATTAAATTCGTCAAAATAAAGAGATGACCAGAAAGCAACAAAAATCTACAAACCAAACCAATAATCAGGAAAACATGGGTGAATCCAATCAACAAACCAATAATCACGAAGGGGAGCAAAACTTGGCACAAGCGATGAAAGATCTCAGAACATTTATCACCGACAAATTTGATGCAGTAATGAAAGAGGTTAACAACATGAAGACATCACTTGGAGGGGAAATTGCAGACATACGCAAAAATATAACAGATATGATGGGAATGAACACTACAGTTCAAGAAATCAAAAATACACTTGCAGCAAATATCAGCAGACTAGAAGAAACAGAGCAGAGAATTAGTGATGTGGAAGACAGTACATCAGAAATCAAACAGATAGTAGAAGGGGTCAATAAGAAGATAGAAAAAATCCAATTAGGATTTAGGGACCTGAATGACAATGCAAAACGCTCAAACATATGTATTATAGGCATTCCAGAAGGAGAAGAGAAGGGAAAGGGGTCAGAAGGAGTGTTGCAGGAAATAATGGCTGAAAACTTCCCAAATCTACTGAAAGAGACAGATGTACATATCCAAGAAGCACAGCGCACTCCACAAGTCATAAACCCCAACAGACCCACCCCAAGACATATACTTGTCAAATTATCCAATGCTCAAGACAAAGAGAAAATCCTAAAAGCAGCAAGAGAAAAGAAAACCATCACATACAAGGGAAGCTCCATTAGATTAAGTGCTGATTTCTCTTCTGAAACCATGGAGGCAAGAAGACAGTGGTATGATATAGTCAAGGTACTAAAGGAAAAAAATTTCCAACCAAGAATACTCTATCCAGCGAAACTAGCATTCAAACATGATGGAGAGTTCAAAATATTCGCAGAAAAACAGAAACTGAAAGAGTATACCAACAAGAAACCTCCCCTTCAAGAAATTCTAAAGGGAGTTCTGCAGGAAGAAAGGAAAAAACAGGAAAGGCAAAGTTGGAGGAGAGTATAAGACCAACAACAACAACAAAAAAGACAAAAAAAATATACAAACAAAATATGACAATCAAAATCCAATCAAAATATGGCTAACACAAATAATTCCTTGATAGTAATAACACTGAATGTCAATGGATTAAACTCACCTATCAAAAGATTCAGACTGGGACATTGGATAAGGAAATATGACCCATCCATATGCTGTCTACAAGAGACACATCTTAGACCCAGAGACGCATGGAGATTGAAAGTGAATGGCTGGAAAACAATCATACAAGCTAACAATAACCAAAAAAAGGCAGGAGTAGCTATATTAATATCAGACAAAATAGACTTTAAATGTGAAACAATTGTGAGAGACAAAGAAGGATACTACATTTTAGTGAAAGGGAAAATCTGTCAAGAAGATCGAACAATCATAAATATCTATGCCCCTAACAAGGGTGCCTCTAAATATGTCAGGCAAACGCTGGAAAAACTAAGTGAAAGAATAGATACATCTACACTTATAGTGGGGGATTTTAATACACCACTATCAACTCTGGACAGAACATCTCAAAAGAGAATCACCAAAGAAACAAAACATCTGAATAGTATATTAGAGGAGCTCGATCTAATAGACATATATAGATCACTACACCCAAACACAGCAGGATATACATTTTTCTCAAGCGCACATGGATCATTCTCCAAGATAGATCATATGCTAGGCTACAAGGAAAGGTTGAACAAATTCAGAAAGATTGAAATCATACAAAACTTTATCTCTGACCACACTGGAGTCAAGCTGGAGATTTGCAAGGGAAAGAAGCCCAGATTTCACACCACGATTTGGAAATTTAACAGCACACTCTTAGAAAAACAGTGGGTCAAAGAGGAAATCTCAAAAGAAATCAATGACTACCTTCAAAGAAATGATAATGATAACACAACATACCAAAATTTATGGGATGCTGCAAAAGCAGAACTGAGAGGGAACTTTATAGCCACAAATTCATATACCAAAAAAGAAGAAAGAGCAAAAATTGAAGAACTAACTGCACATTTGAAGGAATTAGAAAAACAACAACAAAGTAACCCAACAGGAAGAAGAAGGAAGGAAATAACAAAGATAAGAGCAGAACTAAATGAAATAGAAAATAAGAAAGCACTTGAACAGATCAAGAAGACCAAGAGCTGGTTTTTTGAGAAGATTAACAAAATTGACAAACCTTTACCAACACTAACAAAGAAAAAAAGAGAGAAGATGCAAATACACAAAATAAGAAATGAGAAAGGCGATATCACCACTGACCCCACAGAAATAAAGACTATCATAAGAGGATATTTTGAAAAACTATATTCCAACAAAAATGACAATCTAGAGGAAATGGTCAAATTCCTAGAAACACATAAGCAGCCCAAATTGACAAAAGAAGAAATTGATGATCTTAACAAACCAATCACAAGCAGAGAGATAGAATCAGTTATTAAAAATCTCCCAACTAAGAAGAGCCCAGGGCCAGATGGCTTCACAGGTGAATTCTACAAAACATTCCGGAAAGAACTGACACCAATCCTGCTGAAACTATTCCAAAACATCGAAACAGAAAGAACATTACCCAACTCCTTCTATGATGCCAACATTACCCTAGTACCAAAGCCAAACAAAGACATCACAAGAAAGGAAAATTAAAGACCAATTTCTCTAATGAACCTAGACGCAAAAATACTTAACAAAATACTTGCTAATCGTATTCAACAACACATTAAATGTATTATACACCACGACCAAGTGGGATTCATCCGAGGTATGCAAGGATGGTTCAACATAAGATCATAAGATGGTTCAACATCAATCAACGTAATACACCATATAAACAGATTGAAGGAAAAAAATCACATGATTATATCTATTGATGCAGAAAAAGCATTTGACAAAATACAGCACCCTTTCTTGATAAAAACACTCCAAAAGATTGGAATACAAGGGAATTTTTTGAACATGATAAAGAGTATATATGAAAAACCTAAAGCCAATATTGTTTACAATGGAGAAATCCTAGACTCCTTCCCTCTAAACTCAGGAACAAGACAAGGATGCCCACTGTCTCCACTCCTATTTAACATTGTCTTAGAAGTACTTGCTCGAGTACTGAGGCAAGAACCAGAAATAAAAGGCATTCAAATTGGAAAGGAAGAAGTCAAAATTTCATTATTTGCAGATGACATGATCCTATACATAGAAAACCCTGAGAGATCTACAACGAAGCTTCTAGAACTCATAAATGAGTTTAGTAAAGTCGCAGGTTATAAGATCAATGCGCAAAAATCAGTAGCATTTCTGTACACCAATAATGAACAAGATCAGGAGGAAATCAAGAAACAAGTACCATTCACAATAGTAAATAAAAAAATCAAATACTTAGGAATAAATTTAACTAAAGAGGTAAAGAACTTATACAACGAGAACTATACAAGATTGTTCAAGGAAATCAAAGAAGACCTAAATAAATAGAAGACTATTCCTTGTTCATGGATAGGAAGACTGAACATTATTAAGGTGTCTATCCTACCAAAACTGATCTACACATTCAATGCAATCCCAATAAAAATCAACGCAGCCTTCTTTATGGAACTAGAAAAATTAACTATGAAATTTATTTGGAAAGGAAAGAGACCCCGAATAGCCAAAGACATACTGAAAAAGAAAAACGAAATTGGAGGAATCACACTACCGGACTTCAAAACATACTATAAATCTACGGTGGTGAAAACAGCATGGTATTGGCATAAGGAGAGACACATAGACCAATGGAATCGAATTGAAAGCGCTGATATAGAACCTCACATATACAGCCACATAATATTCGATAAAGCCACCAAACCCTCTCAACTGGGAGAGAGTAGCCTATTCAACAAATGGTGTCTGGAGAACTGGATAGCCATATGTAGAAGAATGAAAGAGGATTACCATCTCACACCTTATACAAAGATCAACTCAAGATGGATCAAAGACCTAAATATAAGAGCCAAGACCATTAAAACCTTAGAAAGCAGTGTAGGGAAACATCTACAGTACCTTGTAATAGGAAATGGATTTATGAATATCTCACCAAAAGCACGAGCAGCAAAAGAACTAATAGATAAATGGGACTTCCTCAAAATTAAAGCCTTCTGCACCTCAAAGGAGTTTGTCAAGAAAGTAAAAAGGGAGCCCACACAGTGGGAGAAAATATTTGGCAATCATATATCTGATAAGAAACTTATAACTAGCATATATAAAGAACTCCTATATCTTGAAAATAAAAAGATAAACAACCCATTTAAAAAATGGGAAAAAGACTTAAACAGACACTTCTCCGAAGAAGAAATACAAATTGCAAGAAAGCACGTGAAAAAATGTTCCAAATCTCTAGCAATCAGGGAAATGCAAATCAAAACTACAATGAGATACCATCTTACACCCATATGATTGGCAGCTATGAAAAAAACAGAAGAATACAAGTGCTGGAGAGGATGTGAAGGAAGGGGAACACTCATCCCCTGCTGGTGGGAATGCAGAAGGATCCAACCATTCTGGAGGACAGTATGGCGGTTTCTCAAAAAACTAGCCATAGATTTGCCATATGACCCAGCAATACCACTGCTGGGTATATACCCAGCAGAACTGAAAACAAGGACACAAACCGATATATGTACACCAATGTTCATAGCAGCATTGTTCACTATCGCCAAAAGTTGGAATCAACCCAAATGCCTATCAACATATGAGTGGATCAATAAAATGTGGTATATACACACAATGAAATACTACTCAGCTGTAAGAACAAACACACTACAAACACATGTGATAACATGGATGAATCTTGAGAACCTTATGTTGAGTGAAGCAACCCAGACATTGAAGGACAAATACTACATGACCTCAATGGTATGAAATAAACAAGCTGACCTAGATAGCAAGAGACTGAACGATAGGCTTACAGGAAATCGGAGGGTGGAGGAAGGATATGAGCCGATGTCTGCAGGGGTGGAATTTAAGACGAGATGGTGGTAAGTATGAACACAAAGAAGAGATAAAAGGGGGGCAAGGGGTTGCCTTTGGTTGGGGCTTTACGGGTTTGAGGGTGTCTGGGGAGGGACAGATGGGTAACGTTGCCCAAAACTGGGGGGAGCGAGGGGTAGCATACGAACACAGGAGAGGGTCAGGTGTTGGTTCAGAGTAAAATGCCTAGAAAATCATATCAAAATAGAATAAAGAGGGTTACCTGTTTAGAATGCTCGGAGGGGAGGGTCTGATGCAGGACGGTCTCCAGGGGAATGTCTAAATGTTCATTCTGCCAGATTGGGTGACACCATGGGGTAGAAACCCAAGTAGTGAGAGTGGGGGTGGACCCACATCCTGGGGAGGACTAATGCCATCAAATAGAGGGAACTGTATCCCTCAAGAGAAAGGGTGGCTCCCAGGGCATTGGGGCAGTTGAGCAAGTTGAGCAAGTTAGGCCCTGAACACTATTCCATCTATCTCTGGAAGTGGCTCCTCAGGAAACGGAGGTTGGCTGTCACTGTGGGCACCAAGGTGGAAGGGAAAATGGACGTTAAATGTGTGGAACCAAGGTAAATGGGGGGTAAGAGAGGAGTTTCTTGAGAGTACACAAGGATGGATAGAAAACATGTAATATTACACCATAACATATAGGAGATGACAGACTGATAATGTAAACCATAATGTAAAACATAGGATAACTAAAAATGTAAAGAACTGTGTATCCTAAAGTATGCACCATAATATAAGCACAGATGTCACCTTGTTAGAAAGCTAATGTCTCAGACTCTGTACATCACTTTAAGTAAATATGATATGAATAGGGCGTAAGAGTATCACTGTGGAAGGGAAAAGGTTTTCTGGTGGATGTGTGGGAGTGCTGTATATTATATATATGCATTGCTGTGGTCTAGGACTCCTGTGAAGAAAAGCTGAATAATTAGGGGGGAAAAAAAAAAGAAAAAGATAGGATCTGGAATTTTTTCAAGTCAACATTCTTTATCTAAGTTCTTTATCTAACTTTATCCAAGTTCTTTATCTATCCTTTTTTTTTTTTTTGGTTTAAAAATGGGAATTTATTTTTTTTTTTAATTTTTTTATTTTTTATTGACTTTGTAATAATATTACATTAAAAATATATATGTGAGGTCCCATTCAACCCCACCCCCCCCACCCCCCCTCTCCCCCCCCCCCCCAACAACACTCGTTCCCATCATCATGACACATCCATTGGATTTGGTAAGTACATCTTTGGGCACCTCTGCACCTCATATACATTGGTTCACATCATGGCCCATACTCTCCTCTATTCCATCATGTAGGCCCTGTGAGGATTTACAATGTCCGGTGATTACCTCTGAAGCACCATCCAGGGCAGCTCCATGTCCCGAAGACGCCTCCACCTCTCATCTCTTCCTGCCTTTCCCCATACCCTTTGTCCATTATGTCCACTTTTCCCAATCCAATGCCACCTCTTCTATGTGGACACTGGATTGGTTGTGTCCATTGCACCTTTATGTCAAGAGGAGGCTCAGATTCCACCTGCATGCTGGATGCAATCCTCCCATTTTCAGTTGTAATCACTCTAGGCTCCATGGTGTGGTGGTTGTCCTTCTTCACCTCCATCTTAGCTGAGTGTGGTAAGTCCAATAAATCAGATTGTAGGTGCTGGAGTCTGTTGAGGCTCAGGACCTGGCTATCACATTGTCAGTCCAGAGATTCAAATCCCCTAAATATATCTTAAACCCCAACATTAACTGCACCTCCAGCACATTAGCATGAAAGTCTTATGAAGGGAGATCCCATCTGAGTCCAGATTCATCCCACATAAACACCATTTCCAAAGAGGGGCCATCTGCCCTGGTAGTTAACCCCATCGGCCATGACCATAACTGCCATGGGTCTCTTTAGCCCTCAAAGGAACCAATATCTGGGGGTTGTATCTGCTTTATCTGTCTCTCTGACTCTGCTCAGTTGTGCATGAGGGCAAACCTTCTGCCAGCCTCCAGACTCTTTTTTAGAAACTCGTAGCCATATAAACTCATTTCTCCTTTCCATTTCCCCCTTACTTTAGGTCAAACAGCATTTTAAAGTCATGGTATTTTATGTAGACATGGATATTCTGCTGATCCGCATTGAACCTTCCGTATAAGGTCATTTTCCAGTTGCATCATCAGTTGGTAGTTGATAGTGGTCCCTCGTTGCCAGGGAGGCTCATCCCCGGGTGTCATGTCCCACGCTGGGGGGAAGGCATTGCATTTACATGCTGAGTTTGGCTTCGAGACTGGCCACATTTGAGTAACATGAAGGCTGACAGAAGGAAATTCCCAGGCACAAAGTTGCTCTAGGCCTTGTTATTATTTTGGGTTTATCAGCTCACAAGCATAGTCATTAGTATCAGGGGCTCACTGTTGAACCCTCACTCCCTCCCGGTCCCCACCACTGTACCTGGGAGACTGTCGCTGCTCCCCTAGGGACCGCGACAGAGCACCACTGGCCAGGAACCCAGTACCCCCCCTACTGTGGTTTTTAATTGTTGTCACTATGAGTATATCCAAACATTACCATGCACCCTGGACATATGTTCTGTAGAGCTCCCTGTCAGTCATATATCATCTGTCATTGGTATCCCTTACCAGTATCCCTCCATTGCCATTGTTGAAACACTCTGTGATCCAGAACTCCCCGAAATTTGAAGCCCAATATAATGTCATGGTCCCTTACTAGGGAATGGCATATAGCGATGAGTTTAAAGGATAGATAAAGAACTTGGATAAAGTTAGATAAAGAACTTAGATAAAGAATGTTGACTTGAAAAAATTCCACATCCTATTTTTTTCTTTTTTTTTTTTTTTTCCCCCCCCCCCCCCTAATTATTCAGCTTTTCTTCACAGGAGTCCTAGACCACAGCAATGTATATATATAATATACAGCACTCCCACACATCCACCAGAAAACCTTTTCCCTTCCACAGTGATACTCTTACGCCCTATTCATATCATATTTACTTAAAGTGATGTACAGAGTCTGAGACATTAGCTTTCTAACAAGGTGACATCTGTGTTTACATTATGGTGCATACTTTAGGATACACAGTTCTTTACATTTTTAGTTATCCTATGTTTTACATTATGGTTTACATTATCAGTCTGTCATCTCCTATATGTTATGGTGTAATATTACATGTTTTATATCCATCCTTGTGTACTCTCAAGAAACTCCTCTCTTACCCCCCATTTACTTTGGTTCCACACATTTAACGTCCATTTTCCCTTCCACCTTGGTGCCCTCAGTGATAGCCAACCTCCGTTTCCTGAGGAGCCACTTCCAGAGATAGATGGAATAGTGTTCAGGGCCTAACTTGCTCAACTGCCCCAATGCCCTGGGAGCCACCCTTTCTCTCGAGGGATACAGTTCCCTCTATTGGATGGCATTAGTCCTCCCCAGGATGTGGGTCCACCCCCACTCTCACTACTTGGGTTTCTACCCCATGGTGTCACCCACTCTGGCAGAATGAGCATTTAGACATTCCCCAGGAGCCCGTCCTGCATCAGACCCTCCCCTCCGAGCATTCTAAACAGGTAACCCTCTTTATTATATTTTGATATGATTTTCTCGGCATTTTACTCTCCACCAACACCTGACCCTCTCCTGGTTCGTATGCTACCCCTCCCTCCCCCCACTTTTGGGCAACGTTACCCACCCGTCCCTCCCCAGCCACCCTCAAACCCGCAAAGCCCCAAGCAAAGGCAACCCCTTGCCCCCCTTTTATCTCTTCTTTGTGTTCATACTTACCACCATCTCGTCTTAAATTCCACCCCTGCAGACATCGGCTCATATCCTTCCTCCACCCTCCGATTTCCTGCAAGCCTATCGTTCAGTCTCTTGCTATCTAGGGCAGCTTGTTTATTTCATATCATTGAGGTCATGTAGTATTTGTCCTTCAATGTCTGGGTTGCTTCACTCAACATAAGGTTCTCAAGATTCATCCATGTTATCACATGTGTTTGTAGTGTGTTTGTTCTTACAGCCGAGTAGTATTCCATTGTGTGTATATACCACATTTTATTGATCCACTCGTCTGTTGATGGGCATTTGGGTTGATTCCAACTTTTGGCAATAGTGAACAATGCTGCTATGAACATTGGTGTACATATATTGGTTTGTGTTCTTGTTTTCAGTTCTGCTGGGTATATTCCCAGCAGTGGTATTGCTGGGTCATATGGCAAATCTATGGCTAGTTTTTTGAGAAACCGCCATACTGTTCTCCAGAATGGTTGGATCCTTCTGCATTCCCACCAGCAGTGGATGAGTGTTCCCCTTCCTTCACATCCTCTCCAGCACTTGTATTCTTCTGTTTTTTTCATAGCTGCCAATCTTATGGGTGTAAGATGGTATCTCATTGTGGTTTTGATTTGCATTTCCCTGATAGCTAGAGATTTGGAACATTTTTTCATGTGCTTTCTTGCCATTTGTATTTCTTCTTCGGAGAAGTGTCTGTTTAAGTCTTTTTCCCATTTTTTAAATGGATTGTTTATCTTTTTATTTTCAAGATGTAGGAGTTCTTTATATATGCAAGTTATAAGTTTCTTATCAGATATATGATTGCCAAATATTTTCTCCCACTGTGTGGGCTCCCTTTTTACTTTCTTGACAAACTCCTTTGAGGTGCAGAAGGCTTTAATTTTGAGGAAGTCCCATTTATCTATTAGTTCTTTTGCTGCTCGTGCTTTTGGTGAGATATTCATAAATCCATTACCTATTACAAGGTCCTGTAGATGTTTCCCTACACTGCTTTCTAAGGTTTTTATGGTTTTGGCTCTTATATTTAGGTCTTTGATCCATCTTGAGTTGATCTTTGTATAAGGTGTGAGATGGTAATCCTCTTTCATTCTTCTACATATGGCTATCCAGTTCTCCAGACACCATTTGTTGAATAGGCCACTCTCTCCCAGTTGAGAGGGTTTGGTGGCTTTATCGAATATTATGTGGTTGTATATGTGAGGTTCTATATCAGAGCTTTCAATTCGATTCCATTGGTCTATATGTCTCTCCTTATGCCAATACCATGCTGTTTTCACCACCGTAGCTTTATAGTATGTTTTGAAGTCAGGTAGTGTGATTCCTCCAATTTCGTTTTTCTTTTTCAGTATGTCTTTGGCTATTCGGGGTCTCTTTCCTTTCCAAATAAATTTCATAGTTAGTTTTTCTAGTTCCTTAAAGAAGGCTGCATTGATTTTTATTGGGATTGCATTGAATGTGTAGATCAATTTTGGTAGGATAGACATCTTAATAATGTTCAGTCTTCCTATCCATGAACAAGGAATAGTCTTCCATTTATTTAGGTCTTCTTTGATTTCCTTGAACAATCTTGTATAGTTCTCAGTGTATAAGTTCTTTACCTCTTTAGTTAAATTTATTCCTAAGTATTTGATTTTTTTATTTACTATTGTGAATGGTATTTGTTTCTTGATTTCCTCCTGATCTTGCTCATTATTGGTGTACAGAAATGCTACTGATTTTTGCGCATTGATCTTATAACCTGCGACTTTACTAAACTCATTTATGAGTTCTAGAATCTTCGTTGTAGATCTCTCAGGGTTTTCTATGTATAGGATCATGTCATCTGCAAATAATGAAATTTTGACTTCTTCCTTTCCAATTTGAATGCCTTTTATTTCTGGTTCTTGCCTCAGTGCTCGAGCAAGTACTTCTAAGACAATGTTAAATAGGAGCGGCGACAGTGGGCATCCTTGTCTTGTTCCTGAGTTTAGAGGGAAGGAGTCTAGGATTTCTCCATTGTAAACAATATTGGCTTTAGGTTTTTCATATATACTCTTTATCATGTTCAAAAAATTTCCTTGTATTCCAATCATTTGGAGTGTTTTTATCAAGAAAGGGTGCTGTATTTTGTCAAATGCTTTTTCTGCATCAATAGATATAATCATGTGATTTTTTTCCTTCAATCTGTTTATATGGTGTATTACGTGGATTGATTTTCTTATGTTGAACCATCCTTGCATACCTGGGATGAATCCCACTTGGTCGTGGTGTATAATTCGTTTAACGTGTTGTTGAATACGATTAGCAAGTATTTTGTTAAGTATTTTTGCGTCTAGGTTCATTAGAGAAATTGGTCTGTAATTTTCCTTTCTTGTGATGTCTTTGTTTGGCTTTGGTACTAGGGTAATGTTGGCATCATAGAAGGAGTTGGGTAATGTTCTTTCTGTTTCGATGGTTTGGAATAGTTTCAGCAGGATTGGTGTCAGTTCTTTCCGGAATGTTTTATAGAATTCACCTGTGAAGCCATCTGGCCCTGGGCTCTTCTTAGTTGGGAGATTTTTAATAACTGATTCTATCTCTCTGCTTGTGATTGGTTTGTTAAGATCATCAATTTCTTCTTTTGTCAATATGGGCTGTTTATGTGTTTCTAGGAATTTGCCCATTTCCTCTAGATTGTCGTTTTTGTTGGAATATAGTTTTTCAAAATATCCTCTTATGATAGTCTTTATTTCTGTGGGGTCAGTGGTGATATCGCCTTTCTCATTTCTTATTTTGTGTATTTGCATCTTCTCTCTTTTTTTCTTTGTTAGTGTTGCTAAAGGTTTGTCAATTTTGTTAATATTCTCAAAAACCAGCTCTTGGTCTTTATCTATCCTTTAAACCCATCGCTATATGCCATTCCCTAGTAAGGGACCATGACATTATATTGGGCTTCAAATTTCGGGGAGTTCTGGATCACAGAGTGTTTCAACAATGGAAATGGAGGGATACTGGTATGGGATACCAATGACAGGTGATATATGGCTGACAGGGATCTGTACAGAACATATGTCCATGGTGCATGGTAATGTTTGGATATACTCATAGTGGCAACAATTAAAAACCACAGCAGGGGGGCTACTGGGTTCCTGGCCAGTGGTGCTCTGTCGTGGTCCCTAGGGGAGCAGCGACAGTCTCCCAGGTACAGTGGCGGGGACCGAGAGGGAGTGAGGGTTCAACAGTGAGCCCCTGATGCTAATGACTATGCTTGTGAGCTGATAAACCTAAAATAAGAACAAGGCCTAGTGCAACATTGTGCCTGGGAATTTCCTCCTGTCAGCCTTCATGTTACTCAAATGTGGCCAGTCTCGAAGCCAAACTCAGCATGTAAATGCAATGCCTTCCCCCCAGCATGGGACATGACACCCGGGGATGAGCCTCCCTGGCACGGAGGGACCACTATCAACTACCAACTCATGATGCAACTGGAAAATGACCTTATACGGAAGGTTCAATGCGGATCAGCAGAATATCCATGTCTACATAAAATAACACGACTTTAAAATGCTGTTTGACCTAAAGTAAGGGGGAAATGGAAAGGAGAAATGAGTTTATATGGCTACGAGTTTCTAAAAAAGAGTCTGGAGGCTGGCAGAAGGATTGCCCTCATGCACAACTGAGCAGATTCAGAGAGACAGATAAAGCAGATACAACCCCCAGATATTGGTTCCTTTGAGGGCTAAAGAGACCCATGGGAGTTATGGTCATGGCTGATGGGGTTAACTACCAGGGCAGATGGCCCCTCTTTGGAAATGGTGTTTATGTGTGATGAATCTGGACTCAGATGGGATCTCCCTTCATAAGACTTTCATGCTAATGTGCTGGAGGTGCAGTTAATGTTGGGGTTTAAGATATATTTAGGGGATTTGAATCTCTGGACTGACAATGTGATAGCCAGGTCCTGAGCCTCAACAGACTCCAGCACCTACAATCTGATCTATTGGAGTTACCACACTCAGCTACGATGGAGTTGAAGAAGGACAACCACCACACCATGGAGCCTAGAGTGATTACAACTGAAAATGGGAGGATTGCATCCAGCATCCATGTGGAATCTGAGCCTCCTCTTGACATAGAGGTGCAATGGACACAACCAATCCAATGTCCACATAGAAGAGGTGGCATTGGATTGGGAAAAGTGGACATGGTGGCTGATGTATATGGGGAAAGGCAGGAAGAGATGAGAGGTGGAGGCATCTTTGGGACATGGAGCTGCCCTGATTGGTGCTTCAGAGGTAATCACCAGACATTGTAAATCCTCACAGGGCCCACTGGATGGAATGGAGGAGAGTATGGGCCATGATGTGGACCATTGTCTATGAGGTGCAGAGGTGCCCAAAGATGTACTTACCAAATCCAATGGATGTGTCATGATGATGGGAACGAGTGTTGTTGGGGGGGGAGAGGGGGGGTGGAGGGGGTTTAATGAGACCTCACATATATATTTTTAATGTAATATTATTACAAAGTCAATAAAAAAAAAGCCACCAAACCCTCTCAACTGGAAGAGAATGGACTAATCAACAAATGGTGCCTGGAGAAGTGGATATCCATATGTAAAAGAATGAAAGAGAATTACCAACTCACACCTTATACAAAAATCAACTCAAGATGGTTTAAAGACCTAAATATTAGGGTCAAGACCATAAAGACTTTGGAAAGCAGTATAGGGAAGCATCAACAGGCTCTTGTAATAGGAAATGCCTCCATGAACTTCACACCTAAAGCACGAGCAGCAAAAGAACAAATAGATAATTGGGACTTCCACAAAATTAAAGCCTTCTGCACCTCAAAGGATTTTGTCAAGAAAGTAAAAGAGAGCCTACACAATGGGAGAACATATTTGGTAACCATATATCTGATAGGAGACTTTTAACCTGCATATATAAAGAACTCCTATATCTCAAAAATAAAAAGACAAACAACCCATTTTAAAAATGGGAAAAAGATTTAAACAGACACTTCTCCAAAGAAGAAACACAAATAGCTAAAAAGTGCATGATAAAATGCTCCAAATCTCTAGCTATTAGGGAAATGCAAATCAAAACTACAAAGAGATACCATCCTACTCCCATAAAATTGGAAGCTATGAAAAAAACAGAAGACTACAAATGCTGGAGAGGATGTGGAGGAATGGAAACACTCATTCACTGCTGGTGGGAATGCAGAAGGATCCAGCCATTATGGAGGACAGTTTGGTAGTTTCTCAAAAACTATCTATAGATTTGCCAAATGACTCAGCAATTCCAGTGCTGGGTATATACCCAGTAGAACTGAAAACAAGGACACAAACCAATATAGGCACACCAATGTTCAGAGCAGCATTGCTCACTATTGCCAAAGGTTGTAGTCAGCCCAAATGCCCACCAACAGATGAATGGATAAATAAAATGTGGTATATGCATACAATGGAATACTACTCGGCTTTAAGAATGAATACACTACAAACACACGTGATAACATGGATGAATCTTGAGAAGCTTATGTTGAGTTAAGTAACCCAGGCATTGAAGGACAAATACTACATGACCTCAATGATATGAAATAAGTAAATCAAGCTGCCACAGAGAGCTAGAGACTGGATGATAGGCTTAAAGGAAATTGGGGGTAGAGGAAGGATGAAAGCTGACACCTACATGGGTAAAATCTATGATAAGCTGGAGGTAAGTATTTGTACAAGGAAGAGGTAAAATGGGGGCACAGGGTTACCTTTGAGTGGGGAAATGCGGGCTTGAGGGGGTTTATGGATGGGAGAATGGGTAATATTACCTAAGAAATTGTGGGGAGGGTGGGGCAACACATGAACATAGGAGATTGTCAGGTATTTGGTTGAGAGTATAAAGCTGAGAAAACTTTTTCAAAAATATAATAAGGAAGGTTACCTGTTTAAGATGCTTAAGGGGAAAATCCAACACAGGACAGGCTCCTAGGGAGTATGGAAGTGCTCATTTTGCCATAGTAGGATATATCATTGGATAGAGAACCATATAATGAGAGTGAAGGTATACCCACATCCTTGGGAGAACTGATGTTCTCAAATAGAGGGAATTGTATCTCTCGAGAGAAATGTTTTCTCCCAGTGCATTAGGGAAGTTGAGCATGTCAAGCCCTCAACACTGTTGCAAGTATCTCTGACCATGGCCCTTAAAGCAATGAAGACTGATGGTCACTGTGGGACATAAGGGGAGGCAGAGAGAGGTATTGAATAGATGGAATCAGTGTAAATGTGTGGGCAATAGAAGTGTTCCACAAGATTACGCAAGGATGGATATTAGACATGTTAAATTACACCAAAAATATATAGGGGTTGATAGCCTAAAATGTAAACCATAATGTAAAATATAAGATAACTAAAACTTTAGAAAATTTTATAGTGTAAAATATAAACTACAATGTAAACCCAAATGTTACCTAGTTTGAAAGCTATTGTCTCAATATCTGTACATCAGTTTCAGTAAATATAGTATGAATATGTAAAAAGATTATTGCTGTGTAAAGGAAAAGGGTTTTATGTTGGATATGTGGGAGTACTGTATATTGTATATATGAATTTCTGTGATCTAAAACTTTTGTGAAGATAAGCTTAATAATTAGGAAAAGAAAAAGAAAGAAAGAAAAAGAAAAAGAAAAAGAAAAAGAAAAAGATAAAGAAAGGATGTAGACACTGAGGAAAAGTTGGAAGAAGTTGCCTTGCCAATTTGCATACAGGGCAAAACTTATTTCAGTAATGGAAGGCAAACCATTAAAAACAAAGCTTTTGCATCTGTTAATTTTTTGATACCCCAATTTATTTTTACCTTAATTTTTCTAAATTAATATGTATTCTATATCTAACCTTTAAACTCATCACTATATTCCATTTTACTATTAATGGAACCTGGCAATATATTGGGCTTCATTTTTTAAAAAATTTTCAATCACAGAGAGGTTCAACAATGACAGGGGAGGGGGCGGAAGCAAGATGGTCGCTGAGTGAACTTGCCTTGAGATTTCTCCTGGGAAGAAACGGCTGGGCACGGCTGGATGTTCTCCAAGGCGGGGCTTTTTTGGGATTTTTGCAGGGCAGGAAGTGTCTGGACATCGATTTGGTGGAAAGGTAATGGAGAGGATTGGTCTATAAGATTTAATTTGGGTTCTATTGCCTGGAGGTGAGACCCGCACATGTATTCCTCCCTCTTGGGGGTGGGTGGAGCCGCAGTGCCGCGCAGTGGCTAAGCTTTTTGGTGGGTCTGCGGTGCTGGGGAGTTCACGAGTCCTGGGCGGGCTGTTAGCGGGTTGATGCGACGGGTCGCCTTTGTGGATCAATTTGGGGAGATAGACGGTGTTTTGTTGTGAAGCGGGGGAAAATTTCTGATGGCGGACACAAATAATAGCGCTCCCGCCTGAAGCCCCGCCCCCACACCCCAGCTGCCAATCTGCAACCGAATTAAGCTGTAGGCAATAAAGGGACGTAATTGGGAAGTTGTCTCAGGGTGCGGCGAGGGAGGGGGACACGTCTGGAAGCCGATTAGGGAATATTTTGCGAAGCTTGGGAATTCTGGTTTTGGAATCTGTTTTTGGCGTCACAGGCAGGGCTTCGGATCTGTGCCAGTAAAGTGGCTGCGGTGTAAAGGCGCCCTCAAGTGGCAGTGTTGTGGAAGCACAGGGCAGGAGCTGTCCAAAAGCTGAAGTGGCGATATACCCACATTAATGAGCCCTACTAAGTAAGTGAATTGCAGGGTTCAGACATAATATAGAGTTTGCGGATCTGACTTCCCCCATAGGGCTGGCGCCCAGCTGTGGGGATCCCTGAGGGCTGTGTTACACTACAGGGCTCCTAGGCTTCCTGTTGACCAGATTGGAGGTTGCCTGGTCTGAATCCCCTAAACTCTGGTGGCCCACAACCCAGAGACTCACACCTCTTGAGCCTTTAATATCTCAGACTTTCCACCCCTGAATCCATCACGCCCTGAGGTCCATCTGAGGTCCTTGAAAGCCCTAGCCTTCAACATTGGCATTTTTTCTTTATTGTTTCATTTTGTTTTGTTTTTATTTTCATTTTGTCTTATTTTTTACTTTTTTTAATGTCCTGATTGCTAACACTGCATTATCCCCTAGTTCTTCTGACAGCGTATCCCCCAAAGTCTTTTTTTAAAATTCAGTTATTTAGGGTTTTTTTTGTGGTTGTTGTTGTGTAGCTGGTGTTTTTAATTGTGGGTCGTGTATATCTGTTTTTTTTTTCTTTCCCCTACCTGTTCCCCACCCTTTGCCCACCCCCTTTTCCTTTCTTCCTTTCTTCTCTCCCCCCTTTTTTTATTTTATATTTTTTTATTTGTTTTCTTTTTCTGTTTTCTCTCCCCCTTGTGTCCCTCATCTACTTATTTTATTTTAACTCAATTATACAATAGGTGTGCCAGGAAACACCTCACATTTGCTGAGGTTTTCTCATCCTCCACTGCCTCATTTCTATGTGAACTGATTTAGGCTAGCTACACTATCCTCTTTCCCCTACATCTTGATATCTGCCATCATCTACTGTCTCTCCTATATTCCACCTCCCACCTCCCTTTCTTTGATCCACGAAGTGTCTAAGTCTTAATTTCTAATACCTTTGTTTTGTTTTCTGTCTGTTATCCACTCTTGAAACTATTACCTTTCTTTTTCCCTCTCTCATGAAAACAATAGCTTTTTAGCTCATACCATATTCCTCCCATATTCAATCATCTACCTCATAATAGGTACTCCACCTACTGCTATAATTCTACACAATTTACATGAATCTAACCTCCCTCCTCCCAGATCTCATATTCTTGCTTTGTTAACATATACCACCAATACTACTTTACACTTTTCCCTTGCTTACACAATTGCCTTTCCCTGGCACTAATACTTTCCTTTAAAGTGAACTTAACCAACAACAAGAAATTAGAATAAGAAGAACAAAGTGACAAAGAGAAGACATAACACATACACAAAAACAACAGCTAATTAATCTCCAAGAGTAGACAAAGAAGCTAAGGAACTGATTAAATCCGTCAAGATTAAATAATGACCAGAAAGCAACAAAAATCTACAAACCAAACCAGTAATTAGGAAAACATGGCTGAATCCAATCAACAAACCAAAAATCAGGAATGGGAGCAGAACTTTACACAAGCAATGAAAGATCTCAGAACATTTGTCACCGACAAATTTGATGAAGTAATGAAAGAGGTTAACAACATGAAGACATCGCTTGGAGGGGAAATTGCATACATATGCAAAAAGATAACAGATATGATGGGAATGAACACCACAGTTCAAGAAATCAAAAATACACTTGCAGCAAATATCAGCAGACTAGAAGAGGCAGAGCAGAGAATTAGTGATGTGGAAGACAGTACATCAGAAATCAAACAGATAGTAGAAGGGGTTGATAAAAAGATAGAAAAAATCCAGCTAGGATTTAGGGACATGAACGACAATGCAAAATGCACAAACATACGTATTATAGGCATTCCAGAAGGAGAAGAGAAGGGAAAGGGGTCAGAAGGAGTGTTGTATGAAATAATGGCTGAAAACTTCCCAAATCTACAGAAAGAGCCAGATGTACATATCCAAGAAGCTCAGCGCACTCCACTGGTCATAAACCCCAACAAGCCCACCCCAAGACATATACTTGCCAAATTATCCAATGCTAAAGACAAAGAGAAAATTCTAAAAGCAGCAAGACAAAAGAAAACCATCACATACAAGGGAACCTCCATTAGATTAAGTGCTGATTTCTCATCTGAAACCATGGAGGCAAGAAGGCAGTGGTATGATATAGTCAAGGTACTAAAGGAAAAAAATTTCCAACCAAGAATACTCTATCCAGCTAAACTAGCATTCAAACATGATGGAGAGTTCAAAATATTCGCAGACAAACAGAAACTGAAAGAGTATACCAACAAAACCTTCCCTTCAAGAAATTCTAAAGGGAGTCCTGCAGGAAGAAAGGAAAAAACAGGACAGGCAAAGTTGGAGAAGAGTATAAGAGCAACAACAACAACAACAAAAAAGACAAAAAGAAAAGGGAAAAAAATAGAAAAAAACATGACAAACACAACTCCAATCAAAATATGGCTAACAAAAATAATTCCTAGAAAGTAATAACACTGAATGTCAACGGATTAAACTCACCTATTAAAAGATTCAGACTGGAACATTGGATAAGGAAATATGACACATCCGTATGCTGTCTACAAGAGACACATCTTAGACCCGGGGACTCATGGAGATTGAAAGTGAATGGCTGGAAAACAATCATACAAGTAAACAATAACCAAAAAGGCATGAGTAGCTATATTAATATCAGAAAAAAATAGACTTTAAATGTGAAACAATTGTGAGAGACAAAGAAGGATACTACATTTTAGTGAAAGGGACAATCTGTCAAGAAGATCGAACAGTCATAAATATTTATGCTCCTAACAAGGGCACCTCTAAATACGTGAGGCAAATGCTGGAAAAACTAAGTGAAACAATAGATGCATCTACAATTATAGTGGGGGATTTTAATACACCACTATCAACTCTGGACAGAACATCTCAAAAGAGAATCACTAAAGAAAAAAAATATTTGCACAGTATATTAGAGGAGCTGGATCTAATAGACATATATAGATCATTACACCCAAACACAGCAGGATATACATTTTTCTCAAGCACACATGGATCATTCTCCAAGATAGACCATATGCTGGCCACAAAGAAAGGCTGAATGAATTCAGAAAGATTGAAATCATGAAAAACAATATCTCTGACCACAGTGGAGTCAAGCTGGAAATTTGCAAGGGACAGCAGCCCAGGTTTCACACCACGATTTGGAAAATAACAGCACACTCTTAGAAAAACAGTGGGTCAAAGAGGAAATCTCAAAAGAAATCAATGACTACCTTGAAACAAATGATAATTAGAACACAACATACCAAAATTTATGGGATGCAGCAAAAGCAGTACTGAGAGGGAAATTTATAGCCATAAACTCATATATCAAAAAAGAAGAAAGAGCAAAAATTGAAGACCTAACTGCACATTTGAAGGAATTAGAAAAACAACAACAAAGTAACCCAACAGGAAGAAGAAGGAAGGAAATAACAAAGATAAGGGCAGAACTAAATGAAATAGAAAATAAGAAAGCACTTGAAAAGATAAACAAGACAAAGAGATGTTTTTTTTGAGAAGATCAACAAAATTGACAAACCTTTAGCTAGACTAACAAAGAAAAAAAAAGAGAAGATGCAAATACAGAAAATAATAAATGAGAAAGGTGATATCACCACTGACCCCACAGAAATAAAGATTATCATAAGAGGATACTTTGAAAAACTATATTCCAACAAAAATGACAATTTAGAGGAAATGGACAAATCCTAGAAACAAATAAGCAGCCCATAGTGACAAAAGAAGAAATTGATGATCTTAACAAACTAATCACAAGCAGAGAGATAGAAACAGTTATTAAAAATCTCCCAACTAAGAAGAGCCCAGGGCCAGATGGCTTCACAGGTGAATTTTACAAAACATTCTGGAAAGAACTAACACCAATCCTGCTGAAACTCTTCCAAAAAATCGAAACAGAAAGAACAGTGTCGAACTTCTTCTATGATGCCAACATTACCCTAGTACCAAAGTCAAACAAAGACACCACAAGAAAGGAAAATTACAGACCAATTTCTCTAATGAACCTAGACGCAAAAATACTTAACGAAATACTTGCTAATTGTATTCAACAACACATTAAATGAATTATACACCACGACCAAGTGGGATTCATCCCAGGTATGCAAGGATGGTTCAACACAAGAAAATCAATCAACGTAATGCACCATATAAATAGATTGAAGGAAAAAAATCACATGATTATATCTATAGACGCAGAAAAAGCATTTGACAAAATACAGCACCCTTTCTTTATAAAAACTCTCCAAAAGATTGGAATACAAGGAAATTTTTTGAACATGATAAAGAGTATATATGAAAAACCTAAAGCCAACATTGTTTACAATGGAGAAATCCTAGAGTCCTTCCGTCTAAACTCAGGAATAAGACAAGGATGCCCATTGTCTCTGCTCCTATTTAACATTGTCTTAGAAGTACTTGCTCGAGCACTGAGGCAAGAACCAGAAATAAAAGGCATTCAAATTGGAAAGGAAGAAGTCAAAATTTCATTATTTGCAGATGACATGATCCTATACATAGAAAACCCTGAGAGATCTACAACAAAGCTTCTAGAACTCATAAATGAGTTTAGTAAAGTCGCAGGTTATAAGATCAATGTGAAAAAATCAGTAGCATTTCTGTACACCAATAATGAGCAAGATCAGGAGGAAATCAAGAAGCAAATACCATTCACAATAGTAAATAAAAAATCAAATATTTAGGAATAAATTTAACTAAAGAGGTAAAAAACTTATACACTGAGAACTATACAAGACTGTTCAAGGAAATCAAAGAAGACCTAAATAAATGGAAGAATATTCCTTGTTCATGGATAGGAAGACTGAATATTATTAAGATGTCTATCCTACCAAAACTGATCTACACATTCAATGCAATTCCAATAAAAATCAACACAGCCTTCTTTAAGGAACTAGAAAAACTAACTATGAAATTTATTTGGAAAGAAAAGAGACCCTGAATAGCCAAAGACATACAGAAAAAGAAAAATGAAATTGGAGGAATCACACTACCTGACTTCAAAACATACTACAAAGCTACGGTGGTGAAAACAGCATGGTATTGGCATAAAGAGAGACTCACAGACCAATGGAATCGAACTGAAAGCTCTGATATAGAACCTCACATATACAGCCACATAATATTCGATAAAGCCACCAAACCCTCTCAACTGGGAGAGAGTAGCCTATTCAACAAATGGTGTCTGGAGAACTGGGTAGCCATATGTACAAGAATGAAAGAGGATTACCATCTCACACCTTATACAAAGATCAACTCAAGATGGATCAAAGACCTAAATATAATTCTAAGACCATAAAAACCTTGTAAAGCAGTGTAGGGAAACATCTACAGGACCTTGTAATAGGAAATGGATTCATGAATATCACACCAAAAGCGTGAGCAGCAAAAGAACTAATAGATAAATGGGACTTCCTCAAAGTTAAAGCCTTCTGCACCTCAAAGGAGTTTGTCAAGAAAGTAAAAAGGGAGCCCACAGAGTGGGAGAAAGTATTTGGCAACCATATATCTGATAAGAAACTTATAAGTTGCATATATAAAGAACTCCTCTATCTTGAAAATAAAAAGATAAATAACCCATTTAAAAAATGGGAAAAAGATTATAAAAGACACTTCTCCAAAGAAGAAATAGAAATGGCTAAAAAGCACGTGAAAAAATGCTCCAAATCTCTAGCTATCAGGGAAATGCAAATCAAAACTACAATGAGATACCATCTTACTCCCATAAGATTGGCAGATATGAAAAAAACAGAAGAATACAAATGCTGGAGAGGATGTGAAGAAAGGGGAACACTCATCCACTGCTGGAGGGAATGCAGAAGGATCCAACCATTCTGGAGGACAGTATGGCGGTTTCTCAAAAAACTAGCCATAGATTTGCCATATGTCCCAGCAATACCACTGCTGGGTATATACCCAGCAGAACTGAAAACAAGGACACAAACCGATATATGTACACCAATGTTCATAGCAGCATTGTTCACTATCGCCAAAGTTGGAATCAACCCAAATGCCCATCAACAGATGAGTGGACCAATAAAACGTGGTATATACACACAATGGAATACTACGCGGCTGTAAGAACAAATACACTACAAACACACGTGATAACATGGATGAATCTTGAGAACCTTATGTTGAGTGAAGCAACCCAGGCATTGAAGGACAAATACTACATGACCTCAATGATATGAAATAAGCAAGCTGCCTCAGAGAGCAAGAGACTGAACGATAGGCTTACAGGAATTTGGGGGGTGGAGGAAAGATGTGAGCCGACATCTGCAGGGATGGAATTTATGATGACCTGGTGGTAAGTATGAACACAAAGAAGAGATAAAATGGGGGCAAGGGGTTGCCTTTGGGCGGGGTTTTGCGGGTTTGAGGGTGGCTGGGGAGGGGCGGATGGGTAATATTGCCCAAAAGTGGGGGGAGGGAGGGGTAGCATACGAACACAGGAGAGTGTCAGGTGCTGGTGGAGAGTAAAATGCCGAGAAAATTGTATCAAAATATAATTAAGAGGGTTACCTGTTTAGAATGCTCAGAGGGGATGGTCCGATGCGGACGGGCTCCTGAGGAATGTCTGAATGCTCATTTTGCCAGAGTGGGTGGCACCATTGGGTAGAGACCCAAGTAGTGAGAGTGTGGGTGGACCCACAACCTGGGGAGGACTAATGCCATCAAATAGAGGGAACTGTATCTCTCGAGAGAAAGGGTGGCTCCCAGGGCATTGGGGTAGTTGAACAAGTTAGGCCCTGAACACTATTCCAACTATCTCTGGACGTGGCTCCTCGGGAAACGGAGGTTGGCTTTCACTGTGGGCGCCAAGGTGGATGGGAAAATGGATGTTAAATGTGTGGAACCAAGGTAAATGGGGGGTAAGAGAGGAGTTTCGCGAGAGTACACAAGGATGGATATAAAACATGTAATTGTACACCATAACATATAGGAGACGACAGACTGATAATGTAAACCATAATGTAAAACATAGGATAACTAAAAAATTAGAAAACTGTGTACCCTAACATAAGCACCACAATGTAAGCACAGATGTCACCTTGTTTGAAAGCTATTGTCTCAGACTCTGTACATCACTTTAAGTAAATATGATGTGAATAGAGTGTAAGAGTATCGCTGTGGAAGGGAAAAGGTTTTGTGGTGGATGTGTGGGAGTGCTGTATATTATATATATGAATTGCTGTGGTCTAGGGCTTTTGTTAAGAGAAGTTCAATAATTAGGGTAAAAAAAAAAGAAAAAGATAGGATGTAGAATTTTTTCCAAGTCAACACGTATTCTATATCTAACCTTTAAACCCATCGCTATACGCCATTTTGCTAGTAAGGGATCCTGACATTATATTGGGCTTCAATTTTCAGGAAGTTCTGGATCACAGAGTGGTTCAACAATGGCAGCGGAGGAATACTGGTATAGTATACTATTGACAGGTGATATATGGCTGACAGGGAGCTATACAGGACGTATGTCCAGGGTGCATGGTAATGTTTGGATATACTCATAGTGGCAACAATTACAAACTACGGCTGGGGGGGTACTGGGTTCCTGGCCAGGGGTGCTCTGTCATGGTCCCTAGGGGAGCAGCGACAGTCTCCCAGGTACAGCGGCAAGGACCGGGAAGGAAAGAGGGTCCAACAGTGAGCCCCTGATGCTAATGACTATGCTTGTGAGCTGATATGCCTGAAATAAGAACAAGGTCTAGAGCAGCATTGTGCCTGGGAGTTTCTTCCTGACAGTCTTCATGTTGCTCAAATGTGGCCTTTCTTGAAGCCAAACTCAGCATGTAAATGCAATGCCTTCCCCCCAGCGTGGGACATGACACCCGGGGATGAGCCTCCCTGGAACGGAGGTATCATTATCAACTACCAACTGATGATGCAACTGAAGAATGACCTTGAATGGAAGGTTCAATGCAGATCAGCAGAATATCCCTGTCTACATAAAATAACATGACTTTAAAATGCTGTTTGACCTAATCTAAGGGGGAAATGGAAAGGAGAAATGAGTTTATATGGCTACGAGTCTCTAAAAAAGAGTCTGGAGGCTGTCAGAAGGATTGCCCTTATGCACAACTGAGCAGAGTCTAAGAGACAGATAAAGTAGATACAACCCCCAGGTATTGGTTCCTTTGAGGGCTAAAGAGGCCCATGGGTGCTATGGTCATGGCAGATGGAGTTAACTGCCATGTCAGATGGTCCTTCTTTGAAGCTGGTGTTTATGTGTGATGAATCTGGACTCAGATGGGATCTCTCTTCTTAAGACTTTCATGCTACTGTGCTGGAGTTGTACTTGGTGTCGGAATTTAAGGTATATTTAGGGGATCTGAATCTTTGGACTGACAATGTGATAGCCAGGCCCTGAGCCTCAACAGACTCCAGCACCTACAATCTGATTTATTGGACTCACCTCACTCAGCTAAGATGGAGTTGAAGAAGGACAACCACCACACCACGGAGCCTAGAGTGCCTACAATTGAAAGCGAGAGGATTGCATCCAGTATCCATGAGGAATCTGAGCCTCCTCTTGACATAGAGGTGCAATGGACACGACCAATCCAATGTCCACAGAGAAAAGGTGGCATTGGAATGGGAAAAGTGGACATGGTGTCTAATGGGTATGGGGAATGGTAGGAAGAGACGAGAGGTGGAGGTGTCTTAGGGACTTGGAGCTGCCCTGGATGGTGCTTCAGGGGCAATCACCGGACATTATAAATCCTCACAGGGCCCACTGGATGGAATGGGGGAGAGTATGGGCCATGATGTGGACAATTGACCATGAGGTGCAGAGGTGCCCAGAGACGTACTTACCAAATGCAATGGATGTGTCATGATGATGGGAATGAGTGTTGCTGGGGGGGGGGGGGGGGAGTGGTGGGGGTGGTGGGGTTGAAGGGGTCCTCATATATATATTTTTTAATGTAATATTTTTACAAAATCAATTAAAAAAATTAAAAAAAAACAATGACAGGGGAGGAATACTGGTGTGGGATGTTATTTTTTTGTCTTTATTAAATTTTAAAATATTACATTAAAGAAATGAGGTCCCCATATACCCCCCACCCCCTCACCCTTCTCCTCCCCGCATAGCAACAATCTCCTCCATCAACATGAGACATTCATTGCATTGGTGAATACATCTCTGAGCACTGCTGCACATCATGGTCAATGGTCCACATCATAGCCCACACTCTCCCACATTCCAGTGGCCATGGGAGGACATACAATGTCTGGTAACTGTCCCTGCAGCATCATCCAAGACAACTCCAAGTCCTGAAAAAGCCTCCACATCTCATCTCTTCTTCCTATTCCCCACCCCCAGCAGCCACCATGGCCATTTTCTCCACACCAGTGCCACATTTTCTTCGATTACTAATCACAATAGCTCATGAATAGAATATCAGTAAGTCCACTCTAATCCATATTCTATTCCTCCATCCTGTGAACCTTAGAATGGTTGTGTCCACTCCACATCTATATCAAGAGGGGGCTTAGATTCCACATGGATGCTGGATGCAATCTTCCTGCTTTCAGTTGTAGGCACTCTTGGCTTCTAGGTGTGGTGGTTGACCTTCTATACCTCCATGTTAGTTGAGTGAGGTAAGTCCAATAAACCAGAGTGTAGGAGTTGCAAGTCTGCTGAGGCTCAGGGCCTGGCTATCACATGGTCAGTCCAGAGATTCAGGTTCCCTGGGTATACATTAAACCCCAGCAATAACTACAGTTCCAGTAAAAGTAACAGGAGAGGCTTGTGGACAAAGATCACATTTGAGTCCAGCTCCATCGCACAGAAACACAAACTCCAAAGAAGGGCCAACTGGCATGAAATTGAACTCCATCTGCCATGACCATAGAACCTGTGGGTTTCTGTAGCCCTCAGAAGAACCAATACCCGAGGTTATATCAACTTTATCTGTCTCTGGGACTCTCCTGAGGTGTGCATAAGGACAACCCCTCTGATAACCTCCTGGCTCTTTTTGGAGACTCATAGCCATATAAACTCATTTGTCCTTTCCATTTCCCCCTTGATTTAGGTCAAAAAGCATTTTTAACTCCTGGCATTATGTGCAGACTGAGATATTCTGCTGGTCCGAGTTGACCCTTTTATTCAAGGTCATTTTCTAGTTACATTATCAGCTGGTACTTCGCAGTAATCCTTCAGCGCTAGGGAGGCTAATCCCCAGGAGTCATGTCCCATGCTGGGGGGAAGGCAACACATTTACATGCTGAGTTTGGCTTCAAGACTGACCACATTTGAGCAACACAGAGGCTCCCAGGTGGTAACTCTTAGGAACCCTGCAGCTCTAGGCCTTGTTCTTATTTCAGGTGCACAGGCTCACAAGCATAGTCATTAGTATCAAGGGCTCATTGTTGGACTTTCATTCTTTTTTGGCCTTTGCTTTTGCACTTGGGGGATTGTTGCTGTTCCTTTAGGGACTGTGATAGAGCTCCCCTGGCTAGGAACTCAGCACTCCCTCAGTTGTTTTTAATTGTATCCACTATGAAAATATCCAAACATTTTTATGTACCCTGGATATATGCCCTGGAGAACTCCCCGCCAACCATGTGTCCCCTGTCAATAACATCCCACACCAGTATTCCTCAGCTGCCATTGTTGAACCTCTCTGTGATCCAAAATTTCCTGAAAAGTGAAGCCCAATATATTGCCACATAAGTGATAGAAAGCACTTAGCAGTTAGTCAATTGTGTACCTTGCTTAGTTTGAAAAACTAATGCACATGCTATTCTGTCCTAACTTAAAAATTTGAAAATTAAAAAATAAATAAATAAATAAAGCAAAAAAAAAAGAAAAGAAAAGAAAATAATCCTAAGCCCCTGGGAAAAAAAAAAGACAATGGATGTAGACACTGGGGAAGAAATAGAAGAAATTGCTTTGTCACTGTACATACACAGCAGCACTTATTGTAGTGATGAAAGACAAAATGTCAAAACAAACTTTTTCATTTTTTTATTTTTTGATACCCCAATTTTTTTTACTTTATTTATTTTCCTAAATTAGTATGTATTCTATATCTAACCTTTAAACCTATCACTATATTCCATTTTACTATTAATGGAGTCTGGCAATATATTAGGTTTCATTTTTGGAAGTTTTGGACCACAGAGAGGTTCATCTATGGCAGGGAAGGAACACTGGTGTGGGGTTTTATTGGTAGAGGGCACATGGTTGGGAGTGAGTTCTTCAGGGCATGTGTGCAGGGTACATAAAAATGTTTGTATATTTGCATAGTGGTTGGAGTTAAAAACATCAGCTGAGGGAGTCCTGAGTTCCTAGTCAGGGGGACTGTATCATATTCCCCAATGGAACAGGAAAAATCCCCCAAGTGCAATGGCAAAGACCAATAAAGAAGGATGGCCCAACAATAGGCCCTTGATACTGATGACTATACTTATGAGCCTGTGTGCCTGAAATATGAACAAGGCCTAGAGCTGCAGGGTGCCTAAAGTTACCTCCTGAGAGCCTCCATGTTGCTTAAATGTGGCCACTAAGTCAAACTCAACATGTAAATATATTACCTTTCCCCCAGCATGGGGCATGACTCCTGGGAATGAGCCTCTCTGGCAACAAGGAACTACTACCAAGCATCAGCTGATGATGTAACTAGAAAAAGACCATGAATAAAAGGATCAACTCAGACCAGCAGAATATCTCAGCCTACACGTATTATGAGGTGTTAAAAACTGCTTTTTGACCTTGAGTAAAAGGGGGAAATGGAAAGGAAAAATGAGTTTACATGGTTAAGAGTCTCCAAAAAAGAGTCAGGAGGTCATCAGAGGGGCTGTGCTTATGCATACCTCAGCAGGATCCTTGAGACAGAGAAAAGAGATACAACCCCAGGTACTGATTCTCCTGAGTACTACATAGAACCACAGGTTCTATGGTCATGGCAGATGGCTCTGAAATTCAGTGCCATGTCAGTTGGCCCTACTTTGGAGTTTGTGTTCCTGAGTGTGATGGAGTTTGACTCAGATGAGATCTTTCTACACATGCCTCTTCTGTTACTTTTACTGGCCATGTGGTTGGCACTGGGGTTGGTGTATACTCAGGAAACCCAAATCTCTGGACTGTCCATGTGACAACCAGACCCTGAGCCTCAACAGACTTGCAACTCCTACCCTCTGGTTTATTAGACTTACCTCAGCCAGCTAACAGGGAGGCAAAGAAGGTCAACCATGACAGCAGGGAGCCAAGAATGCCCACAACTGCATGCAGAAGAATTGTATCCATCATCCATGTGGAATCTAAGCCCCTTTCTATACAGAGGTGGAGTAGTCATAAAAATCCCAGGGTCCACAGGATGGATGAATAGAGTATGGATTAGAGTGCACTTACTGATATTCTACTATGGAACTATTGTGATTTGTAATGGAAGAAACTATAGCATTGATGTGGAGAAAGTGGTCATGGTAACTGTTGAGGGTAGAGAGAGGGAAGAAGAGATGTGATGTGGGGTCATTTTTGGGACTTGGAGTTGTCCTAAATGATATTGCAGGGACAGATGTTGGACATTATATATCCTGCCATATCTCACTGAAGGTACTGTGGGAGAGTGTAAACTACAATGTAAACTCTTACACATGAGGTGCAGCAGTGCTCCAAAATGAGTTCCCTAAGTGAAAAAATGTGCCACAATGATGTAAGATGTTGCTGATGTGGGAGGTGGTGTGGGGTATGGGGTATATGGGAACCTCTTTTATTTTGAAATTTAACATTTTTGTGATCTATATATCTTCAAAATGTACAATTAAACATTTAAATTAAAAAACTCAAATAAAAATGAAAAATAAAAATAGCTACAGCTCTGAAAGTAAGAGCAAAAGGCCACCGCTAGGTGCTGCTGTTGGATAGGAATTCTTCTATTCTGAAATTTCATGGAGGAGCATGGAATTGGCTTTTTAATGTAGGAAGAGGGACTGGGACTCTTCAAGAAAGGGGCTGTAGCACCATCCTGGATGGTGCTTCAGGGGCAATCACTGGACATTGTAAATCCTCACAGGGCCCACTGGATGGAATGGGGGAGAGTATGGGCCATGATGTGGACCATTGACCATGAGGTGCAGAGGTGCCCAAAGATGTACTTATCAAATGCAATGGATGTGTCATGATGATGGGAGTGAGTGTTGCTGGGGGTGGGGGTGGTGGGGTTGAATGGGACCTCATATATATATATATATATATATTTATTTATTTAATGTAATATTATTACAAAGTCAATAAAAAAAAAAAGAAAGGGGCTGTGTGGGCCTCTGTAGGGTGGCTGCCTGAGCATTATTTGTGAATGTTGTGAGACCCTCTCTTGTGCATATAGGTTACGTGGACACACCATTGCTGGTAGTTAGAGTTTTGGTTGATCCAGGCTGCCAGGGAATGGCATCATGCCCATCTTATTAAGTAAAACCTGGCCTGGTGAATTGTTTGCCTGATGGCATCTGTCTTGGCTACCTATCAGCTCTGGAGAGGCATCTCTCCCTACTTTTGTGTGTAAATACAAGAGGGGCTCAGAGAGTTTCATGTTAAATATCAAGTACCTCCCATTCTCTGTCTTATTTTTTTTCTGTGATGTGATGGGACACTCAGACCCATTATTATTTATTTTTTAAATTTATTTTATTTCTTTCTCTTTCCTTCCCCCCCCCCACACCTGTTGTCTGTTCTCTGTGTCCATTTGATGAGTGTTCTTCTTTTTCTCTGCTTCTGTTGTCAGCGGCATGGGATCTGTGCTTCTTTTTGTTGCATCATCTTGCTGCGTCAGCTCTCCATGTGTGTGGCACCATTCTTGGGCAGGCTGCACTTTCTTTCACTCTGGGCAGCTCTCCTTACATGGCCCACTCCTTGTGCATGAGGCTCCCCTAGGTGGGGGGCACCCCTGCGTGGCACAGCACTCCTTGTGCGCATCAGCACTGTGCATGGGCTAGCTCCACATGGGTAAAGGAGGCCCAGGGTTTGAACCACAGACCTCCCATGTGGTAGATGAATGCCCTATCCACTGGGCCAAGTCTGCTTCCCCAGACCCATTATTATTTGTACTAAAGTGCCTGGCTTTTCTCCTGTGCCCACCCATTATTTTCACAGATTAATGACCTTCTTTATAATTTCCAGTTCTTGGTGACCAAAACCAAAGCTACTTAAATATTTGGGGACAGGACTTTTTGTGGAAATAATTTATGTTCACTTGAATAAATATGTACAAGTGGGGTTACAGGACCATTTATTAAGTGTATGATTTACAGGGTATGAGGCTTCCATTATCTTCAAACTGGTTGTATTGCTTTGTTTTGCATTGTCCTGGGTAATAAATTTGAATTAAAAAAACAACAACAAAAAACTGAACACACGTTGCTCAGTCATAGGACTAATTGTAACCAATTATTCCTATTGATTGTAGTGAAAATCTACCCCACAGCAGGCAATTCAGCATGTATATTGTCAAGATTTTGAAGCTAAACACTTTAGATTCTTTCCAGTCACCAGCTGAGTAAGCACAACCTCAGGTACTGGTATTACTGAGGGCTACAGAGACACACAAGTTCTACAGTCATGGCAGATGGCTCTGCAGTTCAGGGCCCTCCCAATGGCTCCTACTCTGGAATTTGTGCTCCTAGGGGTTATGGAGACCTAGATGAGACCTTTCTGCACTTGTCTCTTCTGTCACTTTACTGAACCTGCTGTTTCCACTGGGGTTGGTGTATATCTAGGAGACTTTAATCTCGAGACTGGCCACATGCTATCTAGACCCTTAGCCACAACAGATTTGCAACTCCTAATCTCTGGTTCATTGGACTTACCAAGGTCTGCTATTAGGGTGGCAAAATTTATGCACCACCACATCAGAGAGTCAAGAGTGTCTACATCTTCTGGTACATGAATCACATCCATCAGCCTTATGGGATCTAAGTTCCCTCTTGATTTAGAGGTGGAGTGGACATCACAATCCCTGTGTCTTCAGAATGGAGGAATAAAATATATATTAGCATGGACTTACCATTATTCTACTACAGTACTAGTGTGACTCTAGCAATCAAGAAATTGTATCACTGATGTGGAGACAACAGTCACAGGATTTGCTGAGGGCAGGAGAGGGAAAAAGAGCTGTGACAAGGGGTCATTTTCAGGACTTGGAGGTGTCCTGAATGATATTTCAGAGACAGATGCAGGACATTATATATCCTGCCATAACCATCTGTGTTGTGTAACAGAGCTCCAAAATATATTCACCCAATGCATTGAATATGCCACAATGATGAAAGATGTTGTTGATGTTGGAGGATTTGGGGTGTTGGGTTTGGGGTTATAGGGGAGCCTCATACTATTTAATGTAACATTTTTTTTGTGATCTATATATCTTTAAAAGTAAAGACAATGAACTTCACTACTGATGGCTCCTGGAGACACACAGATTCTATGGTCATATCATATGGTTCTGGATTCAGGCCCTTCCATTGGGCCCTTTGGAATTTGTGTTCCTGTGTGTGATGGAGTTGGACTCCGATGTGACATGCCTCTTCTGTCACTTTTACTGAATCTGAGGTTGATGCTGGAGTTGCTGTATACTCAGGAGACATGAGTCTCTACACTGGCCAAATGGTTCCTGGGCTCTGAGCCTCAGCAGAGTTTCAACTCCTAATCTCTGGTTTGTTGGACTTACCCAGGTCAGTTAACAGGGAAGTGAAGATTGTCAAACACCATACCCTGCAATCAAGAATGCTTACAGTTGCAAGTAGGAGAATTGCATCAAACACCATGTGGGATATAAGCCTACTCTCAATTTAGAGGTGGAGGGGACATCAACAACCCAGGGTCCACAGAATGGAGGAATAAAATATGTATTAGAATGGACTCACTGGTATTCTACTATAGAACTATTGTGTCTAGCAATGTAAGATATTGTAGCATTGAGGTGGAGACAGTGACCACTGTAGTTGCTGAGGGCAGGTAGAGGGGAAAAAATGATGAGATGTGGAGGAATTCTCATGACTTGGAGTTGTCCTAAATGCTATGGCAGGGACAGATGTCGGACTTTATATATCTTGCCATAAGCCACTGAAAGTATTGTGGGAGAGTGTAAAGTACAATGTAAATCATTATCCGTGCAGTTTAACTGTGCTCAAAAATGTATTCACCAATCCAATGAATGTGCCACAATTATGAAAGAGGTTGTTGAGTGGGAAGAATAGGGGGTGGGGTATATGTGAACCTCTTGTATTTTTAATGTAAAATTTTTTGTGATCTATGTATCTTCAAAAAATACAATAACATTTTTAAATAAAAAAGCAAAAAAAAAAAAAAATAGAAACAAACAACTACAGCTCTGAAAGTGAGAACAAAAAGTCACTGCTAGGGGATGCTGTTGGATAAGAATTCTTCCATACTCAAAATTCCTGGAGGAGCAGGGATTGGCCTTTTGAGGTTGGAGTTGGGGCAGGGACCTTTCAGGTATGTGGCTTTGTAGGGCTCCTGTAGGGTGACTGCCTGGGCCTTACTTGTGGCTGTTGTGAGATCCTCTCTCCTGCTCATAGGTAACCTGGACAAAGCATTGCTGGTAGTAAGGGTCTTAGTTGAGCCAAGGTGCCAGGGAATTAAGAGGGCTTTCTGGGTAAAAAAAATTCCAGGACTGTGTCAAAGGGACCTAGGGCTGGAGATGCACTCCAGATCTCTTCTTTGGCATTGCTCAAAGAAGTGCTCTGTCCATTGCATCATCTTCATCTTCCTAAGTAAAACCTAGCCTTATGAATTCTTTGCCTGATGGCATGTGCCTTGGCTACCTGTCAGCTCTGGAGAGGCCTCTCTCCCTACTTTTTTGTTTAAGTAGATTAGGGGCTCAAAGACTTTCATTTTAATAATCAATTACCTCCCTTTCTCTGTCTTTTTATTCTGTGATGACATGGGCCACTCAGACCCCATATTATTTGTATTAATGCATCAGCCTTTTCTCCTCTTTCCACTCATTTTTTTCACCTGTTAATGCCCTTTTTTTTCCAGTTTTTGGTGTCAAAACCCAAAGCTGCTTAAACATTTGGGGCAAGATTATTTGTGGGAATAATTTCTGCTCACTTGAGTAAATATGTACAAGTGGGGTTACAGGACCATTTGTTAAGCATGGGATTTACAATACATGAAACTGTCATTATCTTCTAAACTCGTTGTATTTTGTTGTCCTGCATTGTCATAAGTAAGAAATTTGAATTACTAAAAGAAACAAAACTAAACTAAACACATGTTGCTCAGTCATAGGACTAATTTGAATCATTTAATTCCTATTGGCTGTAGTGAAAAGCTACCCCATAGCGGGCAATTCAACATGTATATTGTCAAGATTTCAAAACTAAACACTTTAGATTCTTTCCAATCACCAGGTGAGTAGATACAACTCCAGGTACTGGTGCTCCTGAGGGCTACAGAGACACACAGGTTCTATAGTCATGGCAGATGACTCTGGAGTTCAGGGACTTGCCAGTGGGCCCTACTCTGGAATTGGTCTCCTGAGTGTGATGAAGTTGGACTTAGATGTGACCTTTCTGCACATTCCTCTTCTGTCACTTTTACTAACCTGTGGTTGGTGCTGGGATTGCTGTACACCGAGGAGACTTTAATCTTTGGACTGGCCATGTGCCATCTGGGCCCTTAGCCTCAGCAAATTTGCAACACTAAAATCTGGTTCGTTGGACTTACTGAATTCTGCTAACAGAGAGGTGAAGATATTCCATCACAACACCAGGGAGCCGAGAATGTCTACAACTTCTGGTAGACAAATCACACCCATTAAACATTTGGGATCTAAGCCCCCTCTCGAGTTAGAGGTGGAGTGGACATCACAATCCCTGTGTCTTCAGGATAGAGGAATAAAATATATATTAGTGTGGACTTATTGTTATTCTATTATTCTATTATTGTGACTCTAGCAACCAAGAAATTGTATCATTGATGTGGAGACAGCAGTCACAGGATTTGCTGAGGGCAGGAGAGGGAAAAAGAGGTGTGATGTGGGGACATTTTTAGGACTTGGAGTTGTCCTGAATGATATTACAGAGACAGATGCAGGACGTTATATATTCTGCCATAACCCATGAATGCACTGGGGGTGAGTATAAACTACAATGTAGACTATAATCTGTGTGGTGTAGCAGATCTCCAAAATATGTGCACCGAACGCACTGAATGTGCCACAATGTTGAAAGAGGTTGTTGATGTGGGATGAGTGGGCTCATGGAGTGCGGTGTATAAGGCATTCTTGTATTTTTTAATGTATCACTTTTTGTGATCTATGTATCTTTAAAATAAGAGACAATTAACTTGTTCTCCCAAGGGCTCTGGAGACACACAGGTTCTATGGTCATGGCTGATGGTTCTGGAGGTCAGTTTCTGTCATTGGGCCCTACTTTGGAATTTGGGTCCCTGAGTGTGATGGAGTCAGACTCAGGTGTGACCTCTCTACACATGTGTCTTCTGCCACTTTTACTGAACCTGTGGTTGGTGCTGGGTTTGCTATATACTCAGGAGACATGAATCTCTAGACTGAACATACGTGCCAACTTGGCCCTGAGCCTCAGCAGAGGTGCAAGTCCTACTCTCCAGTTCACTGGACTTACCCCGGTCAGCTAACAGGGAGGGGAAGATGATCAACACCACACCAGGGACCCAAGAGTGTGTACAACTGCAAGCAGGAGAATCACATCAAAACACCATGTGGGATCTAAGCCCCCTTTCAATATAGAGTTGGATTGGACATCACTGTCCCAGGGTCCACAGGTTGGAATGATAAAATATGGATTAGAATGGACATACTGGTATTCTACTGTAGAACTATTGTGTTTAGTAATGGAAGAAATTGTAGCATTGACGTGGAGAAAGTGGCTATGGTAGTTGCTGAAGGCAAGTAGAGGGAAGAAGTGATGTGATGTGGGGGAATTTTCAGGACCTGGAGTTTCCTAAGTGATCTTGCAGGGACAGATGTTGGGCATATCATATCCTGCCATAACCCACTAAATGTACTGTGGGAGAATGCAAACTACAATGTAAACTATTATCCATGCAGTACAGCAGTGCTCCAAAAGGTGTTACCAATTGCAATGAATGTGCCACAATGATGAAAGAGGTTGTTGATGTGGCAGGAGAGGGCATGGAGTGTGGGGTATATGGGAGCCTCTTCTATTTTTCAATTTAACATTTTTTGTGATCTATGTATCTTCAAAAAGTACAAAACTAAAGCACATGTTGCTCTTTCAGAGCACTAATTGAAAACCAGTTTGTTCATATTGATTGTAGTGAACAGCCACTCCATAGCAGGCAATTAGCATGCATACTGTCAGGATTTCAAAACTAAAACATATAGGGCAGTGGACTTGGCCCAGTGGTTAGGGCATCCATCTACCACATGGGAGGTCCACGGTTCAAACCCCGGGCCTCCTTGACCTTCGTGGAGCTGGCCCATGCGCAGTGCTGATGTGCGCAAGGAGTGCCTTGCCATGCAGGGGTGTCCCCACATAGGGGAGCCCCACACACAAGGAGTGCACCCCATAAGGAGAGCCACCCAGTGCGAAAGGAAGTGCAGCCTGCCCAGGAATGTTGTCGCACACATGGAGAGCTGACACAACATGACACAACAAAAAGAAGCACAGATTCCTGTGCCACTGGACAAAGAAGATGCAGCAAATAGACACAGAGAACAGACAACCGGGGTGGGGGGGCGGGGAAGGGGAGAGATAAAAAAAA
This sequence comes from Dasypus novemcinctus, assembly GCF_030445035.2. Taxonomy (NCBI): domain Eukaryota; kingdom Metazoa; phylum Chordata; class Mammalia; order Cingulata; family Dasypodidae; genus Dasypus; species Dasypus novemcinctus. Next base: position 69,048,934 of record NC_080704.1, on the reverse strand, counting down.
AACCTAAAACTTATAAGCTTTTGGTAGAGCACCAGCTGAAAAAATGGTGGTCCCAGTGCTTGTAAGAGAAAGCCCATTGCAGTCAATTAATCATGTGTGCATCCTTTTTACCAGCTATAGGACTGGCTTAAGGTGGTTTCCTTTGTTCCTACTTAACTTTGGACTGGGAGACTGAGGCAGTAGTCTGCTGGGTTACATTGATTAATATTTTCTTCCTCCCTGCTTTTCAGTATCTTTATGTGAAAACTAAACTCATCCCTGTCTCTTACACAGTGTCACTCAATGGGAATCCCAGGGTTCACTGGTGGATGAACCTCCAGAAATGTTTTAAAGTCCCACTCCATTGACCTGGACAAGATATAGCTTAGGAGAGAGGCCCATGGAGGTCTTTCCTGGCACCAAATCCTGAGAGATTTGAAGCCAGGAAAGTGTTGGATTACTCTATGTTCTTGGCTATGAATTTAATAACTTGCAGTTTAGTTTATGCAGTAAAAAGAATTTATTGGAAAATGGGGGAAAGGAACAGAACTTACTGAGAAATGGAAGAGAAGGATGGAAATATACACTGTGATTTATTACAGGCTCCTCTAGGCAGACAGAGAGGGCTTTGGCTTTTGTGGTCACCCTTTAATCTATTAATTATTCTTCCCCTGGTTAATGGGAAGGGGGGGTTCCAGCTGTTATTGGTTACCCCACCAATGGTGGGGGCCAATGGGGAGGCCTGTTTGGAATATCCAGGGCCTTCCCTCTGCTCAGAAAATGACCAACTGGGACATCATGGTTAAGGTCTTGGCAGGGTCTCACAGCCATGTTGTCTGTCAGCCATGCTGTCTGTCAGCCATGCTGTCTGTTGGATGTGTTGTCTGTCAGCCACGTTATGGTTCATCTTCTCCTCATCTCCCTGTATAACCTGCCTCAGATTATCCAGTTTTCCTTAGGGAAATGGCATAAGCACTTAGCAGGCAGGAGGCCTTTGCTGGGTGTGTCTCTTGATCAGTAGCTGTGACCGCTAGAATCCAGTTGTGTTAGTGGCCTTTCTGAAAATAAAACGTGCTAAGAGCTGCAATTGTCTAAGGGGATTGTGAGTTTCAGGAGAGGTGAGCATTAGCGCTCAGTAGCCATGGGGGCTACCGGTTACAAGGGCCTGCAGGGAGTGACAACAAAAGGCCACCATGCTTCTCTTCTACCCGACTGGAGCTGCCATGACTTCCTTGCAATACCTGTCCTACCTTGTCAGGGCAGCGCTTCTGACTGACCTCCACAGGAGAGAGGGAGGGAGGGAGAGGGAGGGCATACATACAAGTATGCACAGGTGTGGCAGCTGCAGGGGAAAAAGCGAGTTTGAAGGGAGGCAGGCAACGGCGCACTGAGGCCATAATGACTGCTGGAAGGCGGGGCCACAGGTCCTGCCGGGGAGCTGCCGCCATGTTGCTCTTCCACACTCTCTGAGGAACGGGCTGAGGAGGAGGGTTGGAGCTGCCACGTGCTGGCTACGAATGCTGCCACTGTTCAGGCTGGGAATGGTTCCCTCCAAACCCACACACACTTGGAGGGATAAATCCAGAGCAGGTTGTCTTGCACCTCCTTCCACCACCTTGGATGTGGCGCCCCTTCTTCAACCTCTTCTCACTACTTTCCTTTCAGCTCTAGTATGGCTGGGACTCAGGGCAAGGGCAGTCGGCTGAAGATAGGCAGAGCATGTATGGGCGGGGTCACAGCCCATTGGAGGCCTGGGGCTTGAGGCGGATGTGCGGACCAATGAGCTTGGGTCATCCTGTAGGTTATGACTGGCTGGGAGCTTGTAACCACAGTGTCTATTGGTGGATTGAAGGCTGGGTGCCTGCTGAGCCAATGTGAGGGGGGAGGCGGAGGGAGCTTTAGAGCCCAGAGGCTGCAGGGGCTGCTGGGTCTTGGGACTGTAGCAAATGACGAGAAGGGAAGTGACAGACATGCTGCCTTTCTGCCCTGACTGGAAAAAGGCTGAGGAGGGACAGAACTGCTCCCACTTCTGCTGCAGTACCTTCCATGATGGACATCAGCCCAAGGTGGGTCACCAGGTCTCTCACTTCACAGAGGGCACCCTCCCTGTCTCCTCTTGTCCTTAGCACCAGGATGCTCCCTGGCTTCCCCTCCTCAGGGCTGGCTTCAGATCAGGTCCCTCAGGCAAGGCCTGTCTGAGGGAGAGAGGAAGAGGTTTATGTGCTTGGGGCAGTTTCCAGTAACAATGGGAATTCTAGGCAGGCAGGCTGTGGGGCTGCAGCGGCTGTCAGAAAGCCACCGCCATGTTGTCCTTCCTTCCTGGCTGAGGGAATGGGCTGATGAGTACCGACACAGCTGCTCTTGTTTCACTGGCAATTCCCGCCTCCCCATGCATAACTTAAGGTAAGGTGGGTCCCCCAGTTCCTGCTTCATCAATCACAGCTCCATCTCCAACACCCCAGAGTCAGCCCCTCTGCTCTTTCTTATTTTTTTAAAAATTTTATTCATTTTGTAAAAATATTACATTAAAAAAATATGAGGTCCCATTCAACCCCACCATCCCCACCCCACTCCTCCCCCCACAGCAACACTCACTCCCATCATCATGACACATCCATTGCATTTGGTAAGTACATCTCTGGACATCTCTGCACCTCATGGTCAATGGTCCACATCATAGCCCATACTCTCCCACGTTCCATCCAGTGGGCCCTGGGAGGGTTTACAATGTCCGGTGATTGCCCCTGAAGCACCATCCAGGGCAACTCCAAGTCCCAAAAACACCTCCACATCTCATCTCTTCCTCCCATTCCCCATATCCATCAGCCACCATGGCCTCTTTTCCCACACCAATGCCACCTTTTCTCTGTGGACCTTGGATTGGTTGCATCCGTTGCACCTCTATGTTAAGAGGAGGCTCAGATTCCACATGGATACTGGATGCAATCCTCCTACTTTCAGTTGTAGGCACTCTAGGCTCCATGGTGTGGTGGTTGTCCTTCTTCAACTCCATCTTAGCTCAGTGGGGTGAGTCCAATAAATCAGAGTGTAGGAGCTGAAGTCTGTTGAGGCTCAGGGCCTGGCTATCATATTGTCAGTCCAGAGATTCAAATCCCCTAAATATATCTCAAACCCCAATACCAACTACAATTCCAGTAAAGTAGCATGAAAGTCTTGTGAAAAGAGATCCCATCTGAGTTCAGTTCCATCACACAGAAAAAACAGCTCCAAAGAAGGGCCATCTGACATGGCAGTGAACCCCATCTGCTATGACCATAGAACCCGTGGGTCTCTTTAGCCCTCAAAGGAAACAATACCTGGGGTTGTATCTACTTTTTCTGTCTCTTAGACTCTGCTCAGTTGTGCATAAGGGCAATCCTTATGACAACCTCCAACTCTTTTTTAGAGACTCGTAGCCTTATAAACTCATTTCTCCTTTCCATTTCCCCCTTACATTAGGTCAAACAGCATTTTAACATCATGTTATTATATGTAGACAGGGATATTCTGCTGATCTGCATTGAACCTTTAATTCAAGGTCATTTTCTAGTTGCATCATCAGTTGGTACTGGGTAGTGATCCCTCAGTGCCAGGGAGGCTCATCCCCAGGTGTCATGTCCCACGCTGGTGGGAAGGCATTGCACTTACATGCTGAGTTTGGCTTCAAAACTGGCCACTTTTGAGTAACATGAGGGCTGTCAGGAGGAAATTGCTAGGCACAGTGCTGCTCTAGGTCTTGTTCTTATTTCAGGCATATAGGCTCACAAGCATAATCATTAGTATCATGGTCTCACTGTTGGACCCTCATTCCTTCCTGGTCCTTACCGTTGCACCTGGGAGACTGCCGCTGCTCCCCTAGAGACCACAACAGAGCACCGCTGGCCAGGAACCCAGTACCTCCCCCAGCTGTAGTTTTTAATTGTTGCCACTATGAGTATATCCAAACATTACCATGCACCCTGGACATATGCCCTGTATAGCTCCCTGTCAGCCATATATCACTTGTCAATAGTATCCTGTACCAGTATTCCTCCACTGCCATTGTTGAACCACTCTGTGATCGAAAACTTCCTGAAAAGTGAAGCCCAATATAATGTCAGGATCCCTTACTAGTAAAATGGAATATAGCGATGGGTTTAAAGGTTAGATATAGAATACGTGTTGACTTGGAAAAATTCTACATCTTATCTTTTTTCCTAATTATTGAGCTTCTCTTCACAAGATCCCTAGACCACAGTAATTCATATATACAATATACAGTACTCCCACACATCTACCATAAAACATTTTCCCTTCCACAGCAATATTCTTATAAATTATTCATATCATATTTACTTCAACTGATGTAGAGTCTCTGAGACAATAGCTTTCAAGCAAGGTGACATCTGTGCTTACATTGTGGTCCATACTTTAGGGTATACAGTTCTCTAATTTTTTAGTTATCCTATGTTTTACATTATGGTTTACATTATTAGTCTGTCGTCCCCTATATGTTTATGGTGTAATATTACATGTTTTATATCCATCCTTGTGTACTCTCGCGAAACTCCTCTCTTACCCCACATTTACCTTGGTTGCACACATTTGACATCCATTTTCCCCTCCCCTTGGGGCCCACAGTGACAGCCAACCTCCATTTCCCAAGGAGCCACGTCCAGAGATACTTGCAACAGTGTTCAGGGCCTAACTTGCTCAACTGCCCCAATGTCCTGGGAGCCACCCTTTCTTTCGAGAGATACAGTTCCCTCTATTTGATGGCATTAGTCACCCCAGGATGTGGGTCCACACCCACTCTCACTACTTGGCTCTCTACCCAATGGTACAACCCACTCTGGCAAAATGAGCATTCAGACATTCCCCAGGAGACCGTCCCGCATCAGACCATCCCCTCCGAGCATCCTAAACAGGTAACCCCCCTAATTATATTTTGATACGATTTTCTCAGCATTTTACTCTCAACCAACACCTGACACTCTCCTATGTTCATATGTTGCCCCTCCCGCCCCCCACTTTTTGGGCAATATTACCCATCCGCCCAGCCCCAGCCCCCCTCAAACCCGCAAAGCCCCACCCAAAGGCAACCCCTTGCCCCCATTTTATCTCTTCTTTGTGTTCATACTTACCGCCAGCTCATCATAAATTCCACCCCTGCAGACATAGGCTCACATCCTTCCTCCACCCCTGATTTCCTGTAAGCCTATCGTTCAGTCTGTAGCTCTCTGAGGCAGCTTTCTTATTTCATATCATTGAGGTCATGTAGAATTTGTCCTTCAGTGCCTGGGTTGCTTCACTCAACATAAGGTTCTCAAGATTCATCCATGTTATCACATGTTTTTGTAGTGTATTGGTTCTTACAGCCGAGTAGTATTCCATTGTGTGTATATACCACATTTTATTGATCCACTCATCTGTTGATGGGCATTTGGGTTGATTCCAACTTTTGGCAATCATCTGCTCTTTCTGACACGCATTTCCATACCTACAAATATATTCAGAATCCAGATGTGTATAACTGGCTCCAAGCCTCAGCTTGTATTAGGTTATCATATCATTTGTGCAGGTAGTGCATAGTGCAGAGTGTTCAATTTTCCTCATTTTCCCCCTGTTTTTTATTATGGAAGTTTTGAGCTTACAAAACAATCATGCATAATGTGCAGAATTCCCATTTATCACCCCTCAACCAAAATCTTACATTGTTGTGGAATATTTGTTACAGATTATGAAAAAATATTATAGTATTACCACCATGGTCCATTGCATATATTTGGTGTATTTTTTCATTATGCATCTGTGATACTTCATGACAGAACACTCTCCTATTTGTACTGTTAACCACAGTCCATCTTCCACCACATGGCTCACTGTGTTATAGAGTCCCATGCTTTTTACATTCTATTCAAAGTGTATACTCAGTGACTCTCACTTTCTTCACAGAGTTGTGCAGTCCTTGCCAACTAAACCTTTAAATGTTTTCATTAGTCCTTTGTCAATTTTTTAAAAATTTAAATTTGTTTTATTCTGTTAACATATGTGCTGCATAAAATTCAAACGAAGAAACACCAGTTTTTATTTACAAAGCTCAAAGCATAATAATAATGAGTGCAATGTTTTGTGATACAGTTCTCATAATGAGAAGAATGAATACCACCATTTTGCTTCACAGAGCTTATGGGTAAGTGTTCCCTTTCTTCAAAATTGATTGCTAATCTACATCTGTGAATACTGATTGTGTGCATGAGAGCAATAAAAGTTCATGTGGCACTATCATTCTTTAACACATGTGAGCTTCAAATATTTCCATCAAATACCAGCTGATGAATAATACATTTTTAAAAAGCTGTGGGTATTAAAGGGCTTATATTTCCACTAGCTACATGAATTTTTCTACATAAGCCTTTTCCTGCTCCACAGACATTTTTACCACCGTAAGTGGTAACAGGTAAGCAGATTCCACTTCAGGTTTTACCAAGTTAGCTTTTTATCCATAACTTTGAAAATATTCTTACCTGTATTTAAGTAAATCTATGCAGAGTATGCATAGAGGGTGATTTTCCATCACTTCCAACTCGGCAGTGAGACCCTGAATCCTTGCTTTAAAACCACAGCTGAACAGTCTGGGCTCCAGAGGAGCCAAGGGAAATAAATTACAATCTTTGCCTTGTCTTTTTTTCTCTTCTGTTTTTGTTTTTTCCTTTGTTCCTGCTAAACTCCCTTTAGAATTTATTGAAAGGGAGGTTTCTTGTTGGCATACTCTTTCATTTTCTGTTTATCTGTGAATATTTTGAACTCTCCATCATTTTTGAATGCTAGTTTAGCTGGATAGAGTATTCTTGGTTGGAAATTTTTTTCCTTTAGTACCTTGACTATATCATACAATTGTCTTCTTGCCTCCATGGTTTCAGATGAGAAATCAGCACTTAATCTTATGGAGTTTCCCTTGTTTGTGATGGTTTTTATAATTTTCTCTTTGTCTTGAGCGTTGGATAATTGACAAGTATATGTCTTGGAGTGGGCCTGTTGGGGTTTATGACGATTGGGGTGTTCTCTGCTTCTTTGATATGTACATTTGTTTCTTTCAGTAGATTTGGGAAGTTTTCAACCATTATTTCCTGCAACACTCCTTCTGACCCCTTTCCCTTCTCTTCTCCTTCTGAAATGCCTATAGTACGTATGTTTGTGGGTTTTGCATTATCGTTCAGGTCCCTAAGTCCTAGCTGGATTTTTTCTATCTTTTTATCAACCAATTCTACTATCTGTTTGATTTCCGATGTACTGTCTTTTACTCTTCCACATCACTAATTCTCTGCTCTGCCTCTTCTAGTCTGCTGATATTTACTGCAAGTGTATTTTTGATTTCTTGAACTGTGCTGTTCATTCCCATCATATCTGTTATCTTTTTGTGTATGTCTGCTATTTCCCCTTGAAGTGTTGTCTTCATGTTGTTAACCTCTTCCTTTACTTCATGAAATTTGTTGGTGATAAATGTTCTGAGATCTCTAATTACTTGTGGGAAGTTCTGCTCCCCTTCCTGATTTTTAGTTTGTTCATTGGATTCAGCCATGTTTTCCTGATTACTGGTTTGGTTTGTAGATTTTTGTTGCTGTCTGGTCATCATTTTATCTTGATGGGTTTAAACTGTTCCTTAGCTTCTTTGTCTAGTCTTGGGGATTAATTAGCTGTTGTTTTTGCATAAGTGTTATATCTTCTCTTTGTCACTTTGTTCTTCTTATTCTAATTTCTTATTGCTGGTTGAGTTCACTTTAAAGGAAAGTATTAGGGCCAGGGAAAGGCAATTGTGTAAGCAAGGAAAAAATGTAAAGTAGTATTGGCGATAAATGTTAACAGAGCAACAATATGAGATCTGTGAGGATGGATGTTAAATTCATGTAAGTTATGTAGAGTTATAGTAGTAGGTATAGTACCTATAATGAGGTAGTCGACTGAATATGGGAGGAATATTGTATGAATTAAAAAGCTAGTATTTTCGTAAGAGAGGGAAAGAGAAAAGAAAGGCAATAGTTTCAAGAGTGGATAACACACAGAAAACAAAACAAAGGTATTAGAAATTAAGAGTTAGACACTTTGTGGATCAAAGAAAGGGAGGTGGAATATAGGAGAGACAGTAGATGATGGAGGATATCAAGATGTAGGGGAAAGGGGATAGTGTAGGTAGCCAAAATTAATTCACACAGAAATGAGGCAGTGGAGGATTAGGTAACCTAGCAATTGTGTGGTGTTCCCTGCAGGACCTATTGTGTAATTAAGATAAAATAAAATAAGAAGAAAATGAGGGACAAGAGAGAGAGGAAAAAAAATAAGAGAAGAAAGGAAGAAAAAAAGGGTGTGGGTAAAGGGTGGGGAACATGTAGGGAAAAGGAAAAAAAGATATACACCAACCACAACAGCAACAACAACAAAAAAAAAACCCTAAATAACTGAAAAAAAAAACGACTTTGGGGGATACACTGGGAGAAAAGACTAGGGAATAATGCAATGTTAACAATCAAGACATTAAAAAAAATAAAAAATTAGATAAAATAAAAATAAAACAAATCAGAACAATAGAAAAAAGAAAAAACGCAAACGTTGAGGGCTAGGACATTCAGCGACCTCAGATGGACCTCAGGGAATGATGGATTCAGGGATGGAAAGTCTGAGATATTGAAGACTCAAGAGGTGTGAGTCTTTGGGGTGTGGGCCACCAGGGTTTAAGGGACTCAGACCTAGCAACCTCAAGTCCAGTTAACAGGGAGCCTAGGAGCCCTGCAGTGCAACACAGACTTCAGGGATCCCTGCAGCTGGGTTCCAGCCCTAAGGGTGAGGTCACATCCGCAAACTCTATCCTGTGTGTCTGATCTCCACAATTCACTCACTCACTGGGGCCTATTCTGTGGGTGTATCACCAATTTGACTTCAGGACCCCTCCCACCCTGTAAGCCCCCAGAATGGCCACTTGGGGGTGCCTCTACACTGCAGCCAATTTAATGACCCAGATCAATAGCCAGGCCTGGGCATGGGGCTCCAGCCGGGAATGCTGATAACAGTCCAAAACCAAAATTCTTACACTTTGCAAAATATTCCCCTAATCAGCTTCCAAATGTCTCCCACCATGTCAGGTCCTGGTGGCGTCTCTTTATTGCTATCAATTTAAGTCCACTGCAGATCGGCAGCTGGGTTTGGGGAGACGGGGCTCTAGGCAGAAGCACTATTATTTGTGTCTGCAATAAAAAATTCCCCTGCTTCGCAATTAAACTCCCGTTTTTCTCTCCAAATCGGTCTGCAAAGGCCTCCTGTCCTTTTAATCCTCCAATAGGCCACTCAGGGTTTATGAATTCCACAGTACTGCAGAGCCTCCAGAACATGCCGCCACAGCACTGGTGCCACAGCTCCACCCAACCCAGGCAGGAGTGTCCCACGCGCAGCCCCAACCTCCGTGTAATAGAGTCTCAATTATATTTTATAGACGAGTTTTCTCTGTTACCTTCCCACCAAATTGATGTCCAGACAACTCCAGCCCTGCAAAAATCCTGAAACAGCCTGGTCCCGAAGAACCCCCAATGCTGCCCAGCCACTTTTTTGCAGGAGATATTTTCAGGTATGCTCACTCAGCCACCATCTTGCCCCACCCTTGTTAATTTTATAACACTTTAAAACACCTTCTATTTGACTTATAACATATTAAATGAACTTAACTATTTAATTTTTCTTTCAAGGTAAAAGAATGAATCTCTTATAATTAGTTTGGAATAAAGGGTTGCTTTCCAGGATTTGGTTTTGAGAAAGCAGTTTTGAACATTATGTTCCTTTAAAAGAGATAAGACTTTTCCTTTTTTGAACACTGAGGAAATGATAAGGTTAAAGCATAAGCTATTTTGATAAAGCAGACTTTCCTTGTATATTGATTATTCAGGCTAAAAACTTTTACCAAAACAGATTAATGATTTGAGAGGCTTTGAGAAAGAACAAAATTTTAACTTTGCATTAGCATACTGCTTAATACTAGACCTTTTAAAATTTTATAGATAGACCCATCAAATTTTACTTAACTTTAATCATAAAAATTTCTTTTCCACGAACCTTCTACACTTTCAGTATTCACCTAGGTTTTGCTCCACATTCTACTCATTCCCAGTAATTAATCATTTTATCTTAGGACAAAATCATCTATTTCCTTAATAATAAAAACACATTCTATGTATCTTTCATACTAAGTTACCAGGTAAATTTCTTACAACATATAATACCATCAACACTAAACAAGCTTATTGAAATAATAAACTTTTCTTCACTGTAAAGACTTAGTAGCATGCAATATTAGAAACAGTCCACTAGAAGCAAGTTGGCAGGGGAGGCTGGCTACTGATGAGTTTTCCTGTTATAAAATTACCTTTTATTATTATTATTAATTCAGGTTTGTTTAATAATGACTTTTTGGAATTAACCATTTAAACACTTTAATTTAAGCAATGCTTCATAAAACTTCTTATAATTATTTATAACCATATAGAATATAATTATATTATTTTAAGACAAATTTTGCATTCACAGAACACATTTCCTTATTTAAAGTTACCACAATACTTTCTATAATTTGCCACGTGCATTTAAGTTCCAAGTGTTTATGAAAATTAGCCATTCTACTTTAGGACAAAACACACTTTTTAGAAAAAACTTATTAAATTTCAGTCAGCATTTCCACAAACTTTTAACCACCTTTAATATTCATTTAAGTTTTACATCCTTCATTTTATCCTGTGAGGAAAAATAAACTATTTATTTCAATCTAGGCAACAACAACTTTATTAAGACTTACAGTAATTTTGTTAATCAAGACTTACAATTTTTATCATTGTAGAGATCTTAATAACATTTAAACTTAAGTATTAATATAAGCACTTATATAATTTTTGGCCTTTTGAATAGAGCTCTTTTTTAAAAATTTTTATTAATTTATATTGCCATCCAGAGGTATCAAAATATACACTGACATTGAATGAACAGACAGACACAAAACAATTACAACACATTAACAGAAACATACAGTTTGCAATTAACTCATAATTCTTACTTTCTTGGTATAGCTGTTTTTAAGTTCTCCATTATATCACATTTTAGAGTTTACTTTTTAAGATTTCTTCTGGAATCCATGTTGCCTGTAACATGCAAGCTTGTACTTGGAAACATTTTTATTAGTTATCAGAAATCAGTTAAGATAACTTGAACAGCAAAAATGTAGTTAAGCTCTAATTAAGCAGTTTAGACAGACCGTTAACACACATTTTTGGATTATTATTCTGTAAGACTATACTGATACTTGAAGTTCAGGAGTAAACTATTGATTTAAAACTGAAAATTCCTTTTTAAATCTTGATTAAAATTTTATACTAATTTTATTATCTTGGTTAAATAATCCCAATCAGAATTGGCATGGAAACATGGCTTAACTCTATTAACTCCCACTAGCCCAAAGCTACATTGTCATGTAGACAGCAGGGTGTTTGCAGAGTTGCTGCCAGAATAGTTTCCTTATCTTAGTGAACAGTTTAACAGAGAATTTTCTTACAAGCCTGATTTCACTAACATGGACTTTTTCAGTATTTTTGCCCCTTTTAAATCTTTCAATAGTTTAAGAGATATTGGTTCAAGATGGAGCTCAACACCCCCTTGCAAATTATTTGTATCTGGTGGTATCACATGTAATGTAATGGGGAAAACAGATAATAATTATTTAACATAAGGCAAAGCATCAGCAATATCTGAAAACATTTCTAATTTAGGCTTAGTAACAGAAGGCAATTAAGTAGTTGCAGGGGGTTGTACTGGATACACAGAAGATATTTCATTAGGACACTTCACTGAGCTTTTATTGATGAAAGGGTTAATATCAGGATGAGGGAAAAAACCTGACTGTTTCCCATTTGCCTCAAGTTCCTGTTCTTGTTCCAATTTATTTTCTGTCATTTCAAATTTACTTATGGGCTTAGAAAATATAGTAATTTCATCTTTCCTTCTTTAGACTGTAAAGGATCTAAGT